>NC_141773.1:23957500-24276141 GCF_051362555.1 Lingula anatina | reverse complement strand
AACCCTAACCCTAACCCTAACCCTAACCCTAACCCTAACCCTAACCCTAACCCTAACCCTAACCCTAACCCTAACCCTAACCCTAACCCTAACCCTAACCCTAACCCTAACCCTAACCCTAACCCTAACCCTAACCCTAACCCTAACCCTAACCCTAACCCTAACCCTAACCCTAACCCTAACCCTAACCCTAACCCTAACCCTAACCCTAACCCTAACCCTAACCCTAACCCTAACCCTAACCCTAACCCTAACCCTAACCCTAACCCTAACCCTAACCCTAACCCTAACCCTAACCCTAACCCTAACCCTAACCCTAACCCTAACCCTAACCCTAACCCTAACCCTAACCCTAACCCTAACCCTAACCCTAACCCTAACCCTAACCCTAACCCTAACCCTAACCCTAACCCTAACCCTAACCCTAACCCTAACCCTAACCCTAACCCTAACCCTAACCCTAACCCTAACCCTAACCCTAACCCTAACCCTAACCCTAACCCTAACCCTAACCCTAACCCTAACCCTAACCCTAACCCTAACCCTAACCCTAACCCTAACCCTAACCCTAACCCTAACCCTAACCCTAACCCTAACCCTAACCCTAACCCTAACCCTAACCCTAACCCTAACCCTAACCCTAACCCTAACCCTAACCCTAACCCTAACCCTAACCCTAACCCTAACCCTAACCCTAACCCTAACCCTAACCCTAACCCTAACCCTAACCCTAACCCTAACCCTAACCCTAACCCTAACCCTAACCCTAACCCTAACCCTAACCCTAACCCTAACCCTAACCCTAACCCTAACCCTAACCCTAACCCTAACCCTAACCCTAACCCTAACCCTAACCCTAACCCTAACCCTAACCCTAACCCTAACCCTAACCCTAACCCTAACCCTAACCCTAACCCTAACCCTAACCCTAACCCTAACCCTAACCCTAACCCTAACCCTAACCCTAACCCTAACCCTAACCCTAACCCTAACCCTAACCCTAACCCTAACCCTAACCCTAACCCTAACCCTAACCCTAACCCTAACCCTAACCCTAACCCTAACCCTAACCCTAACCCTAACCCTAACCCTAACCCTAACCCTAACCCTAACCCTAACCCTAACCCTAACCCTAACCCTAACCCTAACCCTAACCCTAACCCTAACCCTAACCCTAACCCTAACCCTAACCCTAACCCTAACCCTAACCCTAACCCTAACCCTAACCCTAACCCTAACCCTAACCCTAACCCTAACCCTAACCCTAACCCTAACCCTAACCCTAACCCTAACCCTAACCCTAACCCTAACCCTAACCCTAACCCTAACCCTAACCCTAACCCTAACCCTAACCCTAACCCTAACCCTAACCCTAACCCTAACCCTAACCCTAACCCTAACCCTAACCCTAACCCTAACCCTAACCCTAACCCTAACCCTAACCCTAACCCTAACCCTAACCCTAACCCTAACCCTAACCCTAACCCTAACCCTAACCCTAACCCTAACCCTAACCCTAACCCTAACCCTAACCCTAACCCTAACCCTAACCCTAACCCTAACCCTAACCCTAACCCTAACCCTAACCCTAACCCTAACCCTAACCCTAACCCTAACCCTAACCCTAACCCTAACCCTAACCCTAACCCTAACCCTAACCCTAACCCTAACCCTAACCCTAACCCTAACCCTAACCCTAACCCTAACCCTAACCCTAACCCTAACCCTAACCCTAACCCTAACCCTAACCCTAACCCTAACCCTAACCCTAACCCTAACCCTAACCCTAACCCTAACCCTAACCCTAACCCTAACCCTAACCCTAACCCTAACCCTAACCCTAACCCTAACCCTAACCCTAACCCTAACCCTAACCCTAACCCTAACCCTAACCCTAACCCTAACCCTAACCCTAACCCTAACCCTAACCCTAACCCTAACCCTAACCCTAACCCTAACCCTAACCCTAACCCTAACCCTAACCCTAACCCTAACCCTAACCCTAACCCTAACCCTAACCCTAACCCTAACCCTAACCCTAACCCTAACCCTAACCCTAACCCTAACCCTAACCCTAACCCTAACCCTAACCCTAACCCTAACCCTAACCCTAACCCTAACCCTAACCCTAACCCTAACCCTAACCCTAACCCTAACCCTAACCCTAACCCTAACCCTAACCCTAACCCTAACCCTAACCCTAACCCTAACCCTAACCCTAACCCTAACCCTAACCCTAACCCTAACCCTAACCCTAACCCTAACCCTAACCCTAACCCTAACCCTAACCCTAACCCTAACCCTAACCCTAACCCTAACCCTAACCCTAACCCTAACCCTAACCCTAACCCTAACCCTAACCCTAACCCTAACCCTAACCCTAACCCTAACCCTAACCCTAACCCTAACCCTAACCCTAACCCTAACCCTAACCCTAACCCTAACCCTAACCCTAACCCTAACCCTAACCCTAACCCTAACCCTAACCCTAACCCTAACCCTAACCCTAACCCTAACCCTAACCCTAACCCTAACCCTAACCCTAACCCTAACCCTAACCCTAACCCTAACCCTAACCCTAACCCTAACCCTAACCCTAACCCTAACCCTAACCCTAACCCTAACCCTAACCCTAACCCTAACCCTAACCCTAACCCTAACCCTAACCCTAACCCTAACCCTAACCCTAACCCTAACCCTAACCCTAACCCTAACCCTAACCCTAACCCTAACCCTAACCCTAACCCTAACCCTAACCCTAACCCTAACCCTAACCCTAACCCTAACCCTAACCCTAACCCTAACCCTAACCCTAACCCTAACCCTAACCCTAACCCTAACCCTAACCCTAACCCTAACCCTAACCCTAACCCTAACCCTAACCCTAACCCTAACCCTAACCCTAACCCTAACCCTAACCCTAACCCTAACCCTAACCCTAACCCTAACCCTAACCCTAACCCTAACCCTAACCCTAACCCTAACCCTAACCCTAACCCTAACCCTAACCCTAACCCTAACCCTAACCCTAACCCTAACCCTAACCCTAACCCTAACCCTAACCCTAACCCTAACCCTAACCCTAACCCTAACCCTAACCCTAACCCTAACCCTAACCCTAACCCTAACCCTAACCCTAACCCTAACCCTAACCCTAACCCTAACCCTAACCCTAACCCTAACCCTAACCCTAACCCTAACCCTAACCCTAACCCTAACCCTAACCCTAACCCTAACCCTAACCCTAACCCTAACCCTAACCCTAACCCTAACCCTAACCCTAACCCTAACCCTAACCCTAACCCTAACCCTAACCCTAACCCTAACCCTAACCCTAACCCTAACCCTAACCCTAACCCTAACCCTAACCCTAACCCTAACCCTAACCCTAACCCTAACCCTAACCCTAACCCTAACCCTAACCCTAACCCTAACCCTAACCCTAACCCTAACCCTAACCCTAACCCTAACCCTAACCCTAACCCTAACCCTAACCCTAACCCTAACCCTAACCCTAACCCTAACCCTAACCCTAACCCTAACCCTAACCCTAACCCTAACCCTAACCCTAACCCTAACCCTAACCCTAACCCTAACCCTAACCCTAACCCTAACCCTAACCCTAACCCTAACCCTAACCCTAACCCTAACCCTAACCCTAACCCTAACCCTAACCCTAACCCTAACCCTAACCCTAACCCTAACCCTAACCCTAACCCTAACCCTAACCCTAACCCTAACCCTAACCCTAACCCTAACCCTAACCCTAACCCTAACCCTAACCCTAACCCTAACCCTAACCCTAACCCTAACCCTAACCCTAACCCTAACCCTAACCCTAACCCTAACCCTAACCCTAACCCTAACCCTAACCCTAACCCTAACCCTAACCCTAACCCTAACCCTAACCCTAACCCTAACCCTAACCCTAACCCTAACCCTAACCCTAACCCTAACCCTAACCCTAACCCTAACCCTAACCCTAACCCTAACCCTAACCCTAACCCTAACCCTAACCCTAACCCTAACCCTAACCCTAACCCTAACCCTAACCCTAACCCTAACCCTAACCCTAACCCTAACCCTAACCCTAACCCTAACCCTAACCCTAACCCTAACCCTAACCCTAACCCTAACCCTAACCCTAACCCTAACCCTAACCCTAACCCTAACCCTAACCCTAACCCTAACCCTAACCCTAACCCTAACCCTAACCCTAACCCTAACCCTAACCCTAACCCTAACCCTAACCCTAACCCTAACCCTAACCCTAACCCTAACCCTAACCCTAACCCTAACCCTAACCCTAACCCTAACCCTAACCCTAACCCTAACCCTAACCCTAACCCTAACCCTAACCCTAACCCTAACCCTAACCCTAACCCTAACCCTAACCCTAACCCTAACCCTAACCCTAACCCTAACCCTAACCCTAACCCTAACCCTAACCCTAACCCTAACCCTAACCCTAACCCTAACCCTAACCCTAACCCTAACCCTAACCCTAACCCTAACCCTAACCCTAACCCTAACCCTAACCCTAACCCTAACCCTAACCCTAACCCTAACCCTAACCCTAACCCTAACCCTAACCCTAACCCTAACCCTAACCCTAACCCTAACCCTAACCCTAACCCTAACCCTAACCCTAACCCTAACCCTAACCCTAACCCTAACCCTAACCCTAACCCTAACCCTAACCCTAACCCTAACCCTAACCCTAACCCTAACCCTAACCCTAACCCTAACCCTAACCCTAACCCTAACCCTAACCCTAACCCTAACCCTAACCCTAACCCTAACCCTAACCCTAACCCTAACCCTAACCCTAACCCTAACCCTAACCCTAACCCTAACCCTAACCCTAACCCTAACCCTAACCCTAACCCTAACCCTAACCCTAACCCTAACCCTAACCCTAACCCTAACCCTAACCCTAACCCTAACCCTAACCCTAACCCTAACCCTAACCCTAACCCTAACCCTAACCCTAACCCTAACCCTAACCCTAACCCTAACCCTAACCCTAACCCTAACCCTAACCCTAACCCTAACCCTAACCCTAACCCTAACCCTAACCCTAACCCTAACCCTAACCCTAACCCTAACCCTAACCCTAACCCTAACCCTAACCCTAACCCTAACCCTAACCCTAACCCTAACCCTAACCCTAACCCTAACCCTAACCCTAACCCTAACCCTAACCCTAACCCTAACCCTAACCCTAACCCTAACCCTAACCCTAACCCTAACCCTAACCCTAACCCTAACCCTAACCCTAACCCTAACCCTAACCCTAACCCTAACCCTAACCCTAACCCTAACCCTAACCCTAACCCTAACCCTAACCCTAACCCTAACCCTAACCCTAACCCTAACCCTAACCCTAACCCTAACCCTAACCCTAACCCTAACCCTAACCCTAACCCTAACCCTAACCCTAACCCTAACCCTAACCCTAACCCTAACCCTAACCCTAACCCTAACCCTAACCCTAACCCTAACCCTAACCCTAACCCTAACCCTAACCCTAACCCTAACCCTAACCCTAACCCTAACCCTAACCCTAACCCTAACCCTAACCCTAACCCTAACCCTAACCCTAACCCTAACCCTAACCCTAACCCTAACCCTAACCCTAACCCTAACCCTAACCCTAACCCTAACCCTAACCCTAACCCTAACCCTAACCCTAACCCTAACCCTAACCCTAACCCTAACCCTAACCCTAACCCTAACCCTAACCCTAACCCTAACCCTAACCCTAACCCTAACCCTAACCCTAACCCTAACCCTAACCCTAACCCTAACCCTAACCCTAACCCTAACCCTAACCCTAACCCTAACCCTAACCCTAACCCTAACCCTAACCCTAACCCTAACCCTAACCCTAACCCTAACCCTAACCCTAACCCTAACCCTAACCCTAACCCTAACCCTAACCCTAACCCTAACCCTAACCCTAACCCTAACCCTAACCCTAACCCTAACCCTAACCCTAACCCTAACCCTAACCCTAACCCTAACCCTAACCCTAACCCTAACCCTAACCCTAACCCTAACCCTAACCCTAACCCTAACCCTAACCCTAACCCTAACCCTAACCCTAACCCTAACCCTAACCCTAACCCTAACCCTAACCCTAACCCTAACCCTAACCCTAACCCTAACCCTAACCCTAACCCTAACCCTAACCCTAACCCTAACCCTAACCCTAACCCTAACCCTAACCCTAACCCTAACCCTAACCCTAACCCTAACCCTAACCCTAACCCTAACCCTAACCCTAACCCTAACCCTAACCCTAACCCTAACCCTAACCCTAACCCTAACCCTAACCCTAACCCTAACCCTAACCCTAACCCTAACCCTAACCCTAACCCTAACCCTAACCCTAACCCTAACCCTAACCCTAACCCTAACCCTAACCCTAACCCTAACCCTAACCCTAACCCTAACCCTAACCCTAACCCTAACCCTAACCCTAACCCTAACCCTAACCCTAACCCTAACCCTAACCCTAACCCTAACCCTAACCCTAACCCTAACCCTAACCCTAACCCTAACCCTAACCCTAACCCTAACCCTAACCCTAACCCTAACCCTAACCCTAACCCTAACCCTAACCCTAACCCTAACCCTAACCCTAACCCTAACCCTAACCCTAACCCTAACCCTAACCCTAACCCTAACCCTAACCCTAACCCTAACCCTAACCCTAACCCTAACCCTAACCCTAACCCTAACCCTAACCCTAACCCTAACCCTAACCCTAACCCTAACCCTAACCCTAACCCTAACCCTAACCCTAACCCTAACCCTAACCCTAACCCTAACCCTAACCCTAACCCTAACCCTAACCCTAACCCTAACCCTAACCCTAACCCTAACCCTAACCCTAACCCTAACCCTAACCCTAACCCTAACCCTAACCCTAACCCTAACCCTAACCCTAACCCTAACCCTAACCCTAACCCTAACCCTAACCCTAACCCTAACCCTAACCCTAACCCTAACCCTAACCCTAACCCTAACCCTAACCCTAACCCTAACCCTAACCCTAACCCTAACCCTAACCCTAACCCTAACCCTAACCCTAACCCTAACCCTAACCCTAACCCTAACCCTAACCCTAACCCTAACCCTAACCCTAACCCTAACCCTAACCCTAACCCTAACCCTAACCCTAACCCTAACCCTAACCCTAACCCTAACCCTAACCCTAACCCTAACCCTAACCCTAACCCTAACCCTAACCCTAACCCTAACCCTAACCCTAACCCTAACCCTAACCCTAACCCTAACCCTAACCCTAACCCTAACCCTAACCCTAACCCTAACCCTAACCCTAACCCTAACCCTAACCCTAACCCTAACCCTAACCCTAACCCTAACCCTAACCCTAACCCTAACCCTAACCCTAACCCTAACCCTAACCCTAACCCTAACCCTAACCCTAACCCTAACCCTAACCCTAACCCTAACCCTAACCCTAACCCTAACCCTAACCCTAACCCTAACCCTAACCCTAACCCTAACCCTAACCCTAACCCTAACCCTAACCCTAACCCTAACCCTAACCCTAACCCTAACCCTAACCCTAACCCTAACCCTAACCCTAACCCTAACCCTAACCCTAACCCTAACCCTAACCCTAACCCTAACCCTAACCCTAACCCTAACCCTAACCCTAACCCTAACCCTAACCCTAACCCTAACCCTAACCCTAACCCTAACCCTAACCCTAACCCTAACCCTAACCCTAACCCTAACCCTAACCCTAACCCTAACCCTAACCCTAACCCTAACCCTAACCCTAACCCTAACCCTAACCCTAACCCTAACCCTAACCCTAACCCTAACCCTAACCCTAACCCTAACCCTAACCCTAACCCTAACCCTAACCCTAACCCTAACCCTAACCCTAACCCTAACCCTAACCCTAACCCTAACCCTAACCCTAACCCTAACCCTAACCCTAACCCTAACCCTAACCCTAACCCTAACCCTAACCCTAACCCTAACCCTAACCCTAACCCTAACCCTAACCCTAACCCTAACCCTAACCCTAACCCTAACCCTAACCCTAACCCTAACCCTAACCCTAACCCTAACCCTAACCCTAACCCTAACCCTAACCCTAACCCTAACCCTAACCCTAACCCTAACCCTAACCCTAACCCTAACCCTAACCCTAACCCTAACCCTAACCCTAACCCTAACCCTAACCCTAACCCTAACCCTAACCCTAACCCTAACCCTAACCCTAACCCTAACCCTAACCCTAACCCTAACCCTAACCCTAACCCTAACCCTAACCCTAACCCTAACCCTAACCCTAACCCTAACCCTAACCCTAACCCTAACCCTAACCCTAACCCTAACCCTAACCCTAACCCTAACCCTAACCCTAACCCTAACCCTAACCCTAACCCTAACCCTAACCCTAACCCTAACCCTAACCCTAACCCTAACCCTAACCCTAACCCTAACCCTAACCCTAACCCTAACCCTAACCCTAACCCTAACCCTAACCCTAACCCTAACCCTAACCCTAACCCTAACCCTAACCCTAACCCTAACCCTAACCCTAACCCTAACCCTAACCCTAACCCTAACCCTAACCCTAACCCTAACCCTAACCCTAACCCTAACCCTAACCCTAACCCTAACCCTAACCCTAACCCTAACCCTAACCCTAACCCTAACCCTAACCCTAACCCTAACCCTAACCCTAACCCTAACCCTAACCCTAACCCTAACCCTAACCCTAACCCTAACCCTAACCCTAACCCTAACCCTAACCCTAACCCTAACCCTAACCCTAACCCTAACCCTAACCCTAACCCTAACCCTAACCCTAACCCTAACCCTAACCCTAACCCTAACCCTAACCCTAACCCTAACCCTAACCCTAACCCTAACCCTAACCCTAACCCTAACCCTAACCCTAACCCTAACCCTAACCCTAACCCTAACCCTAACCCTAACCCTAACCCTAACCCTAACCCTAACCCTAACCCTAACCCTAACCCTAACCCTAACCCTAACCCTAACCCTAACCCTAACCCTAACCCTAACCCTAACCCTAACCCTAACCCTAACCCTAACCCTAACCCTAACCCTAACCCTAACCCTAACCCTAACCCTAACCCTAACCCTAACCCTAACCCTAACCCTAACCCTAACCCTAACCCTAACCCTAACCCTAACCCTAACCCTAACCCTAACCCTAACCCTAACCCTAACCCTAACCCTAACCCTAACCCTAACCCTAACCCTAACCCTAACCCTAACCCTAACCCTAACCCTAACCCTAACCCTAACCCTAACCCTAACCCTAACCCTAACCCTAACCCTAACCCTAACCCTAACCCTAACCCTAACCCTAACCCTAACCCTAACCCTAACCCTAACCCTAACCCTAACCCTAACCCTAACCCTAACCCTAACCCTAACCCTAACCCTAACCCTAACCCTAACCCTAACCCTAACCCTAACCCTAACCCTAACCCTAACCCTAACCCTAACCCTAACCCTAACCCTAACCCTAACCCTAACCCTAACCCTAACCCTAACCCTAACCCTAACCCTAACCCTAACCCTAACCCTAACCCTAACCCTAACCCTAACCCTAACCCTAACCCTAACCCTAACCCTAACCCTAACCCTAACCCTAACCCTAACCCTAACCCTAACCCTAACCCTAACCCTAACCCTAACCCTAACCCTAACCCTAACCCTAACCCTAACCCTAACCCTAACCCTAACCCTAACTCTAACCCTAACCCTAACCCTAACCCTAACCCTAACCCTAACCCTAAACCCTAACCTAACCCTAACCCTAACCCTAACCCTAACCCTAACCCTAACCCTAACCCTAACCCCTAACCCTAACCCCTAAACCCTAAACCCTTAGGCTTCGTTCACATGCAATGTCTATTCGCGCTATCTTATGATCACGGTCTGTGCACTATTTTATTTACTATAGTAAACTGGCTCGCGCTGCCAGTAATTACGCGGCGGGATATTCAGTGCACAGACCGTGATCATAAGACATGCCGCAAATAGAAAATAGAATTTAGAAAATAGACATTGCATGTGAACGAAGCCTTAATGCCGACAAGTATAAAGCTTGTATTTGCTATCTTTTACATATTTCTGTCACAGTTGCGAGTTCTACAAATCCCGTTGTGCAGGTGCTGATATAGGAGGCCGCTGGAAAATTTGCAAGCCTGAAACTCTAAAACCGTTTGTTCTGAATTTTGTACGTCGTTAAAAGCGGGCGAAGACTGTCCGGAAATATGGAATCAAACATTTAGGGATGTGATATTATGTGGTTCGGATGGCAAGGTATACAGGACTAGGTGGGTTATACCTCAATAAGTTTAGAGATTTGATATTATGCGGTTCGGATGGCAAGGTATACAGGACTAGGTGGGTTATACCTCAATCAGTTTAGAGATGTGATATTATGTGGTTCGGATGGCAAGGTATACAGGACTAGGTGGGTTATACCTCAATCTTTTTCTATCCGATGATCCATTGGGTTCATTACTCTGAATGCATAGCAATAAAGTGTCATATAATTATTTCTTATTGCTAGTCAACTACATTGACATAGGTGTGAGTGCTACCTGTGTGTGTATCTACATGGTTGTCTTTATACTTTTGCCAGGTGCCCCGTTGAAAAAGCCAAGTGCGATGACCAGCTGCTGTCTTTTACACATCCTGCAAGGGGCGTCATATGTGTTAAACCAACACAGCCCCCGGTAGATGGCAGTGGCAACTGGAGCAGAGAAGAGGCTTAAGTCTACTGTATCCACTCCTTCAACACGAACTAAAACACTTCAGATACACAAGGACATGAGTCCATAAAACTTATCTGACAAAATGGTTTACATCATCCTCTTTCTCTCTCAAATTTTGTTCGCTAACACTGTCATACAGGAGACGAAAAACTAGAATAATTTCAAATAAACAGTCTGCAGATGTTCTGTTTTTTACGCGCTGAGGCAAATTCTTTTCGATGAAACCTTTTTCAGGCGTACGTGAACGAAATGCAGGCTCTGATTTGGATATTTTTCTTCGGTGTCACTTCATTTACGGGTTTAAAGTATTTAATACAGACACATTTTTCAAACCAGTTGATTTTTTGTCGCTTCGATAGTTATCCCTTACTATCCATTGTCGCATCTCCAAATTTAAAGATTTTTTTCTTGGTCAGGGCATGCGAAGTAACTTTTTCTAAAAACATGTTGCGCCACAGTTCCCATAAGTTGATAAATAACACAGGACTTAGTTCGAATATTGATTTATACCAAACAATTTTCGAACAAAAAATTCTTACGAACTCCCAAACCAAAGAAATCGAGGGGGAAACGATGTAAGCCTACTACAGCCGAGATTTAATTACTGTACCCCGCAGGGACGACGTGTGGGGAGGCGAGTGAGAGGCGGAGAGACTATTAAAAGATTAGGCGGTTTTTCTTTCATGTACGTTCGCCATTTTTAGTACTCAAGATTTGTAAAGCCTGGCTCAATTCGTTGAGAATGCGGCCTTACACTAGTTATGTCTCTTAATTCCATTGTGTATCCGGTACACTAGCGAGGACTGTAGTTCTACACGAGTTATGTCTCTTAATTCCATTGTGTATCCGGTACGCTAGCGAGGACTGTAGTTCTACACGAGTTTTGTCTCTTAATTCCATTGTGTATCCGGTACGCTAGCGAGGACTGTAGTTCTACACGAGTTGTCTCTAATACACTAATATTTATAAACATAGTATCACGTTTTCAATAATTAATATTTTAAATTATGATTCATGTCTTACATCACGACGACCTAACAACAACGTTGAGTCAAAAATAAAACTGAATTAATTCGAACTTGAATTCAGTTTTTAAGGCATATACAGTATAGAAATACAACAAAAATCCACAACTGTCTCAATTTAAATTCAAATTTTAATTTTTACCATGCCTTTACATTATGCAAAGAGCCCTAAATGGTAACGTGTGTTCCGGGTCATTTAATTTTAATACTGCATTCCGATATATTTTGTAGTGAGTCAGTCATGGTAAATTAGACATGACGTAAGGATGTTTTTATAAATATATAAACTGTAACTCAAGGGGCTGCACGCCGTAAGTTTTGAAAAATGCTTACAGAATCCTTTATCTTTCAGAAAATCTTTTCTCTAAATTTGCAACTTTGTCACAGAATCATTCTCTAGAATTGTTTCATAAATTTCTAAAATAATTTGTAAAATGCACACTTGGTTTAAGTTTCTATGATTTTATTCTCCAAACAACACAGTTTCCTGTCTGTAACACAAGAAACACCACAAGGTCATCTTCAAATTTAAACATCTTCTACAAGGTAAAATGTTCACCTTTTGTTTTTATGTAATAACACACCTTCCACCAGGTAATCTTATGCACAAACAAGTTTTGGGGGTACATCCTTTGTATCTGCTAATTAATAGTTTCTCTTATGCACAAACAAGTTTTGGGGGTACATCCTTTGTATCTGCTAATTAATAGTTTCTCTTATGCACAAACAAGTTTTGAGGGGTACATCCTTTGTATCTGCTAATTAATAGTTTCTCTTATGCACAAACAAGTTTTGGGGGTAGATCCTGTGTTCCTGGAAATAAAGTCTCTATAAAGGCAGATTCTGCCATGCCCCAGACGAATGTTGGATTTGAAATTTCAGTATTGAGAATAGTCAATATTCCAAGATCTCTGAGGATTAGCCAGCAGACTAAGATAGTAGACTAGAGGACTAGCCAGCAGACTAAGATAGTAGACTAGAGGACTAGCCAGCAGACTAAGATAGTAGACTAGAGGACTAGCCAGCAGACTAAGATAGTAGACTAGAGGACTAGCCAGCAGACTAAGATAGTAGACTAGAGGACTAGCCAGCAGACTAAGATAGTAGACTAGAGGACTAGCCAGCAGACTAAGATAGTAGACTAGAGGACTAGCCAGCAGACTAAGATAGTAGACTAGAGGACTAGCCAGCAGACTAAGATAGTGAACATTCTGTTTGCAGGGGTTTATCCTGATACCATAAATAACTCCAAGATGAATGATCAGTGCAATTCTCCCATTAACATTTTGTTCTCACATCTGTGTTGTTTGTACTTATTTGTGTATTTGTTATAGGTGAAAACGCACCTTCAATTAACACATTACAACTATTAGAAGTTGACTGTTACAGTAGCTAACATAATTTTTTTTCACAACAGTTTTTGTCAAGAGAGTTCTTCTATCAACTTTTTCTTCTTATTCCGTGGTGGCTGGCTCCCACCCCAATGTTTTTCTAGATGTGATTTGCACACATTGTGGGTCTCATCTTCCACAGCTAAGTTTGCTGAAAAACAAACAAGAAAAAAAATGTTTATATTTGAACAAGAAGTCTGTTGTTGTTGGATGATTTAGTTTCTGAAAGGATATATCAGGCTTATCAACAACAACTTGCTATGAACCATGTACAATCCAACTCATTTTAGCTGCTATAAATACATTATTATTATCATAACTTTATAATGCATGAATATATTACTGTGTTTATAATGGATACATTACTGCAGTTATATGACTTGAATACATTACTGTAGTTATATGACCTGAATACATTACTGTAGTTATACGACCTGAATACATCACTGCAGTTATATGACCTGAATATAATTCTGTAGTTATACGAGCTGTATACATTAGTGTATTATGCAAGTTTCACCTTGTTCAAGTGATAAAGGTGCCACCAGCTCCTGGACACATGAACCAAAGGCCAGGCACCAGCTCAGCAAGAATTCCACCTTCTTCTCTGCTTGGAACAGTTTGTGCCGCAGTTGCTTCAGTTCCTCTAGTTGTGGATCAGCTTTGAATAGTTTCTTTTTGTCTGGAAATAGCAGTATAGGACAAGTGTTTGCCTGATTTAAAAAATATAAAAGAGGTGTTTGTCTGGAAAAAGAAGTAAAAAGAAGTATTTGTCTAGAAAAAGAAGTACAGAAGAGGTGTAAGTCAAACACTGGTGCCCCCAGCAGGCCAAATATTTCTCTAGACTATTGACATGTCCGACTAGGTATTTGTATTAAAACTTTTACTTTAACCTAAAGCCTAAATATCAATAGTGGTTATCTACTTTCTGCTGATCAGTCACTCCTGAAACCCCTCTCTCAGTCAGGCTAGGGAGTCATTTGATGTGTGGGGGTGGCCCTGTCTTGCTGGAACCACTGTCCATCTTGATTTATCCCTCTGAATCATCCCAGTGATGTCCAAAACTTTCTCAGCACTGCCAAATAGTGATTTTAGGAGAGACTAATCAGCAGGAAATGTGATGTTGAGTGGGCACAGCATTCACCAGACTTGAACGACCCCCAATATTTTCTGTGGGGGTATCTCAAGGATAAAGTGTACCAGACCAACCTTCAAATGATGGGTGAACTGTGGGCAGAAACCATAGCAACAATCTGGGAAATCTCACAGAAGCATTGTGTTCCAGTAATTGCAAGTGGCCCCTAATGCCATGGAGGCAATTTGGAGCATATTTTTAAAAAGATCATAGTTTTTATGCAAAGCAACTAAGAAAATTGTAACTTTGAGGAAAGTTCATGCACATATTGAAGTTTATGCCCAGGAAGTTTCTTGAAATTTGATAGATATTCACCCTGTACTTATCCAGCTATATTATTAGACCAGTCTATGACCTATGTAAGGGCTGATAATAGTGATATGTCATATTTATCCAGCTATATTATTAGACCAGTCTATGACCTATGTAAGGGCTGATAATAGTGATATGCCATATTGATCCAGCTATATTATTAGACCAGTCTATGACCTATGTAAGGGCTGATAATAGTGATATGCCATATTTATCCAGCTATATTATTAGACCAGTCTATGACCTATGTAAGGGCTGATAATAGTGATATGTCATATTTATCCAGCTATATTATTAGACCAGTCTATGACCTATGTAAGGGCTGATAATAGTGATATGTCATATTTATCCAGCTATATTATTAGACCAGTCTATGACCTATGTAAGGGCTGATAATAGTGATATGTCATATTTATCCAGCTATATTATTAGACCAGTCTATGACCTATGTAAGGGCTGATAATAGTGATATGTCATATTTATCCAGCTATATTATTAGACCAGTCTATGACCTATGTAAGGGCTGATAATAGTGATATGTCATATTTATCCAGCTATATTATTAGACCAGTCTATGACCTATGTAAGGGCTGATAATAGTGATATGTCATATTGATCCAGCTATATTATTAGACCAGTCTATGACCTATGTAAGGGCTGATAATAGTGATATGTCATATTGATCCAGCTATATTATTAGACCAGTCTATGACCTATGTAAGGGCTGATAATAGTGATATGCCATATTGATCCAGCTATATTATTAGACCAGTCTATGACCTATGTAAGGGCTGATAATAGTGATATGTCATATTGATCCAGCTATATTATTAGACCAGTCTATGACCTATGTAAGGGCTGATAATAGTGATATGTCATATTGATCCAGCTATATTATTAGACCAGTCTATGACCTATGTAAGGGCTGATAATAGTGATATGTCATATTGATCCAGCTATATTATTAGACCAGTCTATGACCTATGTAAGGGCTGATAATAGTGATATGTCATATTGATCCAGCTATATTATTAGACCAGTCTATGACCTATGTAAGGGCTGATAATAGTGATATGTCATATTGATCCAGCTATATTATTAGACCAGTCTATGACCTATGTAAGGGCTGATAATAGTGATATGTCATATTTATCCAGCTATATTATTAGACCAGTCTATGACCTATGTAAGGGCTGATAATAGTGATATGCCATATTTATCCAGCTATATTATTAGACCAGTCTATGACCTATGTAAGGGCTGATAATAGTGATATGTCATATTGATCCAGCTATATTATTAGACCAGTCTATGACCTATGTAAGGGCTGAGAATAGTAATATGTCATACTGATCCAGCTATATTATTAGACCAGTCTATGACCTACGTAAGGGCTGATAATAGTGATATGTCATATTGATCCAGCTATATTATTAGACCAGTCTAGGACCTACGTAAGGGCTGATAATAGTGATATGCAATATTGATCCAGCTATATTATTAGACCAGTCTAGGACCTATGTAAGGGCTGATAATAGTGATATGCCATATTGATCCAGCTATATTATTAGACCAGTCTATGACCTATGTAAGGGCTGATAATAGTGATATGCCATATTTATCCAGCTATATTATTAGACCAGTCTATGACCTATGTAAGGGCTGATAATAGTGATATGCCATATTTATCCAGCTATATTATTAGACCAGTCTATGACCTATGTAAGGGCTGATAATAGTGATATGTCATATTGATCCATTACCAACCTCTGTTCACAGCTTTTCCTCCTAGCTGTAACAGTTGTAGTACATGTGACAGGGCCGCCATCACATAAGCCTGAGCCCTGAACCTGCTTGGTCCAACCAGAATCTTCTGGACATCCTCCACAATTCCAATACTATAAGACTGAGATACAAACAGATCATTTGCTCTCTGAAAGATAACAAAATGTTGTCAGCTAAATAACTATAGTACAATACTATAAGACTGAGATACAAACAGATCATTTGCTCTCTGAAAGATAACAGAATGTTGTCAGCTAGATAACTATAGTACAATATAATAAGACTGAGACACAAACAGATCATTTGCTCTCTGAAAGATAACAAAATGTTGTCAGCTAGATAACTATAGTACACTATTATAAGACTGAGATACAAACAGAACATTTGCTCTCTGAAAGATAACAGAATGTTGTCAGCTAGATAACTTATGTGTTTTCTTTATGGTGCCAAGTTAATTACTTTGTTAATTTTCTATGGTGAAGCACAAACCACTGGACATTAATTATATATATATATATATCACTCTTCTTTTTGTTTTGTTTTTTGATGCACCTATTAATGCAGATAAATTTATTTTCTAACTTAAAAATGAGAGAGAGAGAGAGAAAGAGATAGGGAGAGCAAGAGAAAAGATCCTGTCAACATACCTCTTGTAAACACTGTAAACATCCATGAAGTGCTTCCACAGCATTTGGATAATTTTGGCTTTCATTCAAACTAGGTGATAAAGACAGGATTTCCTAAAATAGAAAATTTGAGAAAAAATATGAAAATGACATATCAGTTGCTGAAAGAGGCAGGCCATTCTCAGCAACCTTGGACCTTCTGCCCTCAAATTGAATAGGGTTCATCTGCATTTGAAGAAAAAAACCCAAATTGTTGTCCAATTATTAGAAGGACAAGAACTGATTACTAACAGACTACCACGTGCAAAGGAGAGGGGTCTTAATTTAAAAAAAAATTAAAATGTGTTGCCAATTAAAATATCAATTATAAGTGTGTGTGTGTAGCTAATTGGGTAGGCGTGACAGACATTTAAGCCAGTTGGTTGATAGCAATTTAGTGAGACTCCCCAGGGAGTTAGACCGATCCAGATGGATTGATCTAGGCATGGGACTCCAGTCTAATATTGGCTAATATTGTACACTCCAACTGATGCTATTATGAAATCAGTTCTTTTAGACGAGATGAATACTGACCTGAGTACAATCCTGTGTAGATACTTCTATGATGAATACTGACCTGAGTACAATCCTGTGTAGATACTTCTATGATGAATACTGACCTGAGTACAATCCTGTGTAGATACTTCTATGATGAATACTGACCTGAGTACAATCCTGTGTAGATACTTCTATGATGAATACTGACCTGAGTACAATCCTGTGTAGATACTTCTATGATGAATACTGACCCGAGTACAATCCTGTGTAGATACTTCTATGATGAATACTGACCTGAGCACAATCCTGTGTAGATACTTCTATGATGAATACTGACCTGAGTACAATCCTGTGTAGATACTTCTATGATGAATACTGACCTGAGTACAATCCTGTGTAGATACTTCTATGATGAATACTGACCTGAGCACAATCCTGTGTAGATACTTCCAAATCTCCATTGTGTAACCTAGCAACATAAGCATAAGAAAACAAGATGTCCACCAGGGAATACTTGACACACTCGGACACTTTGCCTTTCTGAAAGAAAAAGGAGAATACAGGAATGGAATACATCATCATCTAGGCCCAGATTATCCAAATAAAAAATACAAGGTAAAAAAAGAAAAAAAGAAAACAGTTCTACAGCCATATGACCTATACTTCAGTTGTAAAAACTTACAGGCAGCAGTGAAGTTATCTATGGAATGTTCACACCAGTTTTAATATTGTACAGTTCTATAGTTATATGACCTATACTTCAGTTGTAAAAACTAACAGGCAGCAGTGAAGTCATCTGTGGAATGTTCTCTGCTATCTTTGGAAGTGCTGGCCTCAACGATATCCTGTCTTCTTCAATGAGATCACTTTCCTAGAAAATGGAGCACAACACTGAATTTCTAGTGCTTCTGCATTGAAATACAACTACTGATGACTACATTAGACTTTTTTAAAAACTGCCATAAACATCAAAAATATGTCAACTGCCTCCCTTCCCATGTTTCATGGGATTTATCATGTGATATGTGTGTCACTAAGTTTCTTTAAAATATAACACGACGCGAGATGTAGGACTGCACTCTTTAGATGCTAAGACTTTGCTTGCTGGCCTTTCAGACAAAATCCCAGTCCAACTTCAACTTACAACCAAGTCTCGTTTAACTTTAAAGTTCTATATGAAGATCAACATTCTATATGGAAGACCAATGTTCCTCTATAGAAGACCATTGTTCTATATGGAAGACCAACGTCCTATATGGTAGACCAACGTTCCTCTATGGAAGACCAACGTCCTATATGGAAGACCAACGTTCCTCTATGGAAGACCAAAGTCCTATATGGTAGACCAACGTTCCTCTATGGAAGACCAACGTCCTATATGGTAGACCAATGTTCCTCTATGGAAGACCAACGTCCTATATGATAGACCAACATTCTACAAGGAAGACCACTGATCTTCTATGAAAGACCAACATTGTGTATAGAAGAGCATCATCCCATATTGAAATACAATGTCCTATATGGTAGAACATCATCCCATAGTGAAATCCAATGTCCTATATGGTAGAACATCATCCTATAGTGAAATCCAATGTCCTATATGGTAGAACATCATCCTATAGTGAAATCCAATGTCCTATATGGGAGCACATCATCATACCTACCTTTATATTCCACCAAGGGTCCCACTGTTCTACTAAGTTAAGCAGCCTGCCATCTTTAGCCATCTCCTCAAATTCTTGTTTTTCCCACTGAGTGAGTTTTTCCCAAATTTTTTCTGTGTCTTTGTCTAGAATAAGATATAACACATGAGACAAATTATTCAATAATTTGGTAGTTGGATCATATATAGTTCTTATTGAACACAAGCTGAACATAATTTCATGGATAGCTTACTGGCAAGCTAGACATAAAGTTTCAACATAAAGGCCTATGTCCATGTTGGCTGCAAGCTCAATTTAAAATTATTGTGTATTGGACACAGTGAGTGACTTGTTGTAACTACAAGTTAACTCTTTAAGTACTAGGTATCAAGTCATTCTGCTTACCCAAGTCCAAACCTTGGATTCTATCTGCTTACCCAAGTCCAAACCTTGGATTCTATCTTCTTACCTAAGTCCAAACCTTGGATCCTAAGTCCAAACCTTGGATTCTATTTGCTTACCTAAGTCCAAACCTTGGATTCTATTTGCTTACCTAAGTCCAAACCTTGGATTCTATTTGTTTACCTAAGTCCAAACCTTGGATTCTATTTGCTTACCTAAGTCCAAACCTTGGATTCTATTTGCTTACCTAAGTCCAAACCTTGGATTCTATCTACTTACCTAAGTCCAAACCTTGGATTCTATCTGCTAGACTTGGAAACTCTTCTGCTTCATCTTCATTGTCTTCACTCTCTGCAAATATAAACTCAATTGTACAGAATCATGTTTGGCAAATGTGGCATTTACAGAAACATACCTACATGGGACATCTGTTACTTGTGTAAAAAAATCAGCAAATCTTAAATTAAGTGTACAAACATCTTAAGACAATGGGTCACCAACCCTACCTGAGCCATATCCCAGCTAAGTTATTGCTTACCTAAGGTTACCTGTAAATGTTTCCCTATCACACTATTTCAACACACAGGTGAATCATAGCCAAGCTATATACACTCATCATAATGTCTGCACCGAGTTCTTACCATGATCCTCCCCGTCTCCCAGCTGATCTGTGTTTAACCTCTGTGTATGTACCGAGTTCTTACCATGATCCTCCCCGTCTCCCAGCTGATCTGTGTTTAACCTTTGTAGCATGTCCCGAACCTTCAGTTTATCTTCTTTGCTGTTTAAAAAAAAAATTCTTGAAAAGAAATTAACATACTGATGGACCATGTAGGTTACTTTTTAATAGAAAAAAAGACTGAGACTATTCCAAAATGAACCACATGTTCTGTGTAATCTGTTGCTGTGTTTGATGTCATCTAAGTTTCGATATGGATCATTTACTAGATGTTCTGAAGCTGTAGTCTTTATTTTATAAATACTATGGGAGGCAGATATGACACATATTCAACATCACCCTCAGTTAAATTAGGGACAAATCTGAGCTGAGACTAAAATATATCCATCTCCTGGTTACCACTAGTTAGGTTGTACCTTGAGCCATAATCTTTGAGTCCTTCCATGACGCAGTCCCTGTAGAAGCTCTCACTGCAGTTTTCATGGTGTGGGCTCCTGTAGCAAGTCACACTGCAGTATTGGAGGTGACAGCGAGGACATATGTACTTAGAAACAGTCTTCAAACACCTGAAATATATCAAAGATCACTCAATAAATATAATTTGGACCATAATTACAGTAACTCAATATGTCAATGCCCCCCTCCCCCCAACTGTTTTTTAAGAGTACATACCATTTTTTAATATTTTCAATGTGTAGACACTAACTGTACAAGAGAAAACCATGCTTGTGACTTTCTCCCTTTTGTCCCTAAATAAAAATGTGAAGGGACTGCCAGATCATAGAATACACATACATAAGACATGATGTAAGTTATATCAGAAGAGCAAAACTCTAGCAGAAAACAACTTAAATGTTAACTGTATCAGGTGAAGTGAGTTTCACTGCTCCTAAGTTCCGAAATGCAGTAAATGTATGGGCGTTCAATTGGACAAAACACTCCACCCTGTACTCGCCTATTTTATCCTTATGCTTATTAAAAAATCGAAGATTCCTCAGACCAGTTTTACACTGTCTGTGCAAACGCTGCTGTTTACGCATAGAACTTGAAATCAAAGGCCTAAAAATTGTATAATGGCAACCAGTTTGCACGTCCTCCATGATACGGGTGCTCTCAAATCTTTATCCTACCTCTCATCTCCTCAACTCGCAAACTCATGTAAAGCAAACCAATATGCCCGTCCAGCGGGCCATGAGTAGGGTAAAGTAAGCTTCATCTGTCTTTCATGGTAGACCCCCCCCCCTAAAACCTCCACCGCCCAACACCAAGACCATCCTCGCATTAATATCACACCTTTTTCATATATTCTATATATTTTACGCTACGACATCCATACATCTAAGTTTTCTAGAAAAATACGTATCACTGACGTTAGCGTTTACTCACACACGACAAATTGCCTCCGTTTTCGAAATGTTTTGATCGTCCTCCATCCTGTGTTGCAGATATATAGATGGCGATACAGTCGTTTCCGAAATGAGGCAAAAGCAAAGACAATTTTGATTGGGCATTTTTAGTACACAATTTTTATACTATCGTTTGCAAAATTATGAAATCACAACACATTTCTTGATTATATTCGATAGTGTTATTTTTATGTATGTCGTCTATCATATTCGAGATCATATTACTTTACAGTCATTTGTCACCTTTATTTTCTGCGGCACTGCTAGAGTTACGAGTTGTTTTGGTATGGCGAAGATTTGACCAAAGAAGGAGCGAGTAGTTGAAAAAATTCCGTCCATTTGTACGTATGGCAAAGTTTTGTGATAGTTTATGATATATTTTGCTTAGTGTTATTACAGTAGAATTGAAAAATAGTAATTTGATTGAGAGTGTTGGGTGAAAATAGCCACAAACCTTGCTGTCGACGCGTTGTCATACGACGCTTACGACATGTGCGTGATATGGTGTGACATGTTAAAAACGTTAAAATATCCTTTTGACCAAATTTTACAATTAAATTTGCAGTAGAACTGAGTAATCTTCTACGTGTAACTAAATTGTCCTCTGTTATCTGCACTCTCTATTAAACAGACGCTCGTTGTCAATTTTTTTGTACCTGGAAATAACTGACAGTCGTCAAGGAGTGTAAACAGTAGCAAGAAGTCTCACTTGGATGACTAGATGAACAGTTTTTGTGATATTTGATTAATGGTGATGAGCGTAAATGTTCACCAGCATTGTTTATTACTGAAACATGCAAATATTATCGTCTTTTGTTTATTTTTTGGATGGTTTCAAAAGCAATTATGCCTATAGATGGTTTTCATTACTCATTTTAAGTGCTTGTACTTTGTTATAGTTACTGTACATTTTAGTGTGCATGTATTTTACAGATATAGTTTTCTCACAAATTTATTCATTTTGCCAGTATTAGTTTACTAAATGTTGATATGATCTGAGGCCTTTTACTAGAAGGCTTATTTGTCAAAATAAAATAGCCACAGCCTTGCATGGTTATTAGTAACTGTTTGGTAGAAATATTTTGGGATAAGACTGTTTCAGTTGTTAAAGTCATAATAACTCTTCATTTTGGTCAAAAATTGGATTTTCCTGGAGTAAACGGCAATTTTCCCGTACTTACCAATGGTCAGCAACCCCATTCCTGTATTCAAAGTTAATCCAGGGTTTTTTTCCTAAACGTACGGTTTTTTGTTAAAATCTCTTAAGAGATTTTAACTGACGGAGCTCTCTCTGACATCGCATAGTCACTGTTGACCTACTTAAAACCACGGGAAAAGCAGACAACAACAACACTATATAAGATTCATGAGATATATTCGTCTTTTTGTTAAAAATACATTAATATCCACAATGTGTGCCATTCTGGGCTTTTCGTTATCCGACGCACTGTATAAAAACTTGCAACTTACATCTGCGTCTGCATTAATGCGTTTGGTGCCATATGTTATTTTGGTCTCGAATGAATGCGAGAATCTGCGTGACACCATTACGTCATTTACAACAAATGCCTTGATGACTGGGAAGAAAAGCATCGAAAGCCCTATTGACAAGCACAGATTTTAGTTTTACTACAATAACGGCCCTTTTAGTGGTAAAATACAATAGAATATATTTCCATGCGTTGTTTACAATGTATTTCATGCGGAATTTTGATTCTCAAAGGAAGAGTTATTTTTGCTTTAATGTTAGACATTTGTTAACAAGAAATATGATTAGTTTATATTTATTTTTCAGGAACAAGATCCATTATCTCTGTTAAACTTCCGTAGAAAATTTGCTCAAAACAAACAAGATGGCTGTCCCCTTTTCCAACACCAAGCTGCGTGTTCCTCGTGGGTTCCAGAATCTATTGGAAGGCCTTGCACGAGAGGTTCTGCGTAACCAACCAGAAGACATCCACTTATTTGGCGCCAAATATTTTGAAGAGTTGATGAAGATACGGGAAGGTATGTTGATTGATTTTGACATTGTACAGATTGTTTGTTATACAGTGTTTATAGTTATCTAAATAAAGACACAGGAAATCCTTTGACTTCCCATTTTTCATTTACAAAACTTGGCACTGAGTTTATTGTTAAGTGTTGCCTCTTGATAACCCTGTAAATGCATTGTGCTGACACCTCTTATCCTTATTGCTGACAAATATACGAGGTGATATGAGGTGATATCAGATTGTTTTATCAGTTTGGCAAGAAAGATTTTTTTAGGGTTCAAAAGATCTTTGTAAAATAAATTGCCAATTCACCTTACTAAACCTTGTAAAACTGTTTTAAGTTTATCAACCAAATCACCTTACTAAACCTTGTAAAACATTACAAGGCTGCCAAAATGCACAGGTCTTCATTTCTTGTCATAATCAGTAAAGTGAAAAAAATATAAATTTGTATATTTATTTGTCTCTTGCTTTTGTTCCATGTTGATTTTCAAGGAGATGGGGTGGTTTATATATGTGTGTGTGTGTGTGTGTGTGTAATATATCTGATTGTGATGGGAAGATTCTGTGGTATTGATATAAGCCACTATGTGACCATATATGTGTGTAATATATCTGATTGTGATGGTAAGATTCTGTGGTATTGATATAAGCCACTATGTGACCATGTATATGTGTGTAATATATCTGATTGTGATGGGAAGATTCTGTGGTATTGATATAAGCCACTATGTGACCATATATGTGTGTAATATATCTGATTGTGATGGGAAGATTCTGTGGTATTGATATAAGCCACTATGTGACCATGTATATGTGTGTAATATATCTGATTGTGATGGGAAGATTCTGTGGTATTGATATAAGCCACTATGTGACCATGTATATGTGTAATATATCTGATTGTGATGGAAAGATTCTGTGGTATTGATATAAGCCACTATGTGACCATATATGTGTGTAATATATCTGATTGTGATGGGAAGATTCTGTGTTGGTCTCATCTGAAGCAATTCATCTGGGTTATTTTTGACTGGGTTTTGTATTCTCTGTATGTTGACCTTATCCTAATTATACATCACTGAAATAATCTACAGACAATTACTGTAACAATCTTTCAGATACATAATTTTGGAATCAAGGATTATATTTTTTCTATATGGCATTATGGTGCTTTCACTGCATTGAATAGCAAAATACTTTTCAATTTTTGCTATCCCTCAATAGGTATGTTTCACTTTTAAAATTTTATTTCTGAAAGTAGTACAGTATCTATAAATTTCAAAATTTTCCCCATTGCAGAGATTGAGTCATTAACATAACGTTTATATGTCTGGACAGGGAGAGCTAGAATGATAAATATTCTGTATTTGTGATCTTGTTGTATATACTAAACACTGAGACCTTTTTATTCTAAGCGCTAATAATTTGTAATTCTATTCATTTATTTATATATTTATTTATTTATTTATTTATTGCCAAACATGTTTTGAAATTCAGTCTGTTTACAAAATTTTTAATTTTGAAAAGATTTAGTCTGATTATTGAAACTTAGTTTTAAAGAACTGTTATATGACAATTCTTATAGGCCTTCAGGATTAACTTAAATGTCCTACTATATATGTATGCTACCATCCAAAATTACTAATTCAAATTTAAACTTCAGGTATAAGTTTAGATTTGCTCTCTGTTTAACCATTGCTACATAAAACTGCCAGCTGGTATCATTGGCTTCTAGATGTTGCTCATTGCCCTTTTCTATTGTATTAAGGCTTTGTGATGGGCCTCTTTCCCCCACACCTCTTATAAGCTTTTAACTTGTATTTCTACACTCTGTGCCATAGTTTGAGGTTTCCCTATTCTTCTTGTTACTGTGCACATGTGCACTAGAACATCCGCATCCATTATTATGTCAAGTTATCCGTAACAAATGAATAACTATATAATAATAATAATAATAATAATAATAATAATAGTAATAGCCTATACAGTATTTTAAAGTGTTATAACAATTATTCTAGAGTCATATCATTAGGAGTATTCAATTACTCTCTCTACAGTAAAATCCCATCAATGTTAGCACATTTCCCATGACGCCATAGTAATATTATGGCACATTTCACATCAATCTTGGTAAAAGTAATAGGAGATTCAGATTGTCCATATAGGTCCCTCCACACACTAACAAGAGAAGGCAATCTCCACTGGGGAAAATTAATCTAGATTTTTTTCCTGGTAATGTTATTGTGTGCATTAAGAAAATCATTACCACAGGGAATGGCCAAGTCTGGCACAGAAGCATGCAATCTGGACTTGGTGTAATTCCTGCCCTCATCAGATATGCTTGCTGGCCAGGTGCTTGAAGTTAGCTAGAAGTTCAAATGAAGTGGAATAATGTGTTCATTAATTAACAGAGAGAGCCAAAACAGAAGAAAACTAAATGACATTGTGAGATACAATGTATATACATCAAAAACATTCTGTAGGCCAAGACTGTATAAAACTGACACACATAGTACAACTTCAAGTCTGTGAACATTTTTGTTGGAATGAATCTACTTTTTCAGATGGTTGTGCTGGAAAAGTTGAAAATACAGTCTCTGTTGGATTATTTTTATTTATTTATTATTAATTATTTTTTGCAGAACTTTATTTATCACATAGGATGTATCATAGAGGCTGTGACTTTTAAATGACAAGTTAATTAGTTTGTCTTTCAGATATGAAGTTTGAATTATCAGGAACAATGGTTTTCACTTCATGCAATGTCCAAGGTGAAAAGCAATACCCTGACTGGGAACTGACTATGAGAATTGTTATATAACAGTTCTAGCTATTGGAGCTGTCTATAAGATTTGTTATAGAACAGTTGGAAATATTGCTGTTATATTAACATGATGCTGTGACAGGGTTTATTGGAATCTTACATAATACTCACAGTAAAGTAGTTCTGTGATAAGAAGGATTTCCTGGGGTGTCTTCACTTCTTACCAGCGTGAGACTTTAATCATAGGCTGTATTTAGAAATAATACCATACTTAACACTCACTTGTAATATGGCCCACATATCATGTATGGTTATGAAGGTCACTAGTATTAATATGTTCTTTCATCACTGAAGCAAATAAGATTTCCAAGGAGACTTCGATTTGTCTTTGCATACAGTTGGAGTTCTTCAGCTTTAATTTATCATTGAAAGCAAGCAAGTTAGAGCAGCTAACCACCACCATTGGTGTACATTTTCTGTGTCTACTGAACACTGATGATGCTTGTCACTGTAATTAATTCTCTCACTTGATATGGAAGGCATATAGATTCCAGACGCCTTATGTTTGTCATAGAGACCCAGTAGCCAGCAGATCTCAGAGACTTATGTTTGGCCTAGAGACCCAGTAGCCAGCAGATCTCAGAGACTTATGTTTGTCATAGAGACCCAGTAGCTAGCAGATCTCAGAGACTTATGTTTGTCCTAGAGACCCAGTAGCCAGCAGATCTCAGAGACTTATGTTTGTCCTAGAGACCCAGTAGCTAGCAGATCTCAGAGACTTATGTTTGTCATAGAGAGCCAGTAGCTAGCAGATCTCAGAGACTTATGTTTGTCATAGAGACCCAGTAGCCAGCAGATCTCAGAGACTTATGTTTGTCATAGAGACCCAGTAGCCAGCAGATTTCTGAGACTTATGTTTGTCATAGAGAGCCAGTAGCCAGCAGATCTCAGAGACTTATGTTTGTCCTAGAGACCCAGTAGCCAGCAGATCTCAGAGACTTATGTTTGTCATAGAGAGCCAGTAGCTAGCAGATCTCAGAGACTTATGTTTGTCATAGAGACCCAGTAGCCAGCAGATCTCAGAGACTTATGTTTGTCCTAGAGAGCCAGTAGCCAGCAGATTTCAAAGACTCAAACACACTTCTACTTCTTTGTTATTGAGTTACAGAAAATTATAAAGACAGTATCAGACCATCCTGGTGAATGTATCATCAGCAGTAGCCTGGTCATGGGTTGTGCAGCCAGCAGTGCCAGAGGTACTAGTACAGGGGTGCTAGAAAATTCAGCCGCAAGGGAACCTGACCAAATAAGTGGTGCAGAACATGGTGCTATCTCTACAAAAATGCCTGCAAATATCCACACTGGCAATGAGTTGAAAAGAAATGGTAGTAATAGTAGTAAAACGGTTGTGGTACAAAACTCCAAGTTAAGAGGACGAGAGCCCTGTACCCCTGTAAGGGAACTGCAAGCTAAAGGTGACCAGCAATCTGACTGTGGACTTCTTGGTTTGTCTCCCATTGACAGGGGCCAGGCAGGCAGGGGGCAGTTTATTCAGTCAGTGGAAGAGGATGGTGATAGTGGTGATGATGGTGCCTCAAACAGAGTCACTGTTTTCTCTCAGGGATCATCTGAGTTATCCCCAGGTCATGCTAGTAATTGTGAAGGAGATGATCAGTTCACACCATGCAAGATGGTTCGCCTGCCCAATTCTATGTTGGTTTGTTTGCCTTCACAAAGAGACACTGTTTGGTCAGACTATGAGAATGTCACTGATATCAATGAAAGTGTGGAGACTGGGAGGCAACCAGATGAAAGTGGCCAAGTCAGTGAGGTATTACAAGATAAAAGGGATATGTCAGGTAAGTTAGGTGTGCTGTATGGTTATAAAGGGGAAAGGCACGCACTCCCCTTTACTTTCTCTTCACCCCCATCCTCTTGTGAACAAACCATAGAATAGCTAGTAAGTGTCATTGACAAAGGTTTACAAGTAGTATTAAACCATGAATTGTGGCACAGCTCTGCTCAGCCTTGTTTCTCTGTAATGGATCATTTAAGACAAGTTTCCTTTGCAAAACGTGTTCTGTTGGCCATTTCACAGGTATTATTAGAGAAATCACTTTGAGTAAGACCATTTCAGACAGGCCTGCTGTCTTTACTCTTAATAATTGATAGACTATTTCACAGGTCTCATTTGGGTGATGTCATTTTTATGGACCATTGTACAGGTCTGTGTAGACTAATGCATGTTTTATGGGCACTTTTGTGTTAAATAATTTTGTTAATTTGGACAAGAGCTAAGATGATAACACCAATGTGTCTGTCATCCTGTAATGTATTGATTATATTAATTTATATCTCAATTATTTATAAATTCATTCTTTATCCACTCTTCATTGAAACATAATGTGAAGCCAAATAGAGAAGGCTAAACCAAAATTACAAAGATTTTCTTGGGTTTTTTTTCCCAATCCTGCTCTGACCTCAAAGATAGTTCTGTTGATTAAGGGTATGTGAAATCCACAATACAAAGGCATTGGTTTCCAAGAGACCATTCCCACAGATATTTAAATCGATCTGTCCCCCTAGGGAGTCTCACTAGATTGTTCTCAGCCTGACCGGCTTAAATGTCTGTCCCACCTACTAAAGCTATAAGGGGGTAATTAACTTTTGTGCACCTTTGACTCTCGGAAGCTGACGGCAATTTAGCGTGAACCCCCAGGGAATTGGGTTGATCCAGATGGATCGATCTAAATGTGTGAGAACCCAGTCGAAGACTCTCACTCTCTCTCTCTCTCTCTCTCTCTCTCTCTCAACTGAATTGACCTATTCAGCATGCTGTTATAAGAGAGGCATGTCCAAGATAGGTTTGGACCTACAATGCGTAGGACCTTCGTCAGCCTACATTGTAGCTGCTCTTGTAGAACAGTTTCATTAGATAGGTGTTATTAATACACAAATAAAGTTTCATTTGTCCATACTGGAGGGGTTGTAGATGTTAATATCTATCAACCCCTTTATTTCTTTGATGAAGTCCACTTTCAGAAGACAAAATATTTGCTGGTAAATCTCAGTTAACTTTTCCATAGCTTTGTCAGTCTAGCTACTAGTATTTCCATGGTAATAGAGAGTTGGTTGGAGGTGAATATAATACCTATAAACTTGGTCAGCCTAGCTACTAGTATTTCCATGGTAATAGAGAGTTGGTTGGAGGTGAATATAATACCTATAAACTTGGTCAGTCTAGCTACTAGTATTTCCATGGTAATAGAGAGTTGGTTGGAGGTGAATATAATACCTATAAACTTGGTCAGCCTAGCTACTAGTATTTCCATGGTAATAGAGAGTTGGTTGGAGGTGAATATAATACCTATAAACTTGGTCAGCCTAGCTACTAGTATTTCCATGGTAATGGAGAATTGGTTGGAGGTGAATATAATACCTGTAAACTTGGTCAGCCTAGCTACTAGTATTTCCATGGTAATAGAGAGTTGGTTGGAGGTGAATATAATACCTATAAACTTGGTCAGCCTAGCTACTAGTATTTCCATGGTAATAGAGAGTTGGTTGGAGGTGAATATAATACCTGTAAACTTGGTCAGCCTAGCTACTAGTATTTCCATGGTAATAGAGAGTTGGTTGGAGGTGAATATAATACCTATAAACTTGGTCAGCCTAGCTACTAGTATTTCCATGGTAATAGAGAGTTGGTTGGAGGTGAATATAATATCGGGGATTGATTCCAACACAATGGAGATAACAGTATTGAGGTTCAACTGCCATAATCAGGGATTGATTCCAACACAATGGAGATAACAGTATTGAGGTTCAACTGCCACAATCAGGGATTGGATCCAACACAATGGAGATAACAGTATTGAGGTTCAACTGCCACAATCAGAGATTGATTCCAACACAATGGAGATAACAGTATTGAGGTTCAACTGCCACAATCAGGGATTGATTCCAACACAATGGAGATAACAGTATTGAGGTTCAACTGCCACAATCAGGGATTGATTCCAACACAATGGAGATAACAGTATTGAGGTTCAACTGCCACAGTCAGGGATTGATTCCAACACAATGGAGATAACAGTATTGAGGTTCAACTGCCACAATCAGGGATTGATTCCAACACAATGGAGATAACAGTATTGAGGTTCAACTGCCACAATCAGGGATTGATTCCAACACAATGGAGATAACAGTATTGAGGTTCAACTGCCACAGTCAGGGATTGATTCCAACACAATGGAGATAACAGTTTTGAGGTTCAACTGCCACAGTCAGGGATTGATTCCAACACAATGGAGATAACAGTATTGAGGTTCAACTGCCACAGTCAGGGATTGATTCCAACACAATGGAGATAACAGTATTGAGGTTCAACTGCCACAATCAGGGATTGATTCCAACACAATGGAGATAACATTATTGAGGTTCAACTGCCACAATCAGGGATTAGATCCAACACAATGGAGATAACAGTATTGAGGTTCAACTGCCACAATCAAGGATTGATTCCAACACAATGGAGATAACAGTATTGAGGTTCAACTGCCACAATCAGGGATTGATTCCAACACAATGGAGATAACAGTATTGAGGTTCAACTGCCACAATCAGGGATTGATTCCAACTCAATGGAGATAACAGTATTGAGGTTCAACTGCCACAGTCAGGGATTGATTCCAACTCAGTGGAGATAACAGTATTAGAACTAAAGATGCCACAATAAAGGTTGGAGTGTCATTTTTAGTTTTGCCATTTTTCCAGGTACTGTCATGCCTATAATTCACGCGACAACTAATTGATCATTTTCTGACATCTGTATGCGTACATGGTGACGAGATAATTATAGGGCAAAACACAATAGCAATGAAAATGAGAAGACGTCAAGCCCGCCCTATGTTCGCTAATATGCAAATCAACCCCGCTTGTCCATCGGTGGCGGCTTGTCACCCTGTTTATGCTCGACGGGGAGTTAATTGCCGCTTGCTGTAAGCCGACGTAATTACATAGTTGCTTATCTGCCGGTACTGTTCCTTTCTCTAGGCTGACACAGGGCCTATCTCCTGCCTTGCTAACGGGTTTTTCTTCACTTTGCAAAGTTTTGTTTGAAAGATTTAATATTTATTCTACTTGTGAGTTTTTGTCCTGCTATTCACAATTTTCCCACATAACAGCCAACGTTAATTTGAAAATGACGTAATGCAGTATCGGTCACAAACCACGGAGCGTGCCGTCTGAGGTAATGAGGAAAAATAAAATAAACTACTTCAGACGTTGTGAAGATTATCTGTATATTCGCTTCTTTAACGTCTTTTACCGTGACATTATATGCTGATCTCATTTGAAAGTTTTTCGCGTATTATTAATTTCGGTCAACTTATTCTGTCAAGCCATACGGGCCTGTCACTGCACGTGCGCCATCTTGAGTTTTATATGTAGAGGGAGGCAGGTCGACAGCCATTGCGAAAAAGGACTCTGTGCGCGCGGAGAAGTGAAAGTGATACCTTTTTGAAAAACGATATCATTAAAAAATACATTCATAAGAATTTAAACTTTGCTCGTCGGAGGCTGATACCCCATAAAGCGCTCAAGCTGCTTTGCACTGAGTTATTTATAAGTGGGATCTATTTATGTCCTGGAGTGGTTCATCGTAGAAATATAATTTTGTAAAATTGCAGTAATAACAACATTCTAATTCATTGCTTCTTTGTACAAGCAAGATGCTCTTTTCAAATGAATAATGAAATGAATAAATCATGTAATTAAGTTGAGAGAAAGCAGCTCGTTATCTATAAATGGGTCTGTGTTAATTTTTTTTTTTCAGGTCGATCCTTAGATTGTGTCTATTGGCTGGTAATGTAGTTCTGTCTTTTTAAATTGATCAACAACTAGTTTTTAAATTTTCTTTAATAAAATACAAATAACAAGTTTGAAATTGAAAATCTAACATGCATGAAAAGCCAATTATAGTTCAAGTGTTATACTATTAAAATCCTATTTCAGCATGCAAAATATAGGCCCTATATTTAAAAAAGTTTGCATCGATCATGTTTTGTTTGCTTAACCTTTTTGTTTTAGACTTTGAACACATGAATGGAATTTGTAAATATTCTACACAATATAATTCACTTTCATTAGTTTTGAATTTAAATATATGGACAGTATTAATTAGATAAAATGTTACTTATTAAGAAAACGTAAATTTATTGAGAATAAAAATGCCCTTCTGTAAGCGTATTTTTGAGAGATGATTCTGTACAGTATTTACGAGTGTAAATAATATGCGTTTGACAGCATTTTCTTTCAAATGTGATTCTTTAGAAATGTGTGCATTAACTTTTTTTGTCTTACAGACAGACACAGAGAGGACTTAAGGTCCGAAATCAGAAGAAACATTGAAAATACATCTTAGGTCTACAAAAGGCTGCCTCCTTTGTAGGGTCTTATCTAGCGCACGAAAATCTTTATTAATAATGCGATTTGATAAATTATCACAGATGATGATTTAGTCTAATTGGTGTGCTACACGGATAAGAAGGGCGCGTAGAAAGTTGCCTAGGTCTGTAAATATATGCATTTTGGTGTCGGGGGGGGGGGGGGGGGGTGTCTCCTTTACTTGCCACAGTATTTAAATATTTTATCTGGAAATTATTCGATCACCAATCGTCAAGCTGTCTATGCAGAAAGATATTTTTTAAACTAGCGGAGAGCACCTGCATTGGAGAAGACGACCTGGCAGAGAAAGACGGAAGATAAAGATCACTCTCTCATACTTTTTTCCCGTAAATATTTTGATATTAAAGACTCCCGTCCCTCTTCTCTTGTTCGTGTCCTTCTTTTCTACATTTACTGCATTTTATCACTTGTTTTCCCCGAAGTAAGAATGAATTGTTTGAGCAAGCGGGCTTGGTAGAAAAAGAGGGGAGATATGGACATCAATCTTATTTCCCGTAAATGTTTTTAATATTAAGGATTCCCATCACTTTTTCTTGATAGTTTCCTCTCTCCTCTATTTCTTTTCGCTGCACTTTTATCTGTTGACTTCTCTTAAATGAAATGAATCAAATCTAAATAAAACAAATAACGAAGAGCAGATTCTTTGGTGAAATTATTTATCTGTCAAAAACCTTATAAAACGTTAAAACATTCTTTATGAATAACGACCCATGCAGTAGTGTAAAATATCCATTTTGTAGAAGGTTGCACAGGATTAAATTCTCGATGCAATAAACGATTATTTCCTAGTCTTTCATTAGCCTACCAGCACCTAATTGAGAAAATTTTGATTCACCCCAAGAAGTTATAACTTCTTGTTCACCCTGACACTGCAAACGAAAAAGTTCTTTAGTTTACTGGTGTCTCTTGAATATTTAGGCACTGTTGATGGCCTCAAAGATTGAAATTTGCTGAAACCGATGCTTTATCGCTATTGTTTAATGATTAACAATTGCTGCCTGAGAACGCTCTTGGGATGTATACTAGTAGACATAGACAAAGAATGGAATAGTTTGTAATATAAAGGTCACTTACAACCCAGACATTAAGTAACACTGGACAACGAAACAAAGGGGCGACTACCAGTTGTAACTGCCATTGAATGAAATGTAAAAGGTGCGAAATCGGCCACCCCTTAATGCGATCATTAACCAGCAAACAAAGCGTTGTATTGTAATCTCCACCGCCGACAAGCGGGATATCAAAAAAGAATGACAGTCTTTTTACTTCCACCATCCATCCCTAGGACGTACATGTACACATGAAAACAACATTGATTATTATTCTTGTTATAATACATGAAGTAAATTGAAAAAATTAAAACTTTGTTAATTTGGACTTACTTCATACATGATGTTATTGTGTTCACGACAAAGGCTAATCAAATGCCATTTACCCTTAATGATTTGTTTGGGCGAACTCTCCTCCACATCATTTGCACACGTATCAGTTAAAGATCTTCTTTTAAATAATCTATTTCGTAGTTGCAGTAAGCGAATGCAGTTATGTGACCGATCTGCACAAACACTTAGGCCCTTGCCGTTAGGCAAATTGGCACACTCCTAAGTCATTTTTGATAATTTTTTCTAATGCCCAATAAGAATTTTTGCATGGAATTAATTTTCCACCGCTCAGCTGGCATTCAGTAATATATCGCGAGGACATTGCACTAACCGATGAGAGGCTGTGGTTTAAGCTAGATACAACACTCCCACCGAGCTGTACCCGAAAATTACTCAACCTGTGGCTCGACAATACGCTCGTTATATTTCAAGTTCGGCTCTGCGACTTGTATCTATCACTTATTACAATGTCCAGGTAGCTTGCCCAGCTGTGGTTTTATATTATCGCTATTTAGGTTCCTTTCGAAACCAGCTTCGTTTCCACGAAAACAACATACATGTACAGTGTTTTGGATGTTACTCACACGAAGACCTGGCACGGCTTTGTCGTTGGTAATTTCTTTTTATTGTTTAGTGCTATCTATACCCCTATCACTTAACCTGAGAAGTTTCCAAACGTAAGGACAAAGAGAAAAGTGTGATGTATCGAGACAAAAGGGAGATCGGTAGATACGTCCAAAATTAGGGAGACTTCTGCCAAGTTCGGAAGGGTTAATTGGTATGGGCCACAGACTGATCGCTCGAGAAATTCACCAAAACTACAAAAAAATCCTTCAAATGTATTAAATAGCAGAGGCCCATTCCCCTGATTGTAAGAAGCAAACAAAACAACGAGACGGCAGGTCGACATTCAGCCTAGAGCAAGGTGCAATACTGCCAAGTTGAAAGCTGTTAATTAAGTCGGATTATAGCGCGCATCAATTTACTTCCCGTCGCGCTTGGCGAGGACGAACTCCCGTCTCCAAGGGTCGCCCGTACAATAATTTACATATGCGCTCCTCCCCCTGTGCGCTTAGGCCCTGTATGAGTCCACGTCGCTATTGTTTGCTACCCGCACAGGCTTTTGTAGTTTATCAAAACAACCCATTGTCTCTCAGGGGGCGTGAGTACAGAGTTAATACGTACATGGAGTATACGCATACGGATTGTCGCGCGAATTATGAGCACAACCAGTAGTGTCAATTAAAATTTGCCATTACATTAGGATTCAAATACATAGTTTTGTGCCTTTCTTACTTATGGAAGCATTTATAGTAAGTAATATGTCTTTTTACCAATAGAAACATAATCAGACCTTTTTATGTTCTGTTGATGTATTATGAATCCAGTTGGACAAATGTTTACATAGGATGAGGTTTGAATTATTAATTAAGGTGCAGGTTACAGCAAAATCCATACTACATTGAGCTCTGACTAGTTATGGGAGAGGAATTCCCAATAATTTATTGACTGGAACAATAATCCTAACCACTGGATCATGTGCTGACAGTGTAAATTTACACCTCTTTGCTCTGTTGTATTTTGTAACTATTAAAAACTTACAGAAAATGTAACAGTCATTTAAAATTTGAACTATTTTCAAATACCTACTTTCTATCCAAGGAGAAAATGCAGAATTCAATGATGTGAAATGATGGATCTTTACCGTGACATTATAAGTATTACAATATATGGGTATGTGATCCTTTCCTTGACATTATAAGTGTTATAATATGCTTAATTACGTCTGGACATTTCTTCAATTTTGGGGAAAAGGGCCATAAAACAGATTTTCCTTTGCTAAACAACCATTTTCCCATACTTACTAATGGTTATGAATAATCCCTTAAATACAGTTAGTATTATAAAGAATAGGACAATACGATTATGTAAGCTACTTCTCTATAGTTAGATAGATGACTACTAGCAGTAGAAAGTGATTAAATTATCTCAAGTGAGTAACTTTATTTCCACAGAAATCAAATAAATATAATATGCTTCATTTCATATCAGTATGATAAAGGCACTCAATAAATTATGTTGTTAGGTTTACACATTGAATGAACCTGAGAAAGGAGAGAGAGACAGAGAGAAAATGAACATTTTTTTATGGAAAAGATCAGTGGTACAAACATACGAATAACATGTGTCCATTATATCATTGCATGAACTCACACATTACTGTAATTTAGGTCTTAAATTCTCCTTCCTATCCAATCAACATCTGTTTAATAGTTCACTGTAGCCAGATCAATAAGAGCATATGCCTCAGCATGCCATTGGTATTTTCAACTCTTTGTGGACGTCTATTCCCATTCTGCTTATTATATCAGTACTAACTGCCCACTGGGAACATCTTTTTCACCCATTCTGCCAATTATGTCAGTACTAACTGTTCACTGGGGACATTTGGTAAAGCCAGAGAGAGTGGCTGTTTTGTTGATAGGGGTATCCCTTCCCAACATTCTGTTTTGATAACTTTTCTGGTAAAAACTGCTTTTTTCCATTTTTTTTTTTAAATAATAATAACATTTTCTGTTGAATCCTTAGATCATTGACCCTCTAAAGAGTCTTTCCAAATATGGTCAAGATTTGGACAAAGCTTCCTTAGACCACAAAACTGTGTGTCTATTAACCTCAACATTGTCAAGACTATATTAAAAGGAAAAAGAAATCAAACAACTGGATTGGCGGTTGTGTTTGACCTGGATGTATACTTTCCATGTAAAATATTGCTGCCACACAATGTTTAGTCACATATGAAGTAGCATATTACATGTCATTGACAGTGAACTCTCATGCTGGAGGCAGAAAATAAACTCATTCTTGAGCACTCCATACTGTGTTTACATGCCAAGTTTTCATTGAATTGTAGTTCTCCAAATAGATTAATTATTTAGAAGCTCCTAGTCACGGATGGTGGGTATTATTGAATGGAAAGATGGCTGGCAGCACATCAATAATTGACCCCAGTTCAATAGTAATTTAATCTCTTGCTGTGCAGGTCACGAATTGTTTTGGTGCTTCTATCAGTCAGAGTATTTAAGTTTACAACATAATATTTGTCCATGGACATACTTTGTTCACCATTGTTTTGGTGCTTCCATCAGTCAGAGTATTCAAGTTTACAACATAATATTTGTCCATGGACATACTTTGTTCACCATTGAAGATTAAACGTTTCTAAGTATATTTTGGATTTTTTTTAAATGCATTCTTTTAATAGAAATAGAGTTATTGCCTACAATTAAGATGTTTTTGGGAGATTTAGCCCCTTTAGTATTATATAATAATAATTTATTCTGTTGTTTATCAGAGTACCAAATGTACCTGTTACTTTTTTCCCTTTTTTCTGATTCTTTACTTGTGATACCTGAAAACAAAATATTGAAAACTTTATGAAGATGGAAATGAATAATGATTTGTCTGCAGAAGTTCATGTAATTGATTCCTGTTTACATTTTATGAAGCCAACTTAGTCTCCTCCAGATCTTTACAAAAATAGATGGCACTCTAGGAAAAGATCAAGAATGCCACTATTTACTAGAGCTTCTAATCAACTTGACATTTGTTTACAAAAGTAACTGCCATACATGAAGGTTTAGATGGCAAACTGCTGTGCTGTTCAATAACATAAAAGCTACAGTCAGGTGTGTTTCCTGTAGATTACCTTGCAGCCAAGTATTTCCTGCTCTTGACTTCTTCCCCAGCAGTGCAATCAACAGCAGAAACTTGAACAGAAAACCTCATTGAAAGTTCAAAGAACCATTTACTAGTACTTCTAAATAGACAGCAGTGTGTTAGTGCTAAGCATGAAGGAACAGGGCAAGAGCAACCCCCCCCCCCCCCCCACCTCCAACTGGCCAGGTATCAAGTCCTTGAGCTTTGTCCTTCACCAACTTTGTTATTGAGTTGAACATTACTACTGCTTAAGTGTTTTTTCCCCAGTGTTTTCTTACACTGAGCTGTATTTTGTCTGTATTGATACTGCTATAGAAAGGTATAGATCTGTGTCAGTGTTGCTATATAAACCACACAGTACAGTAGTCTCCAATGATGACTTCTTTGGAGCTTAGAGAGAGCTGCAAATCCCAGTAGTCTTACAGAGCCCAGAGACATCCCATTGTTTACTGTACAGATATCAGGTGATACTTGTCTTGTGGTGACAGAATGTAATTTACTAAATAAAAACAAGAATACTAGAGCCCTGTTGGAAGTTTGTTCAGGAATTGATTGGTGGCCATTGGCATGGTATTGTATTGATCTCTCTGTGTTGGTAGTATTGGAGCGTGAGGTGCTAGCAGAGAAGGCTTTGTCCCACATGACTTCTGGTCTGATACGGCTGGTAGAATTGGCCTCCTCACAGCTGCTGGGCATAGAGTACTGAGCAGGTAGGAGGAGAAGAAGCAGAGTCTGATACAGCTGGTAGAATTGGCCTCCTCACAACTGGGCAAAGAGTACTGAGCAGGTAGGAGGAGGAGAAGCAGAGTCTGAAAGGTAAACACCATCTTTACAGCCAGTGGGACTAAAACAAGCTTAGGATCTGACTTCCACTTCTCCCTGACAAATTTTTCAGAGGTGTTCTGGTATCAGTTTGGACATTGAAACACCCCCACATTGTAAGGTTGACATAATTGTGTGATACCAGCTCTCCTAGGAACACTGACTTCGTGGGGAAGACACACACGTGTGGAGCTGTCTGTTAAAGTACATAGGAAAGACATTTCAGACCCTGGGATCTCATTCCTGCTGTCACTATACATATATCATAACATATGGCTGGCCATCTTTGGACAATAAACTTGATAAAAAACTAAAAAGCAGAGCTGTTTGAATTCTAATATTCTTAATATTGGAATTTTATGGCAGGGAATTGTACCAGTTGCTCTCTTTTGGAGTTGTATCCCACTCCTCTTGACTAACCACTGGAATACAGTGACTCTGTTGCTATTGAATAGTACCCAGCATCTTAAAGATCTATAGTCATGTTACATAGCTGTCACAGTTGAATATATCTTCAGGTTGTTATCCATGTACTGTTGTATATGTCACAATTGATACAGACTCTGTGGGATAGATACTTTGGCCTTTAACATACATGTAGATGAAGTTTGGAAAATTTACAGAAAGTATTTCAGTTCATTGCAAGGAGACCACATATTCAGGATATCTTATAATTTTTCTGTGATGTCTACTGATAATTAAGTGACACCACTATGCACACATATTGAAGGTGGATAGTATATCAGTGTTAAGGCTTATGATTCACAGTGAATGGTGAAAAGAAGGATGTCTATGTGAACACAGGCTTGCTAGTAAAATTTCAGGAAAGCATATTACTAGTTTATCTTGAAGGTGCACAGGTTGGAGACTCCATGTAGCCAGAAGAGGCTCTGGTATTAATTCAATAACTTTTAAAAAGTCAATTCCTTAAGAGTGTCACATAAGTCAGTGATGGGGAACAAACTGGACCATGTAAAGCAAGACCTGGAGGACTGGACGGAAGATGTCACGGAATTTAAACAGGAGCTAAAACAAGCTTGGCAGGAGAAAAAGTTGAAACAGTTTTTATCTGAGAGGGTCCATAAGGACTCTAGCTCAGAATATGATGACTCTGGGCCTGAGGAGGAAAGGCAGGGGATGGAGGAGGAGGAAGGAGCTCCTATCTTTTTAAATGGAGGTGGGTCCAGTGATGAAATGTTAATGTAGCCAGGAGGGTCCATAGCAAATCAATCTCTCTCTCTCTCTCTCTCTCTCTCTCTCTCTCTCTTTCTCTCTCTCTCTCTCTGTTCTATAATGTAATATCATGGATTGGTTTTTGAGTATCCCCTGGCATTAATTGTAAGTCAATAAGGCTTAAAGATTTACACTAAGGACTGTATAGAACAGTTGGGTGCTTAATTGATTGAAGTCTCTTGATGTATTGAAGAGTTGGACAGCAAACTAGCATGTAATGTATTGTGTTCATGATGTGAACATGTTCACTACAAATACCATATTATTGCCAGGTACTACACCTGACTTAATTCACCTCCATTACCAGAATTATTGCAAGTTATGCTCACTGCAACTGCATGTAAATATCATATCAAGTATAAATTAGCTGGATTGATCAACCAAAATTAGTACAATAAGATGCACCTTAAATTGTACTTCTATCCAGAGGCAAGGATCCATTTTTGGTACCTGTGAACTCCTAAAGGTTTTAACTTTCCATAGCAGTGCTATTTAACTTTGTTACAAGCATAAATCTATATATATAATTAATGTTTTAAAATGGCTATAAAAGGTAAGTTGTAGTCTTTGCTGTTGGCCTTTGGACCTCTTGAGACCCAGGTATAAGTCTATTAATATAAGTGTTAATAGACACTTTTCTTCTACACCAAACTAGCTGCATACATACATATTCCTAAGTCTGCCTAGGGAATAATGTCACACCACAGACTCTGATTGGAGTGTATTTATAGCTTTTAATTAACTGGCATGGACTTGGCTGTTTGAGCACTTATAGAAAAGGCTAGAAACATTTTAAAGCTGTTTTCAAACATCAGTTTCATTTGCAAACCTTCTGTACGTCTGGCAATAAATCTACACACACATTTTCATAGTCTATTTTGACCATTTTGCTTCAGCATTTTTGGTAATACATGTGTTCTTGATCAAAACTTTTACTATCTAGGACACAGATATTTTTTACCATTAAGTGGGTGATAAACAAATTTTAACTGCCTTGACAGCTAAGATATTTACTTACTTGTTACTAGTGTTTTTTAAAAAAATTTTGTTAAACTTGACTTACTTTTCCCATGCCCTATATATACAGTGAACAGAGCCTGGTTTTATGTTGTTGACTCCATTTACAAAATAGAAGAAAAGCTTTGGTGATAAAAACTGCATTCCCACAGATTTAGATCTATCTATCTATATTGACCTAACTCCCTGGGGGTTCATGCTAAATTGCTGTCAGCCGAGCGTGCACTATAGTTAATTACCCCCTTACAGCTTTTAGTAGGCGAGATAGACATTTAAGCTGGTTAAGCTGACACCAATCTAGTGAGACTCCCCAGGGGGATAGAACAATCTAAAAATTTGTGGGAATGCAGTCTAAGAGAGTAATGATCAGAATGAGAAAAGCTAATAGTGCTGTGTTGATCCTCTTGACATGGTGCTAAGTGTGGTATAATAGAGAGTGTCTACATTGACATGATGTTGAAGTGTGGTATAATAGAGTGTCTACATTGACATGATGTTGAAGTGTGGTATAATGGAGAGTGTCTACATTGACATGATGTTGAAGTGTGGTATAATAGAGTGTCTACATTGACATGATATTGAAGTGTGGTATAATGGAATGTCTACATTGACATGATGTTGAAGTGTGGTGTAATGGAGAGTGTCTACATTGACATGATGTTGAAGTGTGGTATAATGGAGAGTGTCTACATTGGCATGATGTTGAAGTGTGGTATAATGGAGTGTCTACATTGACATGATGTTGAAGTGTGGTATAATAGAGTGTCTACATTGACATGATGTTGAAGTGTGGTATAATGGAGAGTGTCTACATTGACATGATGTTGAAGTGTGGTATAATGGAGTGTCTACATTGACATGATGTTGAAGTGTGGTATAATAGAGTGTCTACATTGACATGATGTTGAAGTGTGGTATAATGGAGAGTGTCTACATTGACATGGTGCTAAGTGTGGTATAAAAGAGAGTGTGTCTACATTGACATGATGTTGAAGTGTGGTATAATAGAGTGTCTACATTGACATGATGTTGAAGTGTAGTATAATTGAGAGTGTCTACATTGACATGATGTTGAAGTGTGGTATAATGGAGTGTCTACATTGACATGATGTTGAAGTGTGGTATAATAGAGTGTCTACATTGACATGATGTTGAAGTGTGGTATAATGGAGAGTGTCTACATTGACATGGTGCTAAGTGTGGTATAAAAGAGGGTGTGTCTACATTGAAATGTTGTTGAAGTGTGGTATAATGGAGTGTCTACATTGACATGATGTTGAAGTGTGGTGTAATGGAGAGTGTCTACATTGACATGATGTTGAAGTGTGGTGTAATGGAGAGTGTCTACATTGACATGATGTTGAAGTGTGGTATAATAGAGTGTCTACATTGACATGATGTTGAAGTGTGGTATAATGGAGAGTGTCTACATTGACATGATGTTGAAGTGTGGTATAATGGAGTGTCTACATTGACATGATGTTGAAGTGTGGTATAATGGAATGTCTACATTGACATGATGTTGAAGTGTGGTATAATGGAGAGTGTCTACATTGACATGATGTTGAAGTGTGGTATAATGGAATGTCTACATTGACATGATGTTGAAGTGTGGTATAATGGAGAGTGTCTACATTGACATGATGTTGAAGTGTGGTATAATGGAGTGTCTTCATTGACATGGTGTTGAAGTGTGGTATAATGGAGAGTGTCTACATTGACATGATGTTGAAGTGTGGTATAATGGAGTGTCTACATTGACATGATGTTGAAGTGTGGTATAATGGAGAGTGTCTACATTGACATGATGTTGAAGTGTGGTATAATGGAGAGTGTCTACATTGACATGATGTTGAAGTGTGGTATAATGGAGTGTCTACATTGACATGATGTTGAAGTGTGGTATAATGGAGAGTGTCTACATTGACATGATGTTGAAGTGTGGTATAATGGAGTGTCTACATTGACATGATGTTGAAGTGTGGTATAATAGAGTGTCTACATTGACATGATGTTGAAGTGTGGTATAATGGAGAGTGTCTACATTGACATGATGTTGAAGCGTGGTATAAAACTTTGCTATATGTTCTTTTTCAGAGGAAGGCATTGACCATGTAGATTCATATTTTATATAAAACTTTGCTATATGTTCTATTCCAGAGGAAGGCATTGACCCTGTCGAGCATGGTGCCAAGCTTGAAGACAGGTTCTATAACAACAAAGCTTTCAAGGTAATGTGTATGTGTATGCATGTACTGTATGTGGGGGTTTATAGTCACCCGTGTCTGCAAGAAAAGGAAAAGGTATCAGAAGAAATGAGGGGATCCACCTTTGTGAGTGATTTAGTGGCATATAGTTGGAAAGAGGTTGGGCAAAGGAGGAACTGCCTTTGTTTTACTTCTTGTGTTACAGACAGTGCAGATATTCTTAAAACATCTGCATGAAACAGTTCTTCACTTAGTATCACTGAGACCTGCAGAATTACTGTAAAATCTGCAAGGCCCTACTACTACTATATTTTAACATTCATACCTGTTCCAACACTTTCAGTGAAAGGTTGAGTTGAATGGATAAGCCTATGGTTTTCACTCTTCTAAATTTCTATGTCTGCAGAAACCTGACATAGACAGTGGCGACCCCCAGCAGCAAGAAGCTGCGGTGAAGATTCAGACCAAGTATCGTCAGCATGCTGCCACACAGGAGGTGCAAGAGATGAGGGAAGACCAGGCAGCCATCATGATCCAGTCAGGATACCGGGGATTCCAGGGCAGACAGAGAGTGCTCAAGATGAAGTAAGTTTGCATGAACACACACACACACACACACACATCAGGGTATTAATCATCATTACTTTTAAGTGAGACAGCCATATTTAGTCCATGGATCTTGTTAGTGAACTTGTTCTGAATGACATCTGTTTGGTGCTGTAAAAGGAACTTGGAACATCTTCTTTGAGCTTTTGTAAATTTGAATTAAGCCTCTTAATTTGTGTTGTGTTTATTTATCTCTGTATAAGTTATAACATTCATGTAGAAAAAAACAGCAAACACTGTGAAGACAGACATTACCTGGATTGTATTATGCTGTCTGAAATGATAATTAGATCCCTTCATAAACAGTGTGAATCTTAATTGTTTGAATGTCTGTGTGTAAAAAGCTCAGATCAAACTATGATTTCTTATGAAGTTGTTTTGTTATGAGGAAATGAAGTTGTGTTAAATTTAGCTTCATGACATTATATAGCTCAGAGGATGAACAGCAAGATGGGTAAGGTGATTTTATTATTATTCCATTTCTGTTTATTTTCTCACAGCAACTTTTTTTAACGTAGACAAAGTCAGGAACAGTTCAGTCACATCGGGTCAGATTGTATCGAGAACTTTGAAAACACTATGTGCTAACCACTGATAATGATTGTGAGAGGAACGGTGAGATGCCTCAGTGCTGGTGTATAGAGATCCCTCTAAACCTTAAATCATAGGAAGATACACATTTCCATCATCTGCTGCTTACTGTTTTTAGACCTGTATCCGTGTTAAAGGCTGTGGCTGCTGTCACCTATCATGTGGAATTGCTTGTCAGTACTTTGATAATTCCGTATTTTTCATAGTGTGACACGACACATTTGGCCATTCTGCAATTATGGCATAACATTGATGATTCTATAAAGAAAACTCAAAGGATTTGTAGTTGACGAAAGTTGTGTCCGTGTTCATGAAAAAATGAAAAAAAAAATCATTCTAAATATTATTGAAAGTTGATGAAGTACCTTCTCTTGATCTTAGCAAAAATGTTTTTATTTTTTATTTTAGAGGCCTAATTATGATTTTGCTTCTTATCATAATTGATATAATATATTTTGCTTTTTATTATAATTGATATAATATATTTGGAATTAAGTCTTTTTATATTTCAGCAGACATTTACCTTGTTTTCACACTGCAAAGTTTTCATACCAGTTATAAGTTGAATGATCTGTCTGATATACATGTAGATGCAGCTAACATCTGCTGTTAACATATAATTGCCTGTTATAAATGTTGTTGAAATATATTATAATTGCCTGTTATAAATGCTGTTAACATAATTTTAATTGCCTGTTATAAATGCTGTTAAACTGTTGTAAACTTGCCTGTTACAAATACAGTTTACATATTATGTTATAAATACAGTTCTAAATGCCTATTTTAAGTGCTGTTCTCATATTATAAAATTCCCTGTTATATGACTTAAAACTAAGTATCCAGTTGTTAGTACCATTTTGGCAAAGTGTTAATAATTAAAAATAAAGGCACCACATAATTAAATAGTTTTATAGTCTGCTTTACTTTTCCAACTAAATTATTTGTGATGGATGCATGATATCCAGGTTAAGGTTAGTAAGTGAAGGTGGAATCGCAATATAAAGAAGAGGGAGAGGGGGATGATATTGCCAAAGTTCAACAAAATAATTGTTATGAAGGAGATAGGCATGTACTTAATTGTTACAAGATTTATTTTCCTTGCAAAGAATGACATGTCGGTAATAGATTTTCTTCTTTATGAATTTTCCAGAGACCCAGAAGAATATGAAAAACAGAAGCAAGCCAGAGATGCCAGGAAGAAGAACAAAGCAGGTGCTGCCCCAAGTGCCGAGGACACGCCCCAGGCAGAGGAGGAAGTGGACATTGACCTCACTGACCCAGAGGTGGAAAAAGCTGCAACAAAAATACAGGTAAGCCAGAGATGGATGTAGAAATGGTCAAATTTATTCTCTCCGAGGTAGAAAATGTTTTCCATATCAATATCAGAAGAAAGAAAATTTCAAAGAAGAGGATTTCTCAAACCAAGTACAATAATGCTTGTATTTCAGGTGAAATTTATAGTAAATGTAATTTTTTACCATTTATTGTTTCTGTGAAAACAAACTATATTTCATTTATAACCACAATTCTTATAAAGCTGTGGAATATGTAGACTATTGTATTAGGTACTGCATAGAGAGACTCCCACATCTTGTAATCTTTGGCTTTCTTATAAAGTGGTGTCCCTGAGAGAAATAATTTATAATAATAATAATAATAAATAATAATAATAATTTATTAAGATTGCAACCCAGTGGGTTGAAGTTGTCCACAGAATGTTAAAAAAAAAAAAATTAAAAAAATAAAAAAAAAAAAAAATATATATATATATATATATATATATATATATATATATATATATATATAATGAGTATAAAATGAATATTTGCATGAATAAAACTGAGTTAAAAGACTGCTAACTGAACTTTAAAATTATTGTACTTAGGATAAAAGACAGCATAATACTATTGGATATTTAAAAGTGCATATGGAATAAAAGAGCATCGGAATCTGTCTGTCTTAAATTTTGGCACTTTGTATCTATTGTTAGATCTTAAAAGACGATTGGGATGCTCAATTAAGATGTGATTCAATTTGTCAGAGGATTCAGTCATTTTGTAAAAGAAAGTTTTGCACAGATCTTCCCTTCGTTTTTCTAAAGTGCTTTACTCCAATACATGAAGGTGCCATTGATTCCCTGGCCTCGAAAGACAATTGATGCCTGTACCAGATAAGATAAACCCATAGGTCAGGGGTAGCAATTTTTTAAATTTTATTGTTCATCAAAAGAAAGAAAAAGAAAAGAAAAAAAGGTTGAAAACTTTTAAGTAATTTATTTAAAAAGCCAAAATAAGACAGGTACATGCTGGTATATGATGGCAGGAAAACATTACAAATTGGCTCCATATATTTTGGATATAGTTCAATCAGTACCTCCCACTGTTGTTAATTTGACATGTGCCTCTGATGTTGACACCAATGTGGCGCAGTGACGTACAGACTGATGTTGACACCAGTGTGGCACAGTAGTTGTACAGACTGATGTTGACACCAGTGTGGCACAGTAGTTGTACAGACTGATGTTGACACCAGTGTGGCACAGTAGTTGTACAGACTGATGTTGAAACCAGTGTGTTGCTGTGACGTACAGACTGATGTTGACACCAATGTGGCGCAGTGACGTACAGACTGATGTTGACACCAGTGTGGCGCAGTGACATACAGACTGATGTTGACACCAATGTGGCGCAGTAGTTGTACAGACTGATGTTGACACCAGTGTGGCACAGTAGTTGTACAGACTGATGTTGACACCAGTGTGGCACAGTGACGTACAGACTGATGTTGACACCAATGTGGCGCAGTGACGTACAGACTGATGTTGACACCAATGTGGCGCAGTGACGTACAGACTGATGTTGACACCAGTGTGGCGCAGTGACATACAGACTGATGTTGACACCAATGTGGCGCAGTAGTTGTACAGACTGATGTTGACACCAGTGTGGCACAGTAGTTGTACAGACTGATGTTGACACCAGTGTGGCACAGTGACGTACAGACTGATGTTGACACCAATGTGGCGCAGTGACGTACAGACTGATGTTGACACCAGTGTGGCACAGTAGTTGTACAGACTGATGTTGACACCAGTGTGGCACAGTGACGTACAAACTGATGTTGACACCAGTGTGGCACAGTGACGTACAGACTGTTGTTGACACCAATGTGGCACAGTAGTTGTACAGACTGATGTTGACACCAGTGTGGCACAGTAGTTGTACAGACTGATGTTGACACCAGTGTGGCACAGTAGTTGAACAGACTGATGTTGATACCAGTGTGGCACAGTAGTTGTACAGACTGATGTTGACACCAGTGTGGCACAGTGATGTACAAACTGTTGGAAAGTAGTGGCCACATGTACAAGTACGTAGAATATTGTATTATTTTGTAAAGTTAATTCTAACTTATAATACTCCCTAATCTGTTAATTACAGGCAGGGTTTAAAGGGATGAAGGCAAGGAAGCAAGTCAGTGATATGAAAACAGTAAGATACCAGTTCTCTTTTGACTTCTGAGCCAGAGACCCACTCTTTATGTTTTCTTTATGTAGATCTCCTGTCTTGTGAATGATCTGAAACTTTCATAGTCTTTTTTAACAGTGTGAATCTGCAAATAGTGTTTTCTAGTGCTCTGTCTGTACGTTTCATGTGGCTGCTGTTAACAATGTGGATCTACAAATATTTAAGTGATTGTTTTCTAGTGCTCTTTCTATACATTTCATGTGGCTGTGGTTAACAATGTGGATCTACAAATATATAACTGAATGTTTAATTTCTAGTGCTCTGTCTGTTATATGTGGCTGCTGTCTTTTGTCTCATCTGTTTTAATTGTTACCACCTGTCACAATGAGTGTCACCATTTCTTCACCAACCCTCTTACCATGGCTGCCTGCTCTCTCTCTCTTGACTTGTTCCTGTAGATGGCCCTATGTCTCTAGTTTTCTATCCTGGTTCCCCTTATATGTTATTTTTGGTGTGTTTAAGTCTGTTCTTGTTCTGTGAATGTTTTTTTCATTCTGTTTTTCTTCACTATTATATAGACTTTTAATATTTTTTCCACAAATTTTATTTTCATTCTTTTAAGTTTTGGTACTTTGCAATTTTTCTGTCAATCTATTTACCGCTTTAACAATTGATTGTTGTAATGATATCAGTTCACTGGTTTACCCATTGTCACTTATTCTGAGTTTGTCAGCATCCACAATTCAACTAAGCTAAGAAATTTCTTGTTTTCAAAGTTTGTTCTGTTATTATTATTGTTATATAAACTTTGTTTTTGTAAAATGTTTACATTTTTAGTGTAAGTGGAATGCAATTAAGCAGACACGTGTTCTTATGTTAAATGCTTGATTTGTATATAAATACATTGTGAGCTACTGCAAAATTTTAATCATTTGTTTGATTGTTTTTGCATGGCTTTGTCTAAATCATGAAAATGTATGCTGTTTTTTTTTTATTTTGCACAAATTGCACATTAACATGACTTGAAATTTTGTTGTTGTTTGCATAATATTATTGCATATATTTAGTTAATCATCTCCAAGTTTTCACTGTAAGCATGTCACCATCCAGATGATAGTGCACTATTATTATATTAACCAATAGCTTTGCATTGTTTAGTATTGTTTTGCTTCTGCTTTTTCCAACCAGTCAGCACATGATGACGCTAACATGGCACCCTCACAGGAGCCTGCTTCTGCCACTGTAGAGGAGGAAGAGGAGGAGATAGATATAGATCTTAATGACCCAGAAGTAGAGAAAGCGGCAACTAAAATCCAGGCTGGCTTTAAGGGCATGAAAGCACGCAAAAATGTGAAGGCTGTTAAGGTTTGTGATTTTGAAGTGGGATGTCTTCTGTCTTGACTGGAGATATGTGATTTTGAAGTGGGATTATCTTCTGTCTTGATGTCCTTCCTGTGCCCTTATGCCAACCCATTTTTTTCACTAACAGTTAGACTGCATTTACATGTACAACGAGTTAAGCCATGGTTCTACAAATCCACGATCTAAATATGGCGGACGTACATGAAAGAAAAACCGCCTAATCTTTTCATAGTCTCTCTGCCTCTCACACGCCTCCCCATGTGTCATCCCAATGGAGCAGAGATTTAATGACTGTACCCCCGCAGGGACGACACATGGGGAGGCGCGTGAGAGGCGGAGAGACTATTAAAAGATTAGGCATTTTTTCTTTCATGTACGTCCGCCATATTTAGTTCGTGGATTTGTAGAGCCATGGCTCAACTCGTTGTGAATGCGGTCTTAGATACATGGATGCAATAATTTTGAATGAGCCACTACTAACACATTGGTACTAGGTTTTGGGAGTTGACAACTATTTGCTCACTTCTTGAATATTTCAGATGTAAGTTTAGTTTCCTGCATTATTTACATTTCAGTGAAGGCATTTATGGATGTTGATATGCATGGGCAGATCAGTTTCAATTTTAACTGATTTTACTTGTCATAAGTAATGTGAAAAATCTGTGTACAGTACATTTGTCTAAAATGTCAATGAATTGAAGGAAATTAAATTTTCAATGATATTCATTGATAGGTACCAATTTCACTCACAACAGTGAACAGGTTGTCTCTGACTTTTTATAAAATGAACAAATCAAGTGTACAATCAAAAAGAACTTAGTGATGAGTTTCTGTTGGTGGTATATACATAGAATCCTAGTTGATTAATTCAAATCAATTATCAAAGAATATAGAACACCATGACTTGTGGATTTACATCATTATACCAATTCTCTGTGATATTAAAAATGCAGATTTTAGTTTTGCATCAACATTAACAGTCACTGTGACCTTACGTGTTATTGTATTTGTCAGGCTCAGACTGCAGCAGTAACAGTAACTGTGACCTTATGTGCTGTTGTATTTGTCAGGCTCAGACTGCAGCAGTAACAGTCACTGTGACCTTATGTGCTGTTGTATTTGTCAGGCTCAGACTGCAGCAGTAACAGTCACTGTGACCTTATGTGCTGTTGTATTTGTCAGGCTCAGACTGCAGCAGTAACAGTCACTGTGACCTTATGTGCTGTTGTATTTGTCAGGCTCAGACTGCAGCAGTAACAGTCACTGTGACCTTACGTGCTATTGTATTTGTCAGGCTCAGACTGCAGCAGCAGTTAAAATCCAAGCAGGCTTTCGGGGCATGAGGGCCCGCCATAAAGTCCAAGCTCTCAAGGTTTGGGAGATACAATTTGCATGAGTTCACTGTTTAGACTTAATATGAAAGATATATCATTACTTTTTTTTTTCTTTTTTTTTTGGCTATTTTCAACCTTGAAACTTTTTTGATTCCCTTAAAAGTTGCATTTTACAGATGTACTAGCTAGCTGTCTCTTGATGTCTTGTACTATTTTTTTTCTTTTTTATTCTTTTGTTTTTCTCTTTTAGGCTTTAAGCTATTCTGTATACTATTTGCTTCTGTCACCATAGGTTCGTAGGTCTGCAGCAGTCAAGATTCAGGCAGGTTTTAGGGGTATGAAAACACGAAGACGAGTCAAGGTCTTGAAGGTCAGATGTTACAGTAATGAGGCTTTTTCAGTGGCACATATCCATTGATTGGCATGTTGAAATATGAAGGGTTTTGGATAGAAAAAAGTCTGCAATATTTCAACTACTTATGCCTTTAGGTGTTTTAGAATGTTGTTTTGCATTTTGATATAATTTTCTCTTTGTCTTTGCAGTTATTTGAACTAGAACTTTGGAAAACATGGTTGAACAACCATCTTACATATGCATGTATGCAAAAGATATTATGCTTAAAAGGGTTTTGGTGGTGAAACACAAAGCAAAGAAACAAAGTTAATTTATCTGAAATTTTTCCAATTTTCTCATAAATACCATGAAATATCTGACACAGATTTTTGAGAAAATTAAGAGAGGATAATGCATTTTTTAGCTCAATTTTAGAAAAATATTACATCTTTTTTTTCCTGGAATATTATTTATGGAATACAGTTTGCATGCCATTTATTCTGTAAATCAAAAGCAGTCAGTTTTGTTTGAGATCATGAACTTAATGCATTACAGTTCGTTGTCAATATGTTTTGTTTTGGTACCTTTCACCAAAATCCCTATTGCTTTAGGTGTATATTGGAACATAATGAGTGGAAAAAGCTTTAAACTGAATGGCCTTTGGTGGATGAATTTTCCATGTCTTGAGCATGGTATTAAGATTTGTTTATGGCTTGGTTGTGAGTTTAATTGAAGTATGCCTAAATTTGAAATGATAAGTTTTAGAATGACATCACAGTGTAAGCATGCGGATGGTTTGCAAATGACATTGAGATTTTATATGGATCATTTTGATACATAGAAAAATAATAAAGAGCCAATAAAACAAGTTATGTTATTGATAAAGACTTGCTGAAAGGTCATCTTGGTATGACAATATAACAAGATTAATTCTGATACTGGTAATTAATTAACTACAATGTATTTTCAGTCAGTGTGACTTGGTATTTTAAATGTTATGAGATGCAACTGCATGTTAAATGAACAGGTATATGCACCTTGTCAATGTAACAGTTACTTGTAATGAAAACATCCACAAAATATTCCATCACTCATTATTCAAGATTTACTTTCAATTTGTATTTTTATTAAGAAGATTAACTTATATAGTAGCAAGTAAAAAATACTTTAATATATTATTTTTTACATGGTAGTCTTTAAATCTATTTTCCTTTGCCTTATTATGGCAATCAAATCTAAATTCCACTGATTTAACTAGCATGAACTTGATAAATATATGAAACACCTTTTATTATCCCAGGCTGTTAAAACAGAAGCTGCAACAAAAATTGAGGCAGGTTTTCGTGGTATGAAAGCCAGAAAAGAAGTCAAACATAAGAAGGTTTGAGAAGCTCTCTAAAACTTCTGCTACATTTGAAATTGATGATATAGGATTTAGCTCTTAAAGAAAAAAGCATTTACAAAAAAATTATATATTGATGCAAAAAAAAAGGATATTTTGGTTAAGTGATAAATTTCCTGAATGATTCTAACTATTCTGTCTCTCATTGCATAAGTCTGTTATTCTAGGAAGTAGAAACAGAAGCTGCCACTAAAATTGAAGCAGCATTCCGTGGAATGCATGCCAGAAAAGAAGTTAAACTAAAGAAGGTTTGAGAAACTGTCTAATACTTGGGGCATGTTTGAAATAAATGAGATAGGATTAAGATTGAGATTTTAAAGAAAAAAAAAGTATTGATGCAAAGAATGATATTTTGGTTTACTGATAAACTACTTGAATGATTCTGTGTAGTCAGTATCTAATATCTTGTTTGTCATCATAGGAAGTAGAAACAGAAGCTGCCATTAAAATTGAAGCAGCATTCCGTGGAATGCATGCCAGAAAAGAAGTTAAACTAAAGAAGGTTTGAGAAACTGTCTTATACATGAGGCATGTTTGAAATAAAAGAAATAGGATTTAGGTCTTAAAGAAAAAAGCATTTATGAAAGAATTATATATTGATGCAAAAAAAGGATATTTTGGATAAGTTATAAATTTCCTGAATGATTCTAACTATTCTGTCTCTCATTGCATAAGTCTGTTATTCTAGGAAGTAGAAACAGAAGCTGCCACTAAAATTGAAGCAGCATTCCGTGGAATGCATGCCAGAAAAGAAGTTAAACTAAAGAAGGTTTGAGAAACTGTCTAATACTTGGGGCATGTTTGAAATAAATGAGATAGGATTAAGATTGAGATTTTAAAGAAAAAAAAAGTATTGATGCAAAGAATGATATTTTGGTTTACTGATAAACTACTTGAATGATTCTGTGTAGTCAGTCTCTAATATCTTGTTTGTCATCATAGGAAGTAGAAACAGAAGCTGCCATTAAAATTGAAGCAGCATTCCGTGGAATGCATGCCAGAAAAGAAGTTAAGCATAAAAAGGTTAGAAAAAAAATGAATTTGAGTTTATTTGTAACAGTCTTCTTGTGCACATTATGAAAGGTTGTATTAAATTCTGAAAAGTAAGAGATACAAATACTTATCTTTTTAGATTTCTTCACTGATAGGTTCTGTCATTTATTTTCACCAATATCCTTTATAATGAATGAGATTACATTTACTTTCCATCACTCACTATAAAATAGTCAGATGCAGGAACTATATATAACAATAAATACTGGGTATCTTTGTATGAAGGCAAGAAAATAATTCAAACACAGAAGGATTTTAAAATACAACAGAAATTATACAAAATAATTTTATTTATAAGTAGAAAGTAAAAAGAGAGTCTACTGTAATATAAGAGTTAAATGGTAGAAACTGTCATTTTTCAAGAATTTTAACCCACTTTTTGTGTGAGTAGAAGACAAAGGTTTTGATGCAAAAGATATTTACTGTTTGCAATCACAGATGGTAGAGACAGAAGCAGCCACAAAAATTGAAGCAGCTTATCGTGGTATGAAAGCCAGAGAAGAAATCAAACATAAAAAGGTGTGAAAATTTGACTAATGTTACATATAAAACTTTCAGGAGATTTGAGTGAAATTCCAAGTATAAATATATCAGAAGAAAGCCTTAATTAAATACAGAGGCACAACCTAAAGCCTCTTTATTTAAATATATACTGTTCTCTTATCTGATTTGATATAATCACAGGAAGTAGAAACAGAAGCAGCTACAAAAATAGAAGCAGGCTTTAGGGGAATGAAGGCCAGAAGAGATGTCCGGCATATGAAGGTTTGTTTTTACACCTACTGAGATACATTAAGCAGACTATTGTTAGGTGGGAATTACATGATTGACTACAGATAACCTGTAATCTGTGGTTTAAAATTAATATCAGCTTACCAACATTTTTATTGATTTAAATGATCCAATTTGAAGTCTTAATTGTACACCCAAATATTGGAATGTCATTGCACACATGGTTCTAAGAATATTTTTGTCTGCAGGGTAAGGTTGCTATTTGGGTTACTATAAGCACTGTGCACTGTTCAGTTAACACAAAAGTGGTATCTTATGGTTGTTAAGCATTCTTCACAGACTTGTGCATATTGTGTTCTTTCACAGCACTATAATTCCACAGAATGGCTGAAAAATATTGACAGATGCAGGTTTCTAGCATTCTCTTTTCAGAACTGGTCATTAATGTTATAACTAATAACTACAGTTATGTGTGCTACCATTGATATCACAGGAATTGTGGAGTAAATAATGATGGTTGTCTGAAACATTTGTTCACTTTGCCACATTTTATCTTCCAACTGGCAAAATATCTATTAAATACAGAAAAATAGTTCTCAGCATAATGTATTTGAACACTTAAACATGGATTTCTGATTGAAAGTATATCTAGCTTGCTTCTTATTAACTTATTATAATTTATATGTACATGCATAATATCAGGTGACTTGTTAAACATTCATACAATAGGAAAGAGAGGTTGAAGCAGCAACCAAGATCCAGGCAGGATTCCGTGGCATGCATGTCAGGCACCAGGTCCAGGTTATGAAGGTCTGTCTCACCTGACACATTGATAGCATGGGACTTAGCTCACCCAGTGTGGTCCTGGGTTATTAAATATCTCACCTGACACATTGATAGCATGGGACTTAGCTCACCCAGTGTGGTTCTGGGTTATTAAATATCTCACCTGACATATTGATAGCATGGGACTTAGCTCACCCAGTGTGGTCCTGGGTTATTAAATATCTCACCTGACACATTGATAGCATGGGACTTAGCTCACCCAGTGTGGTCCTTTGTTATTAATTATCTCACCTGACACATTGATAGCATGGGACTTAGCTCACCCAGTGTGGTCCTGGGTTATTAAATATCTCACCTGACACATTGATAGCATGGGACTTAGCTCACCCAGTGTGGTCCTGGGTTATTAAATATCTCACCTGACATATTGATAGCATGGGACTTGGCTCAGCCAGTGCTGTCCTGGGTTATTAAATACTGAAGTATGCATTTTACTAGTTTTACAAAGGCTTATTTTCTTGAGATTCCTTTTCATCTACATCCTTGAGAGGTCAGTAATCTGTCATTGTTCGAAATTACCACTTTGCATGTGATTATGTATAAAGTGGATTTAAATCCTTTTCCTATCGTGAAAAAGCATGAAAATGGTATTTCACATCATATGTATTTGACAATGAAGTGGATAAAGAAGGTAATTCTGCTTGTTGTCCTTTTGTGTGACAGAATGTTGTTTCTCGTGTGCATTTTCCACTCTGCCCCCGGAATTGTTTGGGTATTTCAAATGGAATTAATTCCAGGATATTTTGATGGCAGGGTAATACTGCTTAAAGTCAAAATATTATCCTTGTTATGTACCCCCTCCCTAAAGTTCTATAGTTTCATTTTGTCTTATATTGAATGATATTGAATATCTGAAACAGTTCCAACTAAACTTTATATATATTTTTCATAAAAAATAACATTTTATCATCTTTTAAAAGAACTAAACGATTACATAGTTTATAGTGTAATATGATGGGTTATGGTAGAGCATATCATATGATATTCTATGCAGGAGGTGGAGTCAAAAGCAGCTACAAAAATTGAGGCTGGTTTTCGAGGCATGAAGGCCAGAAAGGAAGTGAAGAAAATGAAGGTGTGTTTTTTATATTTGGTGGTACAAATTATGATGTCATTTTATTCTTTAGATGCAATGAAATATTGCTACATCTTAAGAACATTTCTTATTGATCTGGTTATATTGTGATATTTTAATCTCATTTCACTTTGCCTTATTATAATATCTAGTATAAAGGTTTCTCTGATAGTAATGATGATAAATTTTTTAATATGCTTTTAATTTAAATCTTAATTCTCCTATACCTTTTTTGAAGGTGAATGGACTGTTTTGATGAATTCAGTCTTTTTCACACAATTTTGGCAATATAATAATCAGAATTATAGGATTTTGTGGAAAGTATTTTGTAACAATTTTCAATCAGATGAAAGCAGGTGTTGTCATTTACATAGGCAGCAGAAAGCCATGCTGCCACAAAGATCCAAGCAGGATTCAGAGGCATGCATGCCAGACAGAAGGTCAAGGTCATCAAGGTCTGTCTCACCCAACAACACATTTGTGTCTCACCTACCGCACTTTTCAAAGTGTTTGTTTCATCTGAAGTCTGTTTTATTCAGTGGGTATTTCAACCAGAGCATGTATGTTATCCCTGGGACATGGTTCCTGATCTCAAACATTTGTCTCATGGTGTGCTGTTTGTCTCAACCAAAGCATTTGTATTTCATCCCAAGAGTTGGTGTTTAATTGGATCCACTTTTGACACAGCTGTCATATTTGTGTTCTATCATTAGGATTTAGTTTTCAACCTTAGTGTATATTTGCTTCTATTTATCCCATATTTTCTCTCTCTTACTCCTTGCTGTTCAGTGTTATGTTGTGCAATATATGATACCATGTTAACAATCCTTTAAAATGACCAATTGAATTGTGATGCCTTGGTCTTTTTAAACCTTCTTGTTGGCATTTCACATATTAACATAACTTCCCTGTCTTACTATTATTTAATCTTTATATCATGTTTTACATTAAAGCATTGGACAGGTCAATATGTTAACATAAGCACATAGCCTTGTTTATTAAGGAAATGCATTGGTTTTGATTACACATGAGCTTTGAGAACCAAGTCAAACAGATAATAAAACAGTATGTATTTAAAGTGTTTAAAAACTGCATTTAAAGTGAGTTAGCATGTCAAATCATTGCCACTTATCCCAACCGAATACTACCATGTAATTTCAAATAACAAAACCAAAGCTCATCCTTTTATATTTCCTGATAAATAATATGTAAATATGCTGTTACACCTGCAGCAGTAATATGCATACATTACTACATCATTTGGCAGACTTTTATAAACTGGAGGAACAGATAAATAAGTCATAATTATCACCAGAATTTTGAAAAAGTGAAGTTTGAACCTCCTATTTTTTTTTTTTTTTTTTTTTTTTTTTTTTTTTTTTTTTTTTTTTTGCTGACTGAGTGATTTATCCCTCTGTATGTGGACTTTATATGAGATTTATAAGTAACTTGTCGAAGTGATTTACATGCATTAAATGCTGTGCTGCCTTCATAAGGCAAATGCGTGTGCCATACAGTTATCAGTAATTTTTGTGAAGAAAGTGAAAGCATGTCTCCCTTGGAAACAAGAGATCTGCATCTTGTGCTGTTGTGAAAATTCTATGGAGAGTGGTCTCCAATCTTCACTTAGCATGCTTCTGATTTGTGAATCTCTTTCACATCGTTCTGATGTGATTTCCTGGACAATCGGTACTTTAATTTGAGGGTAGTTTATCTTTTGTAAGGTGTTATTTGGGAGAGATTAAATGTCTTTGCAAGATATGCACATATACAAATTGTGACTTTTGGACATTTTAAAACTTGCCATTGGTAGTTTACCTTAAAACTACTATGCAGCTCTAAGCAAAATATCCTACTTTTATTTAAAATAATAATAATAATAATAATAACTGTGTTTTTATTTAATGAGACTATAATCCCATGTAATTCATTAGAGATCAATCTTTGGTGGAGATTATGGTTAACTTACTTTTTCATTTCCTGGCAGGAAACCAAGGAAGCAGCTGCGTGTAAAATCCAAGCAGGTTTCCGAGGAATGAGAGATAGAAAACGAGTCAAAGAAATAAAATCTGGTGTAAGAAGTTGCCTTTAATATCCCTTTAAAATGGTAGAACCTAGTCTGGTTCCATGCTGCTTAGCTTCTGCTCCTTGTAGTGACTGCTACGTAATCTATTACCATACGTCCCATCTGGTCATCTGCAATGCTTTCATATACCAATTTTGCTAGTTGTCCAGCATTAAGTATGGATAATGTACTAATTCTGAATTTTAAGTGTATTTATTTTTTAATTGAAATGTATTTGCAGTTAGTAAACTTTCATCATCAAGTTGACATGTTGGGTGGGAAAGAATACCTTTTTTTTTACTTGTCTTACTAGTCTTGGGCTGCTTTATTGACATTTTGCAAGCTTCTGAACATACGCTATAGTGGTACTAGTAGATCATGTGCTGATAAACTATCTGTAGCTGTCGGCAATAGAACATTATATTACTGGATACATTTAGATATCCATTGTTAGGCGCTTTATCTGTATTCTACCTGGATATCCCTGTTATAGTTTGGAGGATGTAGCAATGTATTCTCTCTGCATGGGGTTTAATAGGAAAGTATCCATGTGTATGAGCTAAGCAAATATGGCTTCAGATGTTTTCTCTCAGGGTTTTTCATTATGTACACAATTGTTTGCTGATATATAATTGTTGACATCTCAATGTTTTTCAGTGAGTGGCAAACACATTGCACGGCATTTATCTTGTTGGCACACTGCATCTCATTATATTATATTATATTATATTATATTATATTATATTATATTATATTATATTATATTATATTATATTATATTATATTATAGCAGGCATTTAATAGTTTATTCCAGGAAAATTGTTCACACAGAGGGGGTAGAACTGAAAGGACAGTAAAAAAATCACATACAATACAGGGTGTGGGGGAACTAGAAAAATTACACTATACCTTTTTGACTAAACTTTTCAGTTATTTGTTGAATTATTTTCACCATACATGTGTAGGGTGATTTTCAAGAGTCTTAGGTTTCTTGAAAAAGTGTAATGTGATTAATGTGTGATATGAGTGAATTTGAAGAACTGAAAACAAGATAGCCAAGCTTGATGACTAGAGACAGACTTTTTTTTTACTGATGAATATATTGTTGTTTACAATCTACCATTATTTCCCTTAACAGTTCTTAGTACAGTATTTACACCTCTCCATACAACTGATGTCATGTATTCTGAGACATAGATATCATCAATATTTACACCTCTCCATACAACTCATATCATGTATTCTGAGACATAGATATCATCAATATTTACACCTCTCCATACAACTCATATCATGTATTCTGAGACATAGATATCATCAATATTTACATCTCACTTTACAACTCATATCATGTATTCTGAGACATAGATATCATCAATATTTACACCTCTCCATACAACTCATATCGTGTATTCTGAGACATAGATATCATCAATATTTACACCTCTCCATACAACTCATATCATGTATTCTGAGACATAGATATCATCAATATTTACACCTCTCCATACAACTCATATCATGTATTCTGAGACATAGATATCATCAATATTTACACCTCTCCATACAACTCATATCGTGTATTCTGAGACATAGATATCATTAATATTTACACCTCTCCATACAACTCATATCATGTATTCTTAGACATAGATATCATCAATATTTACACCTCTCTATACAACTCATATCATGTATTCTGAGACATAGGTATCATCACTATTTCTAGGAGGAAAAAGCAGAGGCAGCTGCCACAGAGGCACTTAAGGAGCCTGAGCCTGCTGCTAAAACAGAAGAAAAAGAAGAGATAGATATAGATCTGAATGACCCTGAAGTGGAGAAAGCAGCCACTAAGATCCAGGCAGGGTTCAAGGTGGGAACTGCTGCTGTCACTACTGTCATCTCCTCACTTTAGCTTCTCTCAGTTTTCTCCAGTCTTCTTGTACTGTACTTTTATCTCTAGTTGACCACTCTGTTATCTACACTACTGCTGTCACTACTGTCATTTCACTTTAGCTTCTCTCAGTTTTCTCCAGTCTTCTTGTACTGTACTTTTATCTCTAGTTGACCACTCTGTTATCTACACTACTGCTGTCACTACTGTCATTTCACTTTAGCTTCTCTCAGTTTTCTCCAGTCTTCTTGTACTGTACTTTTATCTCTAGTTGACCACTCTGTTATCTACACTACTGCTGTCACTACTGTCATTTCACTTTAGCTTCTTTCAGTTTTCTCCAGTCTTCTTGTACTGTACTTTTATCTCTAGTAGACCACTCTGTTATCTACACTACTGCTGTCACTACTGTCATTTCACTTTAGCTTCTTTCAGTTTTCTCCAGTCTTCTTGTACTGTACTTTTATCTCTAGTAGACCACTCTGTTATCTACACTACTGCTGTCACTACTGTCATTTCACTTTACCTTCTTTCAGTTTTCTCCAGTCTTCTTGTACTGTACTTTTATCTCTAGTTGACCACTCTGTTAACTGCACTACTGCTGTCACTACTGTCATTTCACTTTAGCTTCTCTTAGTTTTCTCCAGTCTTCTTGTACTGTACTTTAATCTCTAGTTGACCACTCTGTTATCTACACTACTGCTGTCACTACTGTCATTTCACTTTACCTTCTTTCAGTTTTCTCCAGTCTTCTTGTACTGTACTTTTATCTCTAGTTGACCACACTGTTATCTACACTACTGCTGTCACTACTGTCATCTCCTCACTTTAGCTTCTCTCAGTTTTCTCCAGTCTTCTTGTACTGTACTTTTATCTCTAGTTGACCACTCTGTTATCTACACTACTGCTGTCACTACTGTCATTTCACTTTAGCTTCTCTCAGTTTTCTCCAGTCTTCTTGTACTGTACTTTTATCTCTAGTTTACCACTCTGTTATCTACACTACTGCTGTCACTACTGTCATTTAACTTTAGCTTCTCTCAGTTTTCTCCAGTCTTCTTGTACTGTACTTTTATCTCTAGTTTACCACTCTGTTATCTACACTACTGCTGTCACTACTGTCATTTAACTTTAGCTTCTCTCAGTTTTCTCCAGTCTTCTTGTACTGTACTTTTATCTCTAGTTTACCACTCTGTTATCTACACTACTGCTGTCACTACTGTCATTTAACTTTAGCTTCTCTCAGTTTTCTCCAGTCTTCTTGTACTGTACTTTTATCTCTAGTTTACCACTCTGTTATCTACACTACTGCTGTCACTACTGTCATTTCACTTTAGCTTCTCTCAGTTTTCTCCAGTCTTCTTGTACTGTACTTTTATCTCTAGTTTACCACTCTGTTATCTACACTACTGCTGTCACTACTGTCATTTCACTTTAGCTTCTCTCAGTTTTCTCCAGTCTTCTTGTACTGTACTTTTATCTCTAGTTTACCACTCTGTTATCTACACTACTGCTGTCACTACTGTCATTTAACTTTAGCTTCTCTCAGTTTTCTCCAGTCTTCTTGTACTGTACTTTTATCTCTAGTTGACCACTCTGTTATCTACACTACTGCTGTCACTACTATCATTTTCTCACTTCAGCTGCTCTCAGCTTCCTCCAGTATTCTTGTACTATTTTTTGTCTTTTCTACTCTAATTCTTGTCTATTTACTATAATTCACATTATTCTGCTCTACCTGTAGACTTTTCTGCTCTAAATTTATTCTACACTACCCCACTATTCTTCTACCATAGTATACAGTACCATAGTTTTTGGCAAAAAAGTCTACAGCACCATAGTTTATGGCACCATAATCTACAGCACCATAGTTAATGGCACCATAATTAACAGCACCATAGTTAATGGCACTATAATCTACAGCACCATAGTTTATGGCACTATAATTAACAACACCATAGTTAATGGCACCATAATTAACAGCACCATAGTTAATGGCACTATAATCTACAGCACCATAGTTTATGGCACCATAGTTAACAGCACCATAGTTTATGGCACCGTAGTCTACAGCACCATAGTTTATGGCACCATAGTTAACAGCACCATAGTTTATGGCACCATAGTCTACAGCACCATAGTTAATGGCACCATAGTCTACAGCACCATAGTTTATGGCACCGTAGTCTTCAGCACCATAGTTTATGGCACCGTGGTCTACAGCACCATAGTTTATGGCACCGTAGTCTACAGCACCATAGTTTTTGGCACCGTAGTCTACAGCACCATAGTTTTTGGCACCGTAGTCTACAGCACCATAGTTTTTGGCACCGTAGTCTACAGCACCATAGTTTACAGCAATGTACTCTTTAGCACTGTTGTTCACCGCATGCTGTTATTTGTATTAAACATTTCCTTCTTTTTCGTGAAAATGTTTTTTGGAAGATTTAATTTTGAGCAAACTTTTTTTTTAATTATCAGGGATTTAAGGCACGAAAGGAAGTTGAAGCTAAGAAGTCTGAAGCAGGAGCACCTTCTTCTGGGGCGACACCAACTGCAGAGGCAGAGGCGACACCTGCTGACACAGAAGCACCTCCTGCAGAGGAGAAGAAAGAAGAGGAGGAAGAAATTGATATTGATCTGGAAGATCCTGAAGTGGAAAAAGCTGCAACTAAAATTCAGGCTGGTTTTAAAGGTAGTTTGATGTAATTTGTGTATATGTGTTGGGCTGTGTTTGTGCTTCTGATGTGTTGATTGTGTTAGTGTACTAAATATACATTGTGTTCTTCTTTTTGCATCTTGTTTGTGTATCTCTATTTATATACATTATTTTAATTGTGGATTTTTTTGTATGTATCTTTTAGGACTTAAGGCCAGAAAAGAGGTTGCTGCCATGAAGAAAGAGTCTGAACCAGATACTTCCCAGACCACTGAAGGTGAAGGTCAGGGTGAAGGTCAAGGTGAAGGTCCAACAGAGGGTGAGAAACCTGCTGAAGGTGAGAAGAAGCCAGAGGAAGAAGAAGAAATTGACATTGACTTAAATGACCCAGAGGTCGGAAAAGCTGCAACTAAAATTCAAGCTGGATTCCGTGGCATGCAGGCAAGAAAAGAAGTTGCCACAAAGAAAACATCAGAGACAGCTGCTGAGGAGGGTGAAAAAGCTACAGAAGAACAACCTCCAGCAGATGTAGCACCAGCAGAAGAACAACCAGCAGAACAACAACCAGCAGAAGAAACAGCAGCAGAACAGCAACCAACAGAAGAAACACCAGCAGACGCAGCTACTGAGGAGACTGGATAAATATACCTTACCTTAAAACTGACCTTGACCTTGAACAGAAAGTCAGATCTGTATATATGGACATGGCAGTTGATCCACACATGTTATACCATGTGTAGTATCCCTGTACAGTGTACAGGTATATAATTATCTATGGCAGTACACAAGAAAATGGTGCATAGTAACACCATTTACTACTTGCAGAAACCCCAAAACAATACTGCAACTTTATTTATAGTTTAGAAGGTCTTTGTTTTCTGGCTCTTTTCAATAATTTATTATTGTCATTATGATCACTTTTTTGATAATTTCCAACTTATCAAACTTTTGGTTGGGGCAAATGAGAAAAAAAAAACTTTTATTTTTCAGAGATATAAGAAAAAGTGGACATTTCTAGATGTGAACAATTGAAATTTCAATACTTTGTTTCTAATGTTGGTATTATTTTAAATAGTTATGAAATCATGAAGAGATGCAGATTCACTCTCTAAAACTGTTATAAACATTTGATTTAAGGATAAACATTACCATCCAATGGGTCTTTTACCCCAGATAGGAATGTTATTGCACATGTATAGCACCCCAATTTAAATTTTTATTCTCAAATTTCCTTAATTACCCAGCAGTGTTATGGCCAAAGAATTTGGTTATTCTGTTTATTTACATACAGTGGTCAAAGGAAAAAATACCACCTCTCTCATTGTGAAATTTATGATTTATAAATGAACATAAGAGAATTTTAGATTGTTTTGATTGTTGATTTTGGATTGTTTCATGTCTTTGAGGGGGGCAGTAGAAAGTGGCATAAGCCTGCAATCATTTTCCTCATTTGTTGAGATTGAAAACATACTTCAAGTAGCTACTATTTAGAGTTAAATTTTCAACAAAAAAAATCATAAAAATTTAAACAACTGAACATCTCAAACAATTCTCTGACAGTGTAAAACAAGTTTAGCAGTTTCTATCCTTTTTGTTTGTATTTTATATTGTAAAGTATGTGCATTTATTACTATGGGTTTATTTACATTTAAAGACATATTTATGGATTTGGATGTCTATCTTGAACACAGTTCTGTACTACACACAAATTCAAACACTATTCATATTTCATTAATATTTTGTTTTCAAGTTTGATAATTTGATAAAGTATCTTGCCAAAACAAATATCTTCAAATAAAAAGAGGTCACTTTTGCAAACTTTTAATCACACTACACATGTAGCTGTCGTTACAAGTATCTGCAAAACAGGATTTTGGAATTGATTAATCAATTTAAGTTTGTTTAAAATGCCTTTACACCTCACTGGTATAAATAAGAATGCCAGAGACTTCTTCAGACATTTATAGCTACATTGTAAATTGCATATGCTTGTGTTCAATAATTTTGAAAGTTGAAATATTTCATATATTATCAATAAAGTTCCTTTTCAAAAAAAAAAGCGTCTGAATTTTTCACAAGCCATTCTTTCCGATAGGACCCTTTTTCCAACGCAAACTTACTCTCTACATATATCTTTATACCTCAAATGGAGAAGTTGCTTTCTTTTAAAAAAAGCAGAAGCACTAACTTTGTGTTCTGATGTCTACTAACAATAACTGGGGCTTCATTCCACGAAATTTTGGAATGAGAGAGGCCGGGAAAAGCGATTCTGGAGGATGTCAGTGGCATGAAGTCTATTAGTACTTAGATAAGATCGTCGTTCTTTTTCTTAATAAAATATTTTATACTTGGTTCTGTTCTAATGTACTGGTGGGTATCACAAGGTCGCCATTGCTATCGTGCAGTATCCATTTTTTTCCTTTTTTAGATATTTTTATGTACAGACATACTGCCATCATCGTCATAAGTTATTTAGACTACGGCGCTGTATGGACCCCGAATTAGTGTTCTACTGTCAATAACTTTATTGCAGTGAAACTGCTGAACTCTCAAAAGCTCAGAAAATTTTAGTTCAGTAGAAAAAGAAAAGTAAAAAACTTACCTGTGGGCAGGTGGTTGACTGCTGTCAAAGGAAAAGGTCCATTTAGGATCAGCATATAGGATCAGTTGTCACTTATGAACCAAGTTAGTCGAAAATTTATGCCTCCCAGGAGGATATCCACTCGTGAGTTGACGATACCATAATTTTGTAATTTTCGAGAAAACCCCGTTGACCCGTGTTTTGAAAGGTGCATCGCCTCGAGGATGATATTATTGTGTGGAAAGTTTCTTAAATGATGAGGGAATATGACCGCTAAGTCATTTTTCATATTTACTGAATTTTGACAATAAAAGAAATCACCCTTCAATTTTTAAGATCAGGTAATGACTGTAGGAAAACGACAAAACCAAACCTCTCTCTCTCTCTCTCTCTCTCTCTCTCTCTCTCTCTCTCTCTCTCTCTCTCTCTCTCTCTCTCTCGCACACACACACACACACCACTTTCCAAAGGTGAGAGACTCGTTTGTTCTTAACATCTACCATGATGAAGCAGAACAAAATGTTTCAAGTAATATGATTGCGTTGGAGAAAAACACACATAATTAACCTGCGGCCCTTGTAGCGGGTAGATGTTTGTCATCTTCATAAAACACAACACCTTCAGTGTGGTTTTTGCAGGCTTAGACTGGTGAATACAAGCAGTGTATTGGTAAAGTTTGGGCTACTTTTTAACGTAACTTGCTTGGAAAAAAAAACCCTCATTTCACTCAACTGTAGCTTGACATGATAGTCTTTAGAGGACGATACGCAGTTTATACAAATGGTTGGGTAATTTCAAAAAGGTAAATTTATGGAGAGAAAGGTGTTTTTGACATTCATTTATGTAGATAAACAGAGGAAAGCCTTATGTTTGTCTTCATAGATAAAATAAGGAAATAATGATATAGTAAGCTTATCGTAAGGAATGAAGATAATTGTCCGGTAGTTGGCCGTTAAATGTCAGAACGCCGTATGAATGGCGACCGAGAATGACGAGTAGTTGTTTATGGGGCATTAAGTCTTAACATTACAACAGTGAGGAATGCCTAAAATGCAGACAGCTCTCAAAGAAGTATTTTCTGCTTTATTATCAGGTGAGATTTCTATTCTGATAGGAAAATCTTTAATTAGGAAAAAAACGCACTTGTCAACTCGTGACAAAGGGTGCGGTTTTCTTTTCTTCTTCGTGGTAAAATCTGGCATAAAGAAAAGACAAGAAATTGGTTGAAAAGGAACTAATTTTACTCTACACTTAAACCAATGGCCATACATTTCCTAATGTGACGTGTTGGTATGTGTCTTTGAAAAGGGTGTCACTTCAGAGCCAGCAGGCTTCTCTCGGGTAAATGATCAAAATTGTCTTCCACGGGTGCAGGTTTTTAATTTGCATCAAATTTGCGCATTTATTTTTAATGAAGACGTCTAGTAAATGTAACTGAAAAATATTGACAAATTCAATTTCAAAATTCAAAATGATAATTATGTGCAATGTGTAAATACAAACACCTTATGTGATCAACTATCCTTGCCTTTGCTGCGATTTATCTATACTTTCATTGATCGATTTAAAACATTCGCTTCGATGTGGAACATCACACAGACAACCAGTTAATATATGATAAGAACTATATTCAGGTTCAAAATTTTCATCAGCAGTATCTGATTAAGTGTACTCTAAAAGGCGGCAGCTCTGTCGGGCGGTCGAACTGTGTTTTAATAACTTAAATAATCTCCTTGATGTCATTGATGTCATGGTGTTTTGGCACCAATGTGATATCTACTCCAAAAACTGATGCCGTCAATAACCTTTGTCACTCTAGATGCGGTACACGCTTCGTCGTTGGCCTTTTCAGGATGTCTGTAAACTCTACTTTGACTACTTTAGCGGTACAGGTGAAATCTGACCTCAACAAAGAGAGCCACGTGGTTTCAGTGTTCTACTCAGAAACGGTTGTGAGAGAAACGATCATGAGAGTAACAGACGATGACATTTTGTTGTTTACATTGGCTTCCTCAGTGGATTCATTTTAACCTGCTAAAACCAGTCCAGTGTTCGGTTTTGCCCATCATTTTGAACGGAAAAGGTGGTATTCGTTTAGTTGCAGCAGTATATCCGCATAGACAGAGAGTCCTGTATCCTGTATAGGTGGCATCGTCGTTAAATTAAGTATCTTATTTCACATCTGTGGAAATTGTTCCGGAAGGTAGGGTTGATTTATTGTTCTCATTAACGTAATTGGCCGGCCAGGTGTCGGAGTATTTTCACCTGCAAAGTTCAGCCAGAAGAGACACCGTCCTACCACACTAAAGCCGGGGAGCTGGAGCTTTGTCATTAGATAAATAAAGAAGGCGAGAACTATCTGAAGGATCGTGGGGAAATGTTCCTTTTTGGAATTACTTTCAATCCACAATACCTCACTGTTTTAAAAGCTCTGTCCAGGCTCCATTTGTTATGTCCATGTGTACAGCTGCAATGCACTAGTGGAGATTTATGCCTCCTCTGTGTTGTCGTACCGAGGTGTACAGGACCTTCAATATCTGCGGCATTTCTTTAAAAAGTGAAAATTTGAGTCACTCCAGCGATGCAGCAATTTTGTGTGATATATGGATAATAATGACTTGCACCATTAATTTCGCTGTTTTCATTCTATATAGCGTCCAATATAGAAAGAAATCGTCTCAGCGTTCACGTATCTCTCAGAGTAACAGACGCCATGACAACAACTTCATCAGTGGTGACAACCAGTGAACCATGACAACAGCTTCATCAGTGGTGACAACCAGTGAACCATGACAACAGCTTCATCAGTGGTGACAACCAGTGAACCATGACAACAGCTTCATCAGTGGTGACAACCAGTGTACCATGACAACAACTTCATCAGTGGTGACAACCAGTGAACCATGACAACAGCTACATCAGTTGTGACAACCAGTGTACCATGACAACAGCTACATCAGTTGTGACAACCAGTGTACCATGACAACAACTTCATCAGTGGTGACAACCAGTGAACCATGACAACAGCTTCATCAGTGGTGACAACCAGTGTACCGTGACAACAGCTACATCAGTGGTGACAACCAGTGTACCATGACAACAACTACATCAGTTGTGACAAACAGAGTACCATGACAACAGCTACATCAGTTGTGACAACCAGTGTACCATGACAACAACTTCATCAGTGGTGACAACCAGTGTACCATGACAACAGCTACATCAGTTGTGACATCCAGTGTACCGTGACAACAGCTACATCAGTGGTGACAACCAGTGTACCATGACAACTGCTACATCAGTTGTGACAACCAGTGTACCGTGACAACAGCTGCATCAGTTGTGACAACCAGTGTACCGTGACAACAGCTGCATCAGTGGTGACAACCAGTGTACCATGACAACAGCTTCATCAGTGGTGACAACCAGTGTACCATGACAACAGCTACATCAGTTGTGACAACCAGTGTACCGTGACAACAGCTACATCAGTTGTGACAACCAGTGTACCGTGACAACAGCTACATCAGTTGTGACAACCAGTGTACCGTGACAACAGCTTCATCAGTGGTGACAACCAGTGTACCATGACAACAGCTACATCAGTGGTGACAACCAGTGTACCGTGACAACAGCTGCATCAGTGGTGACAACCAGTGTACCGTGACAACAGCTTCATCAGTGGTGACAACCAGTGTACCATTGGCTATTCCAACTCCCAACCTCCCACCCCCACCGACTTTACGCCACCCCCCACCTCACGTTACACCCCACTCAGCCCCAGCCCCACCTTACACCTCCACCCCTAATCATATATACAAGGAACGAGTGGTAACACAATCAGAATCATGACAATATTCTTGGTAAATGTTGCATTACTTAAAAAAAGAACTTTTAGATAAAAAGGTATGCATTCATTTACAGTTAAACGTAAATTACGTCTAACAGTCTCGTTGCATTTCAAAAACATTCCTTGCACGTTAATTTGAACTTTTGTTTCTTGGTTTGAAAACTCAAACACTTGCAGAGATATTGTAAGGTAGCTATCAATAAATTTCTCTCAGCTTGAGGTGTTAAAGTTAAAAGTCAATTGTCAGGACTCTGAATGGATAGAGTGTCACGGTATTAACCAAGGTTTAACTGGACATAGATATTCTTTTGTCGTTAGTTTTACCTTGTCCGCCCGCGAGGAGGGTGGAGAAAGGGGGGCCCCGACGTCTGTACTCGGATATCATACCATACAGCAGCGTTCATGATGTTCACTCACTGAATACGACCAGTCATTGTTTTATCTGTTCTCCGGATTCTAGTCCAGTATACTTTGGGATCCATTATTGTATCGGATATATATGGTATTTTGGTTATAGAAATGGGCGCGATTGGATAATGTTCACTATAAAAAGAAACTGCTACTACATTTAACTTGATGACTAAGATAACCGCATTAAATTTATACATGATATTCTGAGAGACCGACATTGACTAATAGCCAACTCCTGTCTCCCTCTCCTAACCCCCCTCAATAACGGGGGCTTTAAAGCCACACTGTGGTCAACACGTGTGACAGTTGACTGGGTTCAGTTTGCGCAGACGACACCGTCTCTCTGAGCAGACGACATCGACATCGTTGAACGCGGTAGTGAAATAAAGAGCTTCATCTGAGCCTAATACTGATGGTCGACAGTCGGACATTAGCCTTTCCCACGCTGGACGCTTAAAGGTGGTCAAGTCTTTAAGTGACCATTAGTGACCAGAATAAAGCCTGACCCGTAGAGCAGCCCCGTGCCACGCCAGCGACATGTTATCCCAGGGATTTCCTTGGATTTAACAGAAAAACGAAGATAGTGAACGTTCATGTCGTTGCTGTAGCAGTGTCGCAAGAATCAAACGCTGAGGAAAGACACGAAGACAGAAGCAGGTAGGCACGGCAAGTTTTTTTATTTATGTCAAGTGGATCATGTTTGACGGGTGTTCAGCCATTAAAATGGCTCTAAACAAGTTCCAGAAGGCTGTCTCTGTATAGTGCACTAGATAGGATGTACAATCTAATCACGGAATATATCACAGGTTAAACCCCATATTCACATCATGAACAGATAACAGGGGTAGAAATTTCGAGCCCAAAGCGATATTTAATCTAATCCAAGATATCCCTAAACTGGGGTCTACATTGAACTGTCATGTCACGTGTTTATCACCACCGAGATCTGCGCTGTTTGTCCACTTGTGAGTTCTATAGCTTAAAACTTTACAGGAGATTTTATGTTTCAAACTGAAGCAAGTTTAATGGTTGATTACCAACACCATAATTCAAACTGTTAGAAAAGAGCTCGTACTTCCAGCTCACGCCGAGATGTAGGTAATCTGTGGACATTCCATCTTCCACTTTTTTTTATTACACCAACTTAAAATATCAACGCACTTAGACAACCTACTTAGATAGCGAGATTAATTAGATAAAGCAAATTAAGTGGTTTTTTCACTATAATTGTGAAAACAATTAGTTGGGAAACTGATCATTTAAGCCCGTGAATGTTTCGTGCGACATGAATGGTAAAATGGCTGATTTCTTGTGACGTCTGCGACATGCCAGAGACATTTTGCGATGTTCTGGTTGGCAAACATGAGGGGAAAGATTAAACATGTGCTCAGAAAATACATTGGTGGGCATTGCTTTTGTTCTAGTGTAATTCTCTTTCTCTCAGAGTATTCCATTTCTCTCTCTCTCTCTCTCTCAGATTATGGTGCGACATGCACCCGAGGCAGATCATTGCAGTTCCTTGAAGACAGACGGTCGAACAGAAATAAGAAAACTAATGTACAATAAATCTTCGATATCCGTTCTACTTTACAATCGTCCATGTGCTCTGTGTCTGTGGCTTCTGTAGCTAAAAAAGACACAAAAATCGTTTTCTTTAATTTTTTTGATAGCCCACACAATAGCAGATCCAGATGGCCCTGTGGTATAACTACATTTTAACAGCCCAATTGAAAACAGTATGAAGCAGTAAATGTCAGAAGACGCAGGCGTCACAGTAAATCTATTTGACTGCAGACCGCGTCACAACGGTTACTACACGAGAATCGAAAGACAATTTAAGGCTTACGAATTATGGGCTATATTGCGACAGTTATTTCAATATAATTATCTTAATCGTCGTACTATAGAGAGAGTGTGCGGAGTTGAACATGGTGAATTAGGAGTTGTACAATTTTGTGTATTGCAATCTGGGTGTCAATTCGTTTTCCTCAAATGATTGGATCGACCATTATAAAAATGTTTAAATTAATGAAGATGGTTTATTTGACGGTATTTGCTAGGGTAACTTGGCTAGGGCTTGGTTCCCACATGGTACCTGACACACGTACAGATGTAGAAGGGATTTTGGAAGACAGACAAGTATTTCCAACTAAAATTAGGATTTGCTCTTTATACTAAACCAGTAGATAGCGGCCAGACATTGGACCGAGGGGTTGTATGGGCGTATTCAGATTCCAACATCGCACTAGCTGAGGAGTTTTACGCTTGACTGCAATCAGTGGAATCGGTTTGATCAGCGTACGATAGTTAATTACTCCCTAGCTGCTCGGGAAGGCGTGTCAAAAAATTGAACGCTGATAAACTGATTCCACTGATTGCACTTTAGCGATATCCCCTGCAGAGTTGAAACGAACAAGCTGGTAGGATGGGTGGCTCAGAATGCGGTCTTTGTGTCCATCTCACTGGTTGACGCTTTATATTGACGGCCTGTAGAGCGCTTCAGAATAAAATACAATATCTATAAATAATCGAAATACAGTAACAGTTGTAGTGGAAATCACACTCCCATATTTGATTGAAATAAGCTACAACATTATTTCACATTTCCGTGGTTTAAAAGCAAGTCGTCTGTACCAAATCGTAAACACCACAACAATTTCTATTGGTGTATCAAACAAAAGAAAGACCCCAGAGAACATATTTTCATGGCTAAGCTTCTTAAATTGTTCACATCAGTAAGCATCGCGTTTTTTTCCCTTTCGTCACATTGTTGAGCCCCCTACATTACAACGACGGTCACTGGCGGCCGCTGTGAGCCACAGATGATTAAGTTCAATAGTAAGGTCAGGAGTTCAACCCAAACCGGTTCATTGGCTACTATCTTCACGCCAGTTAAGCAGGGACAGCAAGCGCTGGTCACCTAGGCAGGGAGCTCTCTTCACTGGGAGATATGTCAGCGACAGTTTACAATCATTTATGTTCAGCAATGTTGAGAGAGAGAGAGAGAGAGAGAGAGAGAGAGAGAGAGAGAGAGAGGGGGGGGGGAAGAGAGAGAGTAATACGATTTGGATCTACAAGGTATTTTTTAGCGAGAAAAGTTTTGTAAAAAGGAAACAGAAATAAAATACTCAATCCAGGCGTTTTGCAGCGTGAAGAATAACGAAATAAAACCTCATTTTACAACAGGAGAATATTCCCAATAACCAGGCTAACCCAGCAGCGGTTGTATTCTTACCATTCTTTGCTACAACTGTGCTACAGTTTTATTTCTGCAACAAAAAATGTTACTTCTTACAAATCGGTTGTATTACCGGTGTCATGTGTCGGTTTAACTACCGCAAGTTTCTTCTATATAACAAGACGCGCGCATTGAACGATTGACCGTTTTGTCCGTTGTAAAAGGTTTGTCCGTAGAACCCCTCAATAGTTAAATGGGGTTTAAATGCACGACAGAGTCATCAGCGTTTCCTGTTAGAACTCGTTTGGGTGGTAGGTTTTTGGATAGAATAGTTTGAATAGAAGAGTGATACCAAACAGTGTTTCTTGGGCATGGCATGGGCGCTCTCTGCACGCTGTACAGCAATGGCATCTAAAACTGTTGTGGATTAAAAAGGGATACATACACAAAAGCGATAAATGAGTATAAAAGTGAGAATTCATAATCAAAAGAATAAGTATATACATATCTTTAAAATATATTTTCCCTTGATCAGAGCGCACTGTAGGGTGCAGTCACCACAAGGGGGAAAGTGATCACATTCAGTGACACTCTGCTCATACAAATTCATCAGTTGCATGTTTTTTAAAGTCTCTTCACATCACTGATTTCGTTGCATTGCTTCTGAAATCTTTATGACTGATGACTCGTTACTGCACAAAAATGCTCTGAAATTAATGAAAATGTGCATCTGAAAGAAGAGCGCTAAATGGCCTGAATCGACGCCCTAGCTCACCGAACATATGACGTATGAAAATCAAAGGCATCAATTACTAACAATTGTATTTGATAATAAAAGCTTCCATTAAAAAAAATTACTAAAATCGGCGTTAAGAATGCGATCACGAGGAGGTCAGGTATTTTATTGTTATTTTAATATTGTTAACGGTAATATTATGTGCGTTCACAGCTCAGGTGATTTGCTCATTAGCAGGCGGTGAAAGTCAAAGAGTAAACTACAAGCGTAGTCTGTTCCTCTCAATATTTGATTTTGTGTCGCATAATTTACTACAGTTTAAAAACTGCCAATGGCCTCACTGTTATCCATGTAAGATATATATATATACACTCTGAAGTTAACATACATAGTTAAGCATATTCTGAAAGAACCGTGCAAAAAGCCATTAACAACCAGAAGAAAGTTGCGTCTTTAATGTTCATGTCTTAAAATGGCCTCTTATCTTTTCTTGTCTGGTGTTCAGATTAATGTTGAATTAAGCTCACAACGCGTCTTCACCTTTGATGTCGTTATTTGTGCTTTCCCACAGCATCCCAGCAAACAACGAACGTTTTAGAACGGTACTATAACTTTTATTTTTTTGTTATATAAGTGTTTTTAAGGTAATAATAATTATGTTATGTGTTTGCTGAGATAATCTCAGTCAGCGCCTTAAATGTTTACGGTTCAGGGTCAGGTTATTCCATGAAGGACAATTCCGTTGTAAAACGTATTCATTGAAAAATCATTCAGCCAATTTATGATGGATGTTTGAAGAGTCTTTGTCATGGATTTTGATGAAAATTTCGGATTTGGTCAGAAATAGGCTATATTTGGGTGGTGATGTAGTAATTAGTTAGTCAATTTGTATATTAATTATTCAACCGATTAATTACAAAATTGATATATTAAAATAATATGCAAAAATAAGTATTTAGCTTATGAACCAGTCAGTTAATAATTGATTTTTTAATCATGAGAATTGGGTTAATTAATAATTGATACACTAATTAGTAATGATAAATGACAATGATGACCGAGTTTCCATGGCAGACGTCTGCGTTTTCTAAGTGCTTTTCACGTTTACTGATAGTAAGTTTTTTGTAATAGGAATGTAAAACTAAGGTAAAAAGGTCGTCTTGAATTTTGTTGTATTTTTTTATGTATGCAGACGACAGAGCGAAAGGAAAAGATGTCAGTGGTCCTTGTCGACGCCTGTATAACCACAGGGTCCATGCTGTCAACAATATTGCCGTATTTTTATATACACGTATTGCATTTATGTGTGTGTGTGTGTGTGTGTGTGTGTGTGTGTGTGAGTGTGTGTGTGTGTGTGTGTGTGTGTGTGTATGTGTGTGTGTGTGTGTGTGTGTGTGTGTGGTGAGGGGTTGTACGAGAGAGAGAGAGAGAGAGAGAGAGAGAGAGAGACTGTGTCATACACCAAAATTTTAAGATAATTAGTTCCTAGTAAGTTACAAGATACAAGTTGCGGAGTTGCAGATGGCTAGAAGATTTAGTTCCAGCTGTTGAGGAAAGGCTTACATAGTAGGAATAGTATTTTCTAACACCATTAGATAACTTCTGATCATTACAAAATAGCAGTTCAGAGTCCAAATAAATATGATCATGTAAATAAGTGACAACTATAGTGTCATATCGTGGGTCTTCGTTTAGACACAGCAAAATGCAAGTAGTGGCAGTCAGACACGTTGACATTTTCACCGGCGTCCTCTTTTTGTGTTACAAGGTATTGAGTCACGTTATGGGGTACTTGAGAGAAAGATGGTGTAATCTGGAAGTCAAACAAGCTGTGATGTTTGTGTCACTGTGGGGTTACACGCACACTACTTGCTCAGCTGTGGACTGAGGGACCGTGTCAAAATAGCAAGGGTTGAATTGAATTACATTTACCAGTAGGATGGTACTGAAACGTAAACCAAATGGATTTATCTGTGCTGCCGAACTAGTACCAAGAAATAAACCAATGTGAGAAAGGTCGTATTTATTTTGATATCTCAGCAGAAAATATCAATGAATATGAAGCTGATATTTTGATTAAGTCCCTGTCAATCGAATTATTGACTCATGTTTAACTCTTCAAAGGGATAGATTTTACCAATGTTAGTTAAGTGTACCCTTCATTCTGCTTAAGAACGCATGGATTACAGACGCTCCCTGCTCCATGCTGTATTCAGGGGACAGACATATGTACTAAACATGATCAAGTCTTGTCATTAGGTGTGGTCGAGGGACAACAGACCCAGAAAAACCTCGTCTACCACGGCCGTTCTTACTACAATAACCACGGAGAAGACGGTGACTCTGCCCCAGGGCCCAGCTGTGAAAACTTAGAGACATTTATGTTGGTGGTGCTGATATAACTGTGAAGCTCTATATAGAGATAACTCCCGTGGTCCTTGCAGAGGGAGCAGTGGTCCCCATGGAGAGCTGGTCGGCGAGGTAGGGAATATTAGGCCCATTATATTTCGGCAATTTCTATTTTAGGTCATTTATTAATGCAACATTCTCTCCCATTATACCTGTGTGCTAGGCAAAGCTAGAATGACAGGTGACCTGGGTGACATCTTGACCACTGTCAGTAGTGACAGGTGACCTGGGTGACATCTTGACCACTGTCAGTAGTGACAGGTGACCTGGGTGACATCTTGACACACTGTCAGTAGTGACAGGTGACCTGGGTGACATCTTGACCACTGTCAGTAGTGACAGGTGACCTGGGTGACATCTTGACACACTGTCAGTAGTGACAGGTGACCTGGGTGACATCTTGACCACTGTCAGTAGTGACAGGTGACAGGTGACCTGGGTGACATCTTGACCACTGTCAGTAGTGACAGGTGACCTGGGTGACATCTTGACCACTGTCAGTAGTGACAGGTGACAGGTGACCTGGTGACATCTTGACCACTGTCAGTAGTGACAGGTTACAGGTGACCTGGGTGACATCTTGACCACTGTCAGTAGTGACAGGAAACCTGGGTGACATCTTGACCACTGTCAGTAGTGACAGGTGACCTGGGTGACATCTTGACACACTGTCAGTAGTGACAGGTGACCTGGGTGACATCTTGACCACTGTCAGTAGTGACAGGTGACCTGGTTGACATCTTGACACACTGTCAGTAGTGACAGGTGACCTGGGTGACATCTTGACCACTGTCAGTAGTGACAGGTGACAGGTGACCTGGGTGACATCTTGACCACTGTCAGTAGTGACAGGTGACCTGGGTGACATCTTGACCACTGTCAGTAGTGACAGGTGACAGGTGACCTGGTGACATCTTGACCACTGTCAGTAGTGACAGGTTACAGGTGACCTGGGTGACATCTTGACCACTGTCAGTAGTGACAGGAAACCTGGGTGACATCTTGACCACTGTCAGTAGTGACAGGTGACCTGGGTGACATCTTGACACACTGTCAGTAGTGACAGGTGACCTGGGTGACATCTTGACCACTGTCAGTAGTGACAGGTGACCTGGGTGACATCTTGACCACTGTCAGTAGTGACAGGTGACCTGGGTGACCTGGGTGACATCTTGACCACTGTCAGTAGTGACAGGGGAATGTTGCAATGGAAGGTCTGCTTTACTGAATGCGTTCCAATACTGGTTCGAATGAGGACTCGGTAAGTTCAGTACTATACAATGTCAGAAACAGATTCATCTCTCTCTTGCTGTCTGTCTGTCTGTCTGTCTGTTTGTGCACCCATGCATCCATGCATACATTTATCTCTCTATTTGTATGTTTTGTCGACGTTTTCTGATACAGCAGAGGTTTTGGTGAATGAGGTGACACACTCCTCAGAGTATACAGAACTATGTCAACCATACATGTCACCTTCCTGTGCTGTGTTAATGAAGCCCGCAGCTCGCGCCCTGTTTCACCTCACTGCTGTCACTGTCAATGACACCACATTAGCGCTTGTGATACCCGCAGATATGAAAACAAAATAAGTGACTTTTGAAATGATGTTAATGAGGTTAACTTAAATGTAATGGATACCTTGATTAAGTTCAGTACTATACAAATTTAAACTTTTGAAACAATACTCTATAGGACCATTCCCACAGATATTTGGATCGATCTATCTCCCTGGCGAGTCTCGCTAAATTGCTACCAACGTGACCGGCTTAAATGTCTGTCACGCCTAGTAAAGCTATTAGGGGGTAATTATCTTTACCCCTTAGCTGATTCGGATAGCATTTTAGTGAGACTCTCCAGGGAGTGAGACCGATCCAGATGGATCGATCTAGGCATGGGAACCCAGTCTATGACAACAGAAGGTGTGAAGCAATGTTTACTGCCAAGAAAATGATAATCACTGTAAAAATATAATTATTTATATGTCTCTTCTAAAATCGTTATTTGTCTTCATTGTATAGTGCTACAAGTGGTTTTATTCTTTGATTTAAATTCACATTGTTTAGTAAACATGTTTTAGTTCTCTGGATAACAAAGGTCCTTCTTAGCGTCTTGTCTCCGATCCACCTGCTGCGGCGTAGGCCAATTAAGTGAGGGTCGAAAGTTCTCGCCACGATTTGTTCATTGAAGGGGATGATCCTTCAAGTATTTGTAGGACGTTTCTTTTTATTCCTGAAAGGTCATAACATACAGTTTGTGACAGTGTGCTGCCTATTTCTATACCAAATCAATCGAAATTTACGTCAGCAGTTCAGCACTGTGTATAATACCTGGGTAGACAAAGAGCATGTTTATATTTAGTATTTGAGGATGTAAGAATAGCTCATTTTGTGTGCGATTTGTTCCTCCGTGCGTCACTGGATCAGGATAAGCTAAGAATAAATCTCGGTAAATCTGTTTTAATTAACGTCTCAAATGAGCAGTGCTTGTTTAATTGGTGACTTCATCATCCGGGGATTTACTGTTTCAGCGCACCTGGAATGCATCAACAGACGGAGGTTTTATCACGAGTTTTTATTCGACCACTTGGACATTTATAGAATAAATACACAGTCAACTGAAAGGGATAAGCACCTTCATGTCAGTTACTTTATGAATGTCAATATTAATAGTACATGCAAATGAATACGTGTCTTAAATACAAATAAACGAAAATAGTCGTTTATTAGAAGCCATAATTATCCATTTGTGAAGGGCATTTTCATCATTACTTGTTACTGCTCTCGCTTCAGTGTGTGACAAGGTTCTCGTTATCCGCGAGGTGACATGCGGGCAGTGCGTATAAGACATTCTTTATTTGTAGATCTTTGCCCGTAAGATTTTTGAAATTTTATGAATTTTATTATTATTATTATTATTAATTTGTTTTAGAACGAAGACTGCTTACTGATGTAGTGCCATTTCCTCAGACAGAGGGCCATTATATTTCTACTTCAATATTCTCCTCCACATTGAAGATAGTGATTAACCTGGATGACATAAACCTTAATTAAGTACCTCCTGCTTAGCGTTGACACTACAGAACATCAAGAGGTGGTCAACGTAAGATGAATGACCCTTAAACTACATAAATATCGAAACAAACCCCGTTATATCTAACCTCCGCGTTGCGTGACCGACAGAACAGTCTGCCGTCATGAAATTCTTAAAACTTGCTTCAAGTTTTAGGTGAGAGGTGGACGCTTCAGTTTGATGTGGGGGTAAAGAATGTGTACCTGTCTTTCAGGACAGTTTGGACATTGAGAGAGACAGTCAGTATCACGGTCAGTAAGGGCAACTTTGGAACATAGCCGCCAGGCGGCGTTTCTTATGGTGAAGACTTCCATTTCACTTGTTGTTGCTAATGTTACTGGTAGTGCTGTGCTGCTGATGTTTCTGGTAGTGCTGTGTTGCTGATGTTTCTGGTAGTGCTGTGTTGCTGATGTTTCTGGTAGTGCTGTGTTGCTGATGTTTCTGGTAGTGCTGTGTTGCTGATGATTCTGGTAGTGCTGTGCTGCTGATGTTTCTGGTAGTGCTGTGTTGCTGATGTTTCTGGTAGTGCTGTGTTGCCGATGTTTCTGGCGGTGCTGTGTTGCCGATGTTTCTGGTAGTGCTGTGTTGCCGATGTTTCTGGTAGTGCTGTGTTGCCGATGTTTCTGGTAGTGCTGTGTTGCCGATGTTACTGGTAGTGCTGTGTTGCTGATGTTTCTGGTAGTGCTGTGTTGCTGATGTTTCTGGTAGTGCTGTGTTGCCGATGTTTCTGGTAGTGCTGTGTTGCTGATGATTCTGGTAGTGCTGTGTTGCTGATGTTTCTGGTAGTGCTGTGTTGCTGATGTTTCTGGTAGTGCTGTGTTGCTGATGTTTCTGGCGGTGCTGTGTTGCTGATGTTTCTGGCGGTGCTGTGTTGCTGATGTTTCTGGCGGTGCTGTGTTGCTGATGTTTCTGGTAGTGCTGTGTTGCTGATGTTTCTGGCGGTGCTGTGTTGCTGATGTTTCTGGTAGTGCTGTGTTGCTGATGTTTCTGGCGGTGCTGTGTTGCTGATGTTTCTGGTAGTGCTGTGTTGCTGATGTTTCTGGTAGTGCTGTGTTGCTGATGTTTCTGGTAGTGCTGTGTTGCTGATGTTTCTGGTAGTGCTGTGTTGCTGATGTTTCTGGTAGTGCTGTGTTGCCGATGTTTCTGGTAGTGCTGTGTTGCTAATGTTTCTGGTAGTGCTGTGTTGCTGATGTTTCTGGCGGTGCTGTGTTGCTGATGTTTCTGGCGGTGCTGTGTTGCTGGTATTGCGGCGGCAGAAGTGGGTGAGTCCCTACTGATGGTAAGCTCCTCTTTATGACTAGAGCACAGTACCTAGTTAGATAGAGTTGTCATACATATGAAGGAGAATTAATCGTTTTAATGGAAATAGTGAGTGAGAGAGACAAAGCACTTCTCATTTATCATCATAAATTATCATATTCGTATCAAACAAAAATAATAATAAAGCCGGACAGCCCACTTAGATCTACGTAAACGTGAGAACTGCTAATGGCTGTGTTCTTACCTTATAAACAAAACGTACAGCATCCCTTTAAGGGTGCCTCTCAATGAATAGTAATGAATTAAAATCTACGATAAAAGGCGCCCAAAGTCACAGCATTCAGAAAGGCGCATTTTATCGTATTTGTACAGAAACGCCGTCGGCTGTGCAAGGTACTTGAGCCAGGTTGAGGAGAGGTACGACCGAATTGATCGGTTCTATTAATGAATTTTACATGAAATAGAACACAAAACGTATTTCAGCAGTTGACATTTACTATGATACATTAGTGACAAAAACACGTCATGTGGGATGACAATAATGTCATATATGGGTTAACAACTTCACGGTAAATGTGAACATGTCAGTTGAGAGGGTTAAGCCAAGTGTGCGCTGAATAGACGCCGCTGAAACGAATGCCCACACCTAGGTAAGATTCATTACGTATCTAGATATCTCAAGTCGTACAAAATTACAACGTAACAGAGATGAAAGGTTTAGCTGCTTCACAGAGTTTTAAGTTTTATCGCTTTGTGCTATGTTTCTATTTAAGCGCTTGCATGTGTGTGCAGGCAAAGATAACACGGCAGAAAAAGGAACAATTCGTTTTTATCTAAAATCAACAGAATGTAAAACACGTGAAATTATTTTGCTTTGAAGACTTACATCGAGACATTTAAAAAAGAACAATTTACTGAGGTGAGAGACAAAACGTCTGCTAAGATAGTGCTGTAATTGTGCGCGTTGTGAAACTAATATTGTAGTTATCATGCTTATGACGCTATATATATAGGCTAATGTATGTGACACATTTGTCATGTACCAGTACTTACTGAGGTGTATTTAGAGAGGAACAAACGCTTGTCAGCATTCTACTTTGTTAGTTGTAATCTTGGAGATCAAACGTTTATATCAGTAATGCCGCAGCATGCCGCAGTTGAGTATAGGCGGGTTCATGCACCGTAAAATACCCAGAAGTGTGTCATGCTTTCTCAACTTCCCTTACGAGTAATAGTGTGTGTGTGTGCGTGTGTGTGGGTGGGTGGGTGGGGGGGGGGGGAGGGTGAAGGAGGGGTTAAAACTCCACTCCGCGTTCTGAAGGCACGACCTGCCTCTGTCAGCGTGTCATCCGAATATTGCAGGGACTCGTCAACCTACAAAGGTAGATGTTCATTAAGGATGCACTAATTCTAGGTTTGCATGAGACGTAAAACGAACCGCTTCTCTCATTTGTTGTGCTGTGTCTTTGAAGATTTAACTGGTTACCTAAGATCTCATTGTCTTCATACCGGCACGGGAGTGGACATCATTTGTAATTGGTTGTACACGTGTCAGGCGCGCTGTCGCTGTGAAGAGAGTTGTTCATATGATATTCTGATTACATTTGACACGAAAATAAGCAGTTTAAATAACAATATCGTGGTCAAGACAGATAGTGTAATTTAATTACAGTAGGAATTCTCACTTTTGTCTGGGTTTGTAGTCTTTTTGTGAGCGAAATGTTGCACCACTGAACAGGTTGGACAGTTGAAGTGAAATTTAGTAAAAGTTCAGTAAAATAGAAGTTTCACCAACTCTCTCATTAAAATTGCTTTTTTGTCATACCACTAGTCAAAGAAATGAAAAGAAAACTTAGGCCATACTTAAGCTGCCATTTCAGCTGTAACGATTTCGCACCAACGTGAAATGCAATGATTACAAAGCGGCATCTCCTCGACAAAGTGAACGGTGTCCCATTACAGACCAACTAACCATTAATTCCGTTATCAGTATGCGATAAACACCGGTTAGTCATCCATGACACACGACAACGGCACCTCGAAGTAAAAATCTTTTCTGTCGTCAGAATGGTAGCATCTGCCTTTGAAGAGCGTTACGGCGGTGGGATTGTTTGCCGTTTTAGAAACGTGTTATCAACGCCGCACGTGTGACAGCTACAATGCGGTGCCGCGGCAACAGTTACACAACACTGGCGTTCAGCACAATGGACGCTGTCGGTGAGGACTAGACCCCCTACAGAGAACGGACACTGATTGATTTTGACAAGGAAACCAAAAGATGACAAAGATACATTCTTAGTGTCACGTCGGTTGCGTATGTGGATGGCTGTATTAAACAGTTCGTTATACCTCATCTACTGACTGTGCAAAGCTTTATTATAAAGTGCGAAGCTGGAGGGGGGGGGGGGGGGGGGGGCGGCACCGGACAGAGTGGTATGATAGCCCTAACCCGAACCCTAACTATATTTATGTCAACATAATGTATACATATACAACTGTTCTTGCTGTGTTCTCAGACCTTTCCTAAATACCGCCAATTATCACCACCATGTGTAGCCTCCTTATCTCCAGCCAGTATACACCCCCTCCCCCACCCACCCCAACTCCCTGCTCATACAGAGGGAGCGCCAAGGAGGCTGAGTGGTACTTGAAGGCGTGGAGACCTCAAGATGCCTGTTTGGAGTTACAGTGAGATAGGGAAAGATAGCGCGAGAAGAGAAGTCAAGGGCTCTCAAAATTAATTTTTTCACTATAATTGAAAATTTCGTTATTTCACTACTCCCTTTTTTCCCCTCTCTCTCTCTCACATACACACACACGCGCGCGTGCGCACACATACAAACAGAGAGAGAGAGAGAGAGAGAGGTAAGGAAAAAATATAAATCCCGTGGACTGGTGAGCCATTTTTACCACATTGTGTAACGCGATTTCCGTCTACGAACATCACAATTAATTAAGAAACAGTGTGATTACCTTGTAGGTAAGAAAATTATGTAATAATCTATCGAGTCCTACATGTAGGTTTGCGGCTTAATTAGATTGGAATGTATAGTCAATGCATAATGCGTGCTGAAAATGGAAAACAGTGTGGCTGGCAGTCTGATTTTGCCTTCCTTTACGTATTAGAACCTTTGTTAGAATTTCTGTTACTCAATATTGCCTGCAGACACAGATTGGAAAACCGTCTCTAAATATAGACCCTATTCACTGTGTTGCTTCCCCAGCACCAAGGAACAATGAGGCGCAATACCAGCTTTTCAAATTGTTATATTTTTCACCTTTGAATTGTAAAATGTCAAAGGAGGGAAAGGAGATCAGTCCATTCACTAGAATGAATAGTTTACCTCCACCAGATATACTTAACAAACGCATGCCGATACCATGGTTTGATAACTGACAGCATTTGGATTCAAAGAAAAAGATATATTGCGGTTTTGCTCCATTGTACCATTGGAGCAGGTTCCCCCAAGGTGAAGGGGATCCTTGATAACATCATCAAAATTCTGTGATATTATCCAACACACGACGTCCTTTTATCCAAAAGCTCATGTTATGTCGATAAAACGCTCAACCTAGAGCTTTGCTATCAATATAACCCCAGCACACAAAATACTGCTAGTTACAGCAATGTCCAAATTCTATTTTAATAGATCTCTCTTGATACACATAACTCTAGGATACGTTTCTGATAAAACACGGAAAATTGTACAGCATGAATATATATCTGATTCTGAAACGATAGGAGCGAAGGCTGACAGAGGGAGGGCTCCGTCCGCTATCTCCTTGTATTGAGGGTATTCTTCAGATCCGTAGGATACCTCTACATGTACATAGATGATCTTAAGATAGCTAAGTCCATGGTCATTATAATTTAACTATGTGATGTGCAGACGCCGTACCTGAAGTGTAATGACCATTACTATGATGTGTTTGCTGGCAGAGATAGCCGGCTATTCTGTAATGATGTGTTTACTGGCAGAGATATAGCCGGCTATCTGTAATGATGTGTTTACTGGCAGAGATATAGCCGGCTATCTGTAATGATGTGTTTACTGGCAGAGATATAGCCGGCTATCTGTAATGATGTGTTTACTGGCAGAGATATAGCCGGCTATCTGTAATGATGGGATCGATAAGTCCGGGACAATCGCAGGCCTCTGATCACATCGAGTGAGATAACGTGGCGCATCCTCCCCCGGAGATTGGTATCAGGAGGTCAGTAGCCCCGGGGGGTGGCTGATGGAAGGCCTTGTTTTGGGGAGACAAATGTGATCTTGGCTAAGATTGTGTAAGTGAAGTGTTTTACCTGTGGGCTTAGACCCATTCTAGACTGGGGACGCGGACGTGAAGTTTATGTCAGTCGCTTCTGGCAGAGTGGTGCGTGTAGGGGGGGTGTATAAAACAGAGGATTGAGAGAGAAAGAGAAAGAAGACAGAATAAGCGTGGTGAGTTTTGGTATCAGTGGAAACTCAAGATTTTTGGACTTAATATTTGAATACCGTGGCTTACATTAATTGGTGATTCGTCATTTCTGATTAAAGGGAAAATGTCAGTTTCGTAATGTAAGCTTTAATGTCAATGTGAATACTGGATTTTTAATACTCAGTGGTAAAATACGAAACTGAGTCAGTTCGTAAAACCGAAATCTTGTATATTAAATTGTGGAGAAAAAAGAAAACTCGGATATGATGCCAAATTCGCACTGTTCGAATAAAGACTTTTATGGACAGATATGTTTGAGTGGGTTAAATTAAACAAGAAATTTATCTTTTCTATCACCAGAATTACCATATGAGTATCATATTAGTATCAGACTAAGGACGTTCATGGACAGATCTGTATCACTTGGTTAAATTCTGTATTTGTTCACGGCAAGCGCCAATTCTACGTTAGCGAAAAAAAAAAAAAAAAAGAACGGTGCCACTCACCAGTCGTCGACAAAGATCGATCTAGAAAGTAAACACAATATTGACAATAGTGTGTTGAAATTGTGTGTGGCATTTGAATATCATTGTTATCTCCTCTGTAAAGAAACTGTCATCATATCCAGGAGGAGCGGTAATTTAGGTCGCATCGCAGACAAAACATAGTTCCTTTATTCATTGAAAGTTTGTCAACATTTGTTTTGGAACAATACCATTCCCTTTACAACAAATTGTCCAATATCCAGTGTACTGGTGTAACTGGTTGTTTTCCCCGACGGTTTCTTCACTGTCACAAGACAGACCAAGTTAGCGAGTAGTTGGTCGTCTGGTGCGGTGGAATATCAGGCAATTTTCGAAATGTTTACAATTTATTTTAATACCTTAAACTATATTTCTGTAATACCCTTACCTGTGTCAACATCAGTAAGAAAACGAATACTTAACTAAGAACAACAGCAATAAGAACCAAGGATGAAATGGGGAATGGGGCGGTTACATATGGAAAGGGGGGGGGGTTAGGGTTGACGACCCCTTTGACTAAAACTTTGATTTAGGTATGTTTAGTTTAGGCATTTAGATAGAAATGTCATGGCATATTATACATATTGTTAGCTAGTTCAACATATCATCCACATTTGTTAACATTTGTTCGTATATGTCTGAAATGCGGGGGATTCCGTCTCAAAAAAGACACAAACGTACATGCCGCATGCGATGGGCGCTTTCTGGGCAGGACTTTACGGGTCAGGACTTACTGGGCAGGAGTTTCTGGGCAGGAGTTCGGTTCTCACGGTGAAATAGAGTTAATTTTGATCATAAATAATAATCTGCAGTGTGAAAGGTAATGCACTGAGTACAACATCAACGTTGCGCAACTCTTAACCACAAACTTGGACTAAGATATAACGTGTTTTGTTTCTTCCACGTGAGCTGTTTTGATTTGATTGTATTGATATTTTATAGCAGTGTATACTCCACTGACAAGCAGACAGTAAGCGAACTGATATAGAGTTAAATAAGTGGAGTTACCCTGTGTTCATGAAACTGCGTATAACAGTTAACACTCGGAGATGGAAGTTGAGTTACCGACTCCAACATGGCTGCTCAGGTCGCTCACTTCATTTTGATAACATTTTTAGGGCACTGGAGGCAAACGCGTCTAATATTAATTTTAGTATTCTTTTTCCTTATGTGGGTAACTCAGCTAATAGCCCTGGTTGCGCTCCGGGCTTTAGTTTGAACGCTTCCAGTATTACCCGGATTATAAATCCGATCAGATTAAATCAATTGGTCGATAATGTTGGTCTTAATCTCTATGACGTCACGTTGGTCAACGATTCAGCTTATTTGGCTTTGTATGAACTCACTTAAGAAAGTTTGTTGTTTGACATAACAAGGGCATGTCGCTGGCATTTTAGCACATATCAGGAAGGGGTTGTCCTCTTCGCCATGGCGTGATGGAAAATGATGGCAATGTTTTGGCAAAAGTTGCGAAAATACCTGGCTGGTCAGAAAATAGCTGTCTGGGCTAAAAAAAGCGTAAACTGGACAGAATGCTGGTGCGATCCGCAAGCGTCCAGTAGCAATTGGTCAGCTGTTAAGTTTCTCTCCTAGGTGAGTTCTTTGGCTTTTTTTGTCAAAACAGTACTGATGCTTCGGGATGCCATGTATTTAGATCTGAGCAATTGAACTTGTGTTCAAATATTTGATACTGATAAATAATTGACTGTGAACATCTCAAAACGATAATCATAAAGTAAATAGGGGCCTTTGTGAAATTTTCACTTGAAGAGTTGAACATGACATTCTAAATATTTATTGAACATTCAATATTACTAACTGTAAGATATTTCTTGTGCATCTAAAATTTGAGAAATAAAGAATCAGTCAACTTGGTAATTGCTACGACACCAGATAGCATGAACAGGCCACTTAGGTGACTATTTGATCTTAGTTCACTGGTAACCCGATGTCGCAGAGAAGAATTCTGAAATAATCGACACAAAGACCACAGACGCGCTTGAGAGCGTCGGCAGGGTGTCGTATTTGCCAGCACTGTAGTGATAAGATTTAAAACGGCAAAAAATTCGACTTGTCTACTCTCCGTGCGGCGCTAGGATGCCCCTCTTATCCACAACTAACTGGTGTTATTTGAGGTACTTGGCACCTTTACCTCTGACGTAGCTGTTAACTTGTCTGTCTCTGTCACCTCGTCATCCCGCTGTGACCCGAAATACCGCGTGCAGAGATTTCTGTCCATTTTACTCCAACATATCTTTTAATTGCTATTGAATGTCAAGCGACCTTTGATCATTTGAGTCATTTTAGAGTGAAGAGGATTTAGGAAAATGAAAGTATTAAGACTGAGGTGAAGCAGGTGACCGAGCTGGTGTTTAGAATATGAAATATCGGTCCGTACATTTCTTTTATTTTAAGATTGAGCTTTCTACAGTGGCAGCCATCCACTCTAAAGTTGATATTTCTTGTTTTACAGAGCTTTACCAGAACATAAGAGAGTTGACCTTAAATAAGAACTGAGAACAAGAATTCAACCGGAGGTTTTACAAGGTAGGTTTGACATAGTTCATATTTTCACCCTTGATCAGTTTTTTTTTTTTTTTTTGGGGGGGGGGGGGATGGAGCATGCTTGATGATGTTGTATTTACATGGAGGAAAGACGTTAAACAGTGAGAGGAAGGAGAGTTTACATAATAACCCGAGTTATACGTGTTCCCCACCTGGGCAGCTGACGCTTTGATATTCAGTATGTGATTGGAATTACATTTAAGATCGCAGATCGCTCTTCATCAACGTTTCAACACCCGGAGCGACAGATTTGGGGGACAATCTTATTTCAGGAAATGAAAATACTGTTGTTGCATAATATTGAGGTTACTTCTGATCACGGTACTGAGGCATGTTTATACTGGAGTAAGAATTCTAATGTCTTGTGTTTCCAGTCAGTAGAAATGCATCTTATATTTGTCTGAAAGTTATTATGAATATTTGCATCTGGTACATTCGATTACAATTGGTTTTTATAAAATAACGCACACAACTGTAGTCACGTCACTGTCTCCTCTGTGAGTTCGTCATATGCTCTTCAATTTGTCCTTTGTATGATACAAGTAATGGATTGGGTTCGTTTACAGAAAAATGATTTTCACTGAGCAGGAAAAAGATTACCCTTGGCCGCTTTTCTATGAAAGATGTATAATAATTACCCTCTACCAGGGGGACAGATTGATTTTTCACAGATATTCACAGATATGTCTCTAGATAAATAGACAGTCATTTGGCTCTTTCCATTTTTCCCCATATAATGTGCCACCCTGGTAATGGGTATATAATTATTATGATCCCGTCATACGTTGCTTACACCACCACGTAGTTAATGCATAGAAAACATTTTATTCAACGAGCTATGCCTTTTACTAGTTCGCTATATAGTATATAGTAATGCTATCAAATTCCACATTCTCTAAACCCTTAATCATTCGTTCTTTTCAAGTCTTCTGTACTTATTAAAACTTGATAGGGCGTTTAAATTTCACACCTCTGTATTGCTAGACGTTAACCCTGTACCCTGTTAATCTCTAAAGAAAAGAAAAGCACTCACGCGGAGCGTTAAGAAAATAAAATACCTTGGACCGTGGGGATGATGATATTTTACGGTATACAACTAATAGCGTTAGAAATTTCTTTAATATTGTCTTCCTTTAAAGTGTTTTAAGTGCCTACTTACAATGAGGACAGTTATACAAATTAAGCTATGGGGAAGGGGGGATGTGGGGTTTGACGTGCAATCTTTATGTCATGTAAGAGGTCAGTTTTAGATGCAGATACCACGTTTATCTTATCTTGTGAAGTAATTTTTAAATTATGTGCGTTTAACGATTCTGACAAAACACACAGACACACAACAGTGAACTACTACCAAATGTCCCATGTGACCGTTATGTTAGTACACCTGAGGTGCCATAGGACACTGGGTGTAGTTATCACTAACCAGAGTGTATAGCTCTCTCCGTCGTCTTCAAATGTGAAGACTGAGAACAGTGCTGCGAATGCTTTAGGTGTGAAAAGAGCAGCGTGCAGGCATTCTGGTTCAAGTGGTCGTGTTAAGAAGGTTAGTCTGCAAGAGGGCACTACTACTAAGTGGGGAGTAGTTAAAAAGAACGCACAGTTGTTTTATAAGCTGGGTCTAATGTCGTGAAGCGTACCAGCGGGATGTCGGCGTGAAGACGAGGACACGTGACAACTGCAGTGGAAGTGATGGACAAATGTACGTATATTAACAACAGTTATAAATAACAACATGTATATTAACAGCAATTAAGGGACATGAACGCCCCTCTGTATTGAATACAATGTTACGCGAATAGGGCTGTCAACAGCAAAGACAGCATTTGAAAGTTCACCGTCTGCATTGCTGTCCTCTGGGGTATTCCCTCTTCATGTTCTGTTTAATTATTTTCATGTTATGTGAAACCCCGTGTGTCTGTTGGCTTCTTGAATTTGGCTTTCTGGTAATCATTGCTGTTTACAATTGCCAAAGACTTCAGTTCACACTTTCAAAGTAGATTTACAATATATAATCATGGGTTTATCACCGCTCAGTGTGTGAAGTAAGAGCGGAGACGCTTCAGTTGCAGTCTGACAGTTTTGTAGCTGTTGTGGTGTCGTTTAGGCTCAGAGGGCAGAGCGGCTGTCAGAGCCCGGATGTAGTCAGAAGTCAGGTTTTCAACACTGGACTTTCCTTACGACATAACAGGGATTGAAAAGTAAAAAAAAATGCATTTTAGCCTGCTTTACCTTTGTTTTAATAATAACTATTTCACTTGAACAGAAATACTCAGTTGAAACTTGTTAAAACAGGGAGGTAGGGGCCGTTAATAAACCCCACAAATGGCGGACCGCCCTTGTAATGTTACTCGCTTGGACGCTTTTCATGTGCAATTGTTTCAGTCTAGACCATTTGAGGTTTAAATTCAATACGTTAAGTGTGTTAGGAACTAGTTGTTGTGAATTTTAACATGCATCACCAGACTTAACAGATTCAAAGGTAAGGCACACGAGTTGCATCTGAGATTTATTTTACGTTACAAGTGAAATCTTCTCTTGGTCCAGTTTCCCTTCCTTCTTAGTTATTTTTTATTTTGATTTGGATAATAAAAAAAAGAACTGCTGAACCTTTTAGTTTAAAATTTTGAAAAATGATTTCACATAATAAAGTAAAAGACGAAGTGATGCACACTGTGAGATTGTCTTAGTGTGTTGTGATGTTATCTTTCTTCCCAAGGCTGCCGAGGATACAGAGGCCTCTGGGTAAGAGCTATTTGTCACATTTTGTCCTGTGAAAACGGACAACCCTCCTCCGTAACATCTCATGTTTTTACCACTATGTATCTTATATAGACGTAAGTCCCAGTAAAGTCCACTTACCTTGAAGGTAACGACTGGGCATAAACTGACCGGCCTACGCTATTTTCTGGTTTGTTGGAGATAATAAAGTTTTATAAATATTTTATTTATTTTAGTCAACCCTATGTATATATCACTGTCTATTTGATTGCCGCCTTTTTCTTCTCTCTCTCTTTCTCTCTCTCTCTCTCTCACTCACACACACACACACACACACACACACACACACACATTTTGCAATGGAAAGCACTATTCTGTGAAAGAAAAGTTGGCAAAATATCGACAAGTAAAAGCAGTATTTAGCAAACAAGCTACTCAAAACACATTCCAGAATTGAGAAAGAAAAACCAGATACTGGCATCAATTCATTGCTGTGATCGCGAAACTATACCGCATTATTGAATCAACAAAATTCCACCGCATATAGAAATTACCAAAATATTCGCCCTGCCAGCTGACTGTAATAGAGTCTCCGTTTGGCCCACCTGTTTACATTTATGTTATTCTACACTGAGAGGGTATTTTGTTAACTCTACACCAAAAAAGACGCTGGAAACTATCAAATAAATTCCAACCAACCCCTCCACGACCTGGTTTGGATTTACAAACATTGATTTGTAGCCCTGCACCCGGGTTTTGTTGATGTTATAAAATGCAAGCAGCCGAGAGCCGCTGCCTGGGCACGTAAACCGCAGCTCGATCTCGGCAACAGGTGGGTTAACATGCGCACTTTTACTCTCACTTCTTTATAACGTTTCCTGCGCTTGTAGTACATTTTCACACTATTTCCTCTCTGCGTATTAGTATATAAGGTTGTTTTTCCTTTGCAAGGTAAACGTTTACATTAACTATCTCTCCACACTTTATAATAATGATTTTCTTATTAAAAAAAGTATTTATTTTACTGATGTAAGTTTCACAATAACAGATTTTCACATCTTGTCAAGATGATAGCGGTAATGGTAAAAATTTTTTCACATAAGTTCTTCGAGTTCATTGGAACGTTGTTCCAAACATGTCGTTCACACGGTCACACATAGTACGGTGAGAGTAACGGTTCCCCTAGGGCTTGACAAACAGGCCGAGACACTGGCGAGAAGAGAGCATATTGCCCGTGAAAGAGGCTTCTATCAATAGGTGGCAAAGCAACAAACCTAATTTGAGGCTAATTTGGAAATAATGCTTTCTATTGAGGTTCATGTTGACTTGGCTGTCGCTGCCTGTTGTCCGTGCCGTATTCGCGCTGTATGAGATTAGCTCCCCAAGACAAAGGCGTAACTAGCTAGAGTGGCTTTCACAGCACTGGGGCGGACGTTCCTATTCATGTGGCTGTTTTTATTGCGGGATTAGCGACAGCGGTGTATTCTCACCCATGTGTCTGGAATTCACACTTAACAAAGCGCAGTGGTGTACACTTGCCTTGTTTGTTAAATGATTCACAATAGGAACGCACAGATGTTGGTTAAAAGCCGGTTAGTTATTTAGTTGCCTTTCGGACAGCATTGGGACAGTCCACGTAGAGCGTGGCATAGCGTCACGATGAAAGAGGTATAGAGACACGTGGAAATAAGCGATTCACACCGAAAACGTCCATCGGGAATTTCCCAGTCCACTGAAAGGTATGTTTGAACACATTCATATTTTTTAAACAACACTTGATTGACAAAGTGCAGAAAATGAAAATGGTCGGGGTTTTCGTCCCTCACTTTGGGCTATATAGTTTTCCTTTATTGTCTGACTCACAGTGTAGTTTTACAAAGAAAAACCTCGCATTAACAGCCGAGAAAAGAGCGTCATTCTGATGCTTTACACTGTAGTTACTACAGGATACTTTTTACTACTTTTATTATAGGATACTTTTTACTACTTTTACTAGAGGATACTTTTTACTACTTTTACTAGAGGATACTTTTTACATATTGCGAATAATCCAGCCATGTCATGTTATTGACCTACGTGTCTTTATTTATTTATTTATTTATTTATTTTTTTGTTTACTTACTTCTCAATCTGACATTAATTCAAAGAAATCAGTCCACTTAATTTTTAAGTTAAAAACAGGATAAACATGTCTGCTTTATTAAATATCATTTTGACAAAAACATAAACGATTTCTTTTTTTACAAAATAGGCATTATATTTCATTAAATTTTACTAATATTGGTTAATCGTCATTTGAAGTAGTCTGAAATAATTTGTCTAAAAGTAGATACCAAAAGGCTTTAGTAAAAAAAAAAGTAACATTGCAATTGCTTATGTGAACCACATTGATTCAAATCAATGCTATAATTTTTAAAACAAATCACGTTTGGGCAATCGGTAAAGGGAATTCTAAAGAAGCTGGAATGTTAGTCGCATGCACTTACATGATTATGGGTTGGTTATAGTTGAAACTTGAGCCTCGCCCAGTGTGTGTAATTCCTAATTATTCAAAAACGCTTCGTCAAGCATTATGACCTACTCGAAGACGGTAGGAATGATTAAAATGCCGCTTTGAGTGTGTTAAATAACATGCTTCCTCCTCCCCACCTTTTACTCCCCCCTCCTCCCCGCCCCTCTCTCCTCCTACCTTCCACCCCCTCCACCCCCGTCCCTCTCCCCCTCTCCTCTCCTCTCCCCCTCCACCCCCGTCCCCCTCTCCTCTCCTCTCCCCCTCCACCTCTCCCCCCCGTCCCTCTCCCCCTCTCCTCTCCCCCTCCGCCCCCGTCCCTCTCCCCCTCTCCTCTCCCCCTCCGCCCCCGTCTCCGCCCCTCTCCTCTCTCCCTCCACCCCCGTCCCTCTCCCCCTCTCCTCTCCCCCTCCGTCCCCGTCCCCGCCCCTCTCCCGCTCTCGTCTCCTCTCCTCCTAAATTCTCTCCCATATGAACTGGTCGTAGGGTGACATTGAGGGTATATATGACACTAATAAATTCTCTCCCCACCATCCATATCAACTGGTCGGAGGGCGACGTTGCGGACATATATGACGCTTATAAATCCCATCTTTACAACCTGTTATGACCGGGGTGAGTGATGTCTACAAGAGGTACTCACTAATGATAACGGACTAGTGGAGTGTACAGAGGTGTGATTTGGGACGCCTGCATTGTCATCGTAGTTAGAAATCTCTTAAGTTTATTGGGAGATGTAGGAGGGTTGTTTGTAATATATCAAAATCAAGTATCATATCTTGAAACAGGATTATTCAAACCTGACTTTGATTATCTTTATTGGGGAAATAGCATCTTGAAAAGCCGTCAACGAGTAGAAGATATTTTCCGATCGAGATGACAATTACAATTCCTGCGGATCTATCCGCTGTCATAAAATCAATAAGAAGTAGTAGAAATGGTGATAAAAGTATTCACCTTACTATATCAACTGCCATATAGTCCCAGTAAGCTGTATGCTTTCCCATTATTAGCTTCATCCTAATTTTTCTTACATTTAATTAGCATCTTCCTTAGCATCTTCCACGTGCTGCTTGGGACTAAATAAAGTCTCAGTAAACGCAATATTTTAATATAATAATAATAATAATAATAAATGTACTTTATTAGACATAAACCGTATACAGATACATGTTATAGGGTCTCTACTAAATTGACATATGTGTATAAATTACAAACTTACATTTGAAGGTACAATATAGTGGTCATTAACCGCAGAATAGGCTAATATTGACGGGAGTAATAAAGAATCAATTTACAGGATTTGGCGTTTATAATAACACCGCGGGACTAAGTGCGTTCAGACGGCGTGATTAACTGCGCCGAATCTGCCTCCTGTCACTGTGTAGACCTGGAGGAGTAAACGCCGTGTGTTTCCGCAGACATCTCCCCAATTATCAACCTCTCAAGTGAATTCATGTAGCCAAATAGTGCTGTTTGGAATGGACTGTGTTACGTAAGCGCTTACGAATTCTGATTCACGTTAGAACCGAGACTAATATGTACTCTTCCCTCCTTGCCGAGTTGTAATCGACATTAAGCGTTCAAATATTTGCCGATTGCCCGCGAAAATTGATCTTACTCGGGGTGATTAGGACGAGGGGGTCAATAGTGGCAGAACTAGTCAAATATGTGAAATGTAAGTGACGCGGGGTAATGCAATCGGTATTTGCTCCCCCAATCATTGTCTTGGGGGTAACATGCTGAACATAGTTTGGTACTTGTTAAAATGTTTATAGGAAAGTCAACATGAACACCTTAGGCTCTGTGAACGTCCTCCTCTCTTAAATACATACAGGTAAAGGTTTTAATCAGTCACTAGTGGTCACCTTATGCTGGACACTGAAGCAGACGGTTACTTGTCATCATGGTCAGCTCGAGAAAACAAATGCCGTGACTGCAGGTGACGTACGTGTCATCGTGGTACGTGACCACGTGCAGTGTTTTCTAGTCAGGATGCCGCGGCTCAGGTAAAGCTTGGCGTGCAGGGTGGAAATGCATGGCTTAGTACAGAACATTTCATCCTTTTAGCTGCTTATTTTTTCATGTTTTAATAAGTTATGGAGTGTTTAAAGAGTTATTAATCGGAAAGGCAGAATTGAACAATATTTGATTTAAGAAGGGAGTCACCAGAAGATACGGTAGTATTTTTTCCTGAAACGCTATGTAGGGCTGTAGAAAGTTGGTCAAACATTTCGGTTGGTGAGCAAGTGGAAGGTGAACAGTTTTGCATTGTCTTCGAGGTAAAACGCTGATACCCCAGAAAATATTTTACGGTAAGCAAACACAATAAAAGGAGTATCAGATAATACCGGCTAAAGGCACCAGTAATTTATTCTCCAACTTTGTGTTTATTTCTCTGTGTTAGTGCCAGGGGGGGTGTAGGGCGACCTCTGCCCTGCTGTTACATACGGCTGCTGGTGCGTGACTAGCTCGGCATCCTAGAACAACTTCGTCCATTCACAACACTCTGGCACAATATTTGACAAGAAAAGAATGTTGCATTACAAGGATTCGATCTCGTTGTCGGTATGTTTTATGCTGTTGGGTGATGTGTACCGGGTCAGATATGATGTTTGCTGACTTTGGCTTTAATTGATCTTCAGCAAAGTGACTTTCCGACGTCTGCCGGGGGGGGGGGGGGGGGGGGGGGGGGGAGGGAGGGGGGAGGGGGGTCTGTATAGACTCTTGTAGACACCTTGCCATCACGAATTTATTTTAGTAGAATTCAATCTGCTCAATAATGTGGCTCAATAATGTAGTTTTTGTTTTGATTATTGTCTTCAACCGCCTCTGTCATTGTTAACCTAACTGATTTAACATCTCGAAATCAGTTTAAATGATAATAAGAAATCACACGGCTTATCTTAATCAGCTCATCCTGGTTAACTGATAAAATGACTCAACATCGTCTCAAACCCATGTTATTTCCGAATTATAGTAAGCTCGGATTATCCAATTTTAAGTCGTAAAGAAATTGACCAATTCTGAAACTATTTAGGACCCCCCCTTCAAGGAATTTTAAAGTGATTAACAGAGTACTTGACTGCCTGACTCACAGGTGGTTTAATTAAATGTGTTCATAAACTCTCACATAAGGCGGTCGGTAAGAAGTTGAAGGTGAGATGTCATGACGTCAGTTATTGCAGTTAAATCAAGTTTGTGGTCGAGTGACGCAGAGATCCGCGGAATTTAACAAGCAGCTCTGCAGTCGTTATGGCAACGGTCTGAGGATTTTTACATTAGATATCTATCACAGTAAGTTTCACCGGTGTTAATGAAGTAGTCATTTCTACATTAGATATCTATCACAGTAAGTTTCACCGGTGTTAATGAAATAGTAATTTTCAAGTGAGTCATTATGGCTTACATCTGACTTTTGAAATTTCCTCTGTGTGTGTGTGTGTGTGTGTGTGAGTGTGTGTGTGTGTGTGTCACTCTGTATTGGTATCAGTATATCATTTTATGAGTACAAGTACTGGTATGTTTTTCCTATTATCACACGTGTAGATATAAAAGTCACCGCCTTTGCTACTAATTAGGATTTAATTTGATTACAATAGGTCAGTATTAGCCGTTCATTCACTGCCATATGGCAGTACTGGAGTGCTCTGTATCACAGCTAGTGGACAGGACGTTTGATCGTTTTGCTCGGAAGGTAAATCAACTCTTGCTATTATTAGCAGGAAACAACTGTGAAAACCTGAGAATAACACTTAAGAAGAACTCCAGAGATGGTTAATCCGCCAGTTGAGTTTAGATTTCAGCACGTGCCGTGGTTGGTGTTAATTAGCGGGACAGAAGGTGGTTTGTAGTCAATTAATACCACAATAACAAAGCCAAGAAGCCACATGTTTTACAAACTGAGTCGATTTCCATGATCAAAACCTACTACACAACACACGGTCACGTCCTGCAGGTAAGTGGTCACCGCGACCCCAGGTCTGTCTTCATATACAGTACCTGGGAACATCGAGACACAGAGTACACTAACGATGTAGAGCACCAACCTAGTCCATCACAGACGCCGAGATGTTCAGTAGGCTTTAATTAGTCTAAAAAGGATCTTGCGATATGTTATCGGGGTCTGAAGTGTATTTTGATTGCAGAGTGGTTCTGCAGATTGCAAGCAGACGTCTTGCTAGGGACAAATAAACGACTTGCCGAGGTGCTCTCAACTTAGGAGTTTCGTTTACTGGTAAAAGCTTTTTAAAGTGAATCGATTCGGTTGCATATAAAAGACAAATAAATACATAACGTGGCAGATCTTCCCGTCCCCTCGGGGCAGATGAATCATTTGACAGTTACTGTAAAAAACTTGGAAGGTTTTTTAACCGCGGAGTCTGTAAATTTAAGAAAAAAAATTATCATATTCAGATAACTAAAATAGCTTCCCTTTATTTGTTATTTATGTTAAGAAAAGAACTTTTGACTATTCGCCTCACTCTTTATAAATTGAAGTGTTCAAAAGAGGCTTTTAGCTGAACTCTGTTGTACAACACTCGACAGAAGTCATGGTATAAATACGGTTTATAACTTTAGTTTTATTTTAGCTGAACTCTGTTGTACAACATTCGACAGAAGTCATGGTATAAATACGGTTTATAACTTAAGTTTTATTTTAGCTGAACTCTGTTGTACAACACTCGTCAGAAGTCATGGTATGAATACGGTTTATAACTTAAGTTTTATTTTAGCTGAACTCTGTTGTACAACACTCGACAGAAGTCATGGTATGAATACGGTTTATAACTTTAGTTTTATTTTAGCTGAACTCTGTTGTACAACACTCGACAGAAGTCATGGTATAAATACGGTTTATAACTTAGGTTTTATTTTAGCTGAACTCTGTTGTACAACACTCGACAGAAGTCATGGTATAAATACGGTTTATAACTTAAGTTTTATTTTAGCTGAACTCTGTTGTACAACACTCGACAGAAGTCATGGTATAAATACGGTTTATAACTTAAGTTTTATTTTAGCTGAACTCTGTTGTACAACACTCGACAGAAGTCATGGTATAAATACGGTTTATAACTTAAGTTTTATTTTAGCTGAACTCTGTTGTACAACATTCGACTGAAGTCATGGTATAAATACGGTTTATAACTTACGTTTTATTTTAGCTGAACTCTGTTGTACAACACTCGACAGAAGTCATGGTATAAATACGGTTTATAACTTAAGTTTTATTTTAGCTGAACTCTGTTGTACAACATTCGACTGAAGTCATGGTATAAATACGGTTTATAACTTAAGTTTTATTTTAGCTGAACTCTGTTGTACAACACTCGACAGAAGTTTTATTTCAAGGCAAAAAGAAGGGTTCGTGGCGCGTGTTTCGATACATTGCATTTACTGCCTACTGTTTGATGTACTTAATTTATTGTAGAAATATAACCAAACGCGTCTACCAGATTATATTGTTACTTTGATAGAGCGTTGACCCATTACCACCTCTCATCGCTTTCCACTGCCACCATGCCGAAGTTCAGTGAACTGTCTCAACTAAGGAAGGTTTGATGCTTAAACAAGTCATATAAAAGTCACGTAAAAGTTATCAATCACAAGACCTGCTTTATTTTTTTATAGGTAAAAAAGCTCCTTAACTCTATTTACGAGTGCAAGGTTATGAGCAGTGTTAATGGATGAGTCCCCAGGGACAATGATTAGAGGAAGAATCAAAGTTTCGGAAATCTAATTAGCAGGTATATGCTAGCGTGTGTAATGAAGTTGTAAGCTGACGTAACGTGCTCGTGCAGGCTAAGAAGGCGACGTAACTTGTAATGGAGGGGCGGAACGCATGCGGAGTTGTTAATATTCCTAGTCACACTGCCTGAGAGGTCTAAAGAAAGAGTGCCCGGACATCGTGGGGCACACACATGTTTACAACAGACAACGCCGTGAAGATACCGTGTCCCTGGCGAGGAGCACACTGAGCAAGGCATCTGTCACCAAACGCTTTGTGCTGGCATATGTAAGATGTCATATGTTTGACCGACAAGTTTGAATGCTGTCGGCAGAGAAACAGGCGGGTGGGAGGGGCAGTGACAAGCTCACATTTTCAATAAAACATTCGTGGGTTTTGGTATTGGAATAGATATTGTTAACAGACGGAGTTTCCTTCGTCGGCTTTTTAATGCACTTGCACGGGTCAGTTCCTCTGTCTGAAGTGCACCGACCAAATGACCTTTTAAACGTTCTACGTGTTGAGTGGTGCATTGCTTTCTCCATTGACCGTTCACTTGTTCTACGACACTGCCTTTGACCGGTTGATATATCATACTATTCTAACAGAGGTTGTTCTGGTCTTTTTGACACACCGTGTATAGCCCTATGTCGCAGAAAATCAAAGGGAAGGTATCAGTGAACTTGAGCGGAGATAGAGAGAGCACGTAAGTGAAAGTAGCCAGTCCAGTTAAAATGCGTTGTTATAAGGACACGCTTTATGTTTACAGAATATAGGTGCTCACTGATATGTTTTACTACTTATCCCAATTAATGAATTACTAATTTTCAGATATTTCGAATGATCTTAATCTGGTTTTGTTTTCCTTAAATAGGGAAATAAACCAGAAGCCCCAGAATCCCGTGATCTCCCGTATCCTAGAGCCGGGTATCTTGGACACCCCGGAGACCGGAGTCTTAATCCGCTATAATCCCTTCTAAGTCAACCCCAACAGGGTGTTACTGCCCAAGAACTGAGCCAGTGGAAGCAAAGTTGCCAGCAGTTTAACACGTGTATTCTTAAGTCCACCTGATTCTTTGAAAAGGAAGCTGGGTATTTTATGAGCGTCATTTTCATATTTCAGACAGAGGACTCTCTATTCTGCACGACTGTGTGTGCCCGCCGAAGACATTCACAGACGTTTGTGCGGCAACACAGGTAAGATTACACATCGACTTTTTAACTCAGATGTTTGTCAAATTGGTGTTTGTGATAGTTATAATAATGATAATTTACCCAGCTTACAATGTTACATGTTTAAACAATATTCGCTGTCTAGGCTACTTCTGTGTTTTTTACATAAGAGAAAAATAATGAATGACAGACGGGTGGTAATAGATGTATCAGTTAGCTATCGTAAACATAGAGGGCAGAAATTCATATTGGTTTTTGAAGGAGGGATACCCACATTTTGCTTCAAATCCAAACCAACATGGTCTATGATTTAGTGGGGCGAAGTTATCGTCTGCCCGGAAATCTTCCCAATCTTTGTCGTTTACTGAAAACAGCAACATGTCTGTTCTTGTCTGACTGAGTAATTTTGGAATTGTGAGAGAATACAAACCGGTTGTTTTCACAGTTGTGTGCCGACATCAGCAATATGCAATTGTTACGACACCGCAGTGTCAGGTGACGTTCTTTAGATGTTTTACTGGGAGTATTTTACCTATGAACCTAGATTTTTGTGGCTTCCCACGTTATTCTACTACATCAGATAATTTGGTGAAAATTAGCAGTAATTGGCTGTCTTAAGATCGACTAGCTCAGATGCCGTCTGGTGACCTTTGGAAAATGTTATTTTATCAATCTTGGGGTTTGCAAGGTAGGTTGATTTTCACGAGGTTATCAGAGAAGGTCTGGTAGACTGCAGAATAATGATTGAACCGTGGGATTCCAACAAGTAAACAAGTACAGATGCAAATGTCTGTTGTTGGAAATTTTGTCAACAATGCAGCCGCACTCTAACGATGTAGAGCAAAAACTTCGATTTTCTCACACTTGATAATTACGCCGCGAGACTCGATCTATAATATTAAGCCTACTTGACGGTAACCACTGAACAAAGTCAGATTTTCATATCCTTGACGAGGGCAAGATGTCAAAAGAGACGGCTAGAACATGGAGTTTCATAGGCAGAGCTTGCATGTTGTTACTTTCTATGGAACCTTCAGTAATAGCAAAAATACGAGTCACGGTGGTGAAAGTTCTAGTGCGGTATTGCGTAGTTTTAGCAGTGCCACTCTGAAAGTATATATACATATGGTAGTATATATACATATGGTAGTATATATATATACATATGCCCTCTTCTTTACTGGAAAATATCCCATGTCGTTTATAGCTCGTGTTAAGATTGTTCATTCGATTTTAACACTCCAGGGAGTAATGATGGAAATTAACGCTGAAAGAAAGTGTGAAATATTAAACACACCGGAGTGGGAAAGTTGGACGCGATAAAGCACTTGATGAAGGGGAGAACTGGATGTAGGCAGTAAGAGTAAGAAGCGTTGCGGTCGTGCCAAGATGGTTCTATGTTGTGTACTTATAAAAACATGAAATCACGAAGACATTTTGTAAAATATATATCGACATCATTCAGTCTTTTTCTTTTTAAGTCCATCTGTGGCACGCTGCGGGACAATCACACGGTCACACTTGAAAGAGAAAAGTGTGAAAGATGTGACAGAAAATTGATATTCAAAACAGCGTAATTCACTATTTTATTACACAGCGGGCGGTAGTGCTGTAACATCTAAGAGAGTAACACAATCAACCTGCCCCTGCCTCGCTGCCTCCTCCCCCCTTCACCTCCCCCCCCCTCCCCCGTCGATACTGACCTGGCTCCCAGTGCATGACAACATTACGGTATTATTTACACAACATTCTTCATTATAGAGACGTAACACCTGTAAACTGGAGTATTCAGCATTGTCACGTCCCTAACCTGCAGAAGACACTTGTTTATATCCATAAATAGGGCCTGATGGAAATATTGTAGCTATTTTACATGCCCTAAGCATGGATTGTCTTCGTTGACAACGTTTTTGGGATGAAGACGTTACATCATCCATGTTGACGTAGTTAGTGTAGTAGATGGGGCCAGGAATAGGAATATTGGGTTCTTCTCTCACAGCTGCCGTGTGAAGTGGTTTGGGTTTGCAGTGTAATCTGTCATCACTGAGTTATAATAGCCGGATAATACGCTGAATAGTGAACTCAGCCTGGAGAGTGTTTTAGAAGTGGGGCCAGGGCAGGTACATTTAAACAAGTTCAGCTGACGGCTTCTCGGCGGCCACCCAGATCTCTATTTGAAAACAGTACAAGGGTGCTCGATGTAACTGTACGAGGCAGCAGCGGCTTAGAACTGTGTCTCCTGGGGATGAGCAATTTAGAATTTTGTGTCACAGTGCGTCCCAGGGAGAACGAGCGCTGGATAACGGGACATGCAGGCAAGGTAGGTGAGGGAAAGTGAATTACCTAGAACTATATTTGCAATAGATAGGTTGGGTGAGCGACCATGTCGTGTGAGCTGCGTTGTTTTATTCTGCGGTCCAGGGATATATGAACAGTTTTTTTACACGTTAAACGGTTTTCTACTCTGGCCATAGTTCATGCCGTGTTTCCTGTAGCTGTCTCACACTGACCACGAACACAGGGCGTTTCTAACACCAGCATCTGCAGAGCAGCTTAAGCTAATTATTTTCACATTAACAAAAAATCAGCAATTCATCAACTTCCTATTTCTCTAGCAGAGCAGCTGACCGTGTAAGCAAACGCCGGTTGCTAATTAAAAGACAAAGCGATAGTTATAGTGAAATAGCCTTGACTGGTCACTGCATTGTTTTAATGGCCGGATAAAAAGCGAGTGTCCTTCCCATTGAGTCATTAACCAACATGGTTGGTGTTCTTGATAATGGAATTGTTAGTTGGGTTCTCAGTCATGGAAGTCGATTAATTGACCATTTGCATGTTGAAGACATGTAGCAGGATTGGGGGGGGGGGGGAGAGGTGGTGTGCCGGGGAAGGGGGTGCGGGGGGGGGGGGTGCGGGGGGCGTGTGCAGAGACTGGCATGTAGGATTATTGCTTACACCTAGTGTAATGTGTCAGATTTACTCCCAAATGTACCTCCATGAGGGTTAAGGAAGAGTTGTTCCAGTGAACACAGTGCCATTATTTGAAGTCGTACGTAGGAATACATCCCCAAATAGACAACATCTGTTTTATTTTGAACGTGGATTGACTGTTGGGTTTCTACAGGCTCTGGCACACTGTAAAGTATAGAGGTATGTATGAGTATCGTTTGTGAGAATCGCTTATACGCACAATTTTGAGTGTATGTAATCACCCTTTTTCCAGCGTATGAAAACGAACATATAAGCAGCGTATGAAGATGCTCTTGATCATGTTCAAAACATTGTATTTCCCTTCGCGTATGCGAAAATATACCAACGTTTGTTTGCGTACTCGAGACGTATACGACGTAACTCTAATGAACCCCTTGCGTTTGTCTGCGTTATGGACATTTTTCATCTACGTTAGTGCTATACGCCAAGTGTAACAGTACCTGAACCAACTCATGTTTCCTATCAGCGGCTAAACTGTGTCCGTGGACAGCATCTTTGGGGAAACGTATAATTTAAGCAAATCATTGTTTGAAAATTATCATATTAATTAAAAACCCTTCACTATTGCCTTTTAGTTCAAGTATCTAACTTGAAGTTGTTTTTTTTTAATTCAGTAATGGTTGCATTTCGTACCTCTCGAGGCAAACGTGGTATCTTTATTTACAAGTTGTCGCTAAGAGTTAGGAATTTGTGCACACACACACACCTAGGGAGTATTAGTGGACTTAAAGACGCGGTAGTAACACGGTGGACTGAGACATGGTATTAACGTTCATGACAGTCATACCGTGTGCTCAGCGTTTGTTTCATCTTATCCGAAATGGCTATTAACAGCGGGGTGAATTTGGAGTATAATGATCCGTGTGGGTTCCACATGACAGCTCGTGTTTCGTGGTGCAGTCAAGGACCTGCACTGGTAAGTAGGTTGTAGATAGCATACAGTAGGCCTATATAGGCCCAGTAGGCGGGCAGAGTCATGCTTCACGCAGGATTTCCAGCTATTATTGGATGACCCAAAGCAAAGTCAGTGTGAAATCTGCTATCCGCAAAGAAGCCACACAAAGCTGGTCAATGCAGGACGCTGACAAGACTCCATCTCAACTCGGTGTTTGTAAAATGAAGTAATTGTGAAGTCTACCTGCCAATTATGCTTTATTAAAAATTGTACTTAATGATCACTTTGTTGCACCCAGCAGTACCCAGGTTAAGGTACGAGATCTCGTGCTTTAACCACAAATGATGGTACATGAGCACGACCCACGGTAACCAAGCGATTTGTTTCTACCTCGTTAGGATAATCCGACAACTAAATGTCAAGATAAAAGATACAATAGCACTAAGAAATTAGGTGGTAAACCGGCAGCCATGTCGTTAAAATATCAATGGTTTCCCCCCCAGTTCTTGCTGACGTGTGATAATGGAGTTACAGTCGGGCAGGCAGTGTCAATATTAACAGATCTGCGGTCACCCTGCCACATTGTCATCCTGTTGTGTGTTAGCGGTGGTACGCTTCGTGTTACCTCTTTGTCAGAAAGACATTTTTCAATTTTATAAAGATTTCTTTATTCTTCGTACGCAGTGCCCTCGGATAGCGGTCTTCCTGTTTTCCGAGTAACAGCCTCACTGCTCTGATGATCTCGTCACAGGATGATATTTGGCTACTGACAAGAACGAAAAAAAAAAAAAAAAACCCGGGAAATGTCAGTTATGAAAATATGACAACAATAGAGGTATCAGTATCCTGAAGCTTTTTCCATGCCTTAGACCGAGAACAAACCCGCCGTTGAAGCCGTACAAAGAAGTGTCCACCGCTGTGCCGGGTGACGAAGTGCCCGGTGACGTAGTGACAGGGATCGTGGTAACATAGCAGTACCTATTTTATACCAGTCTCAGTGACATGAGGTATATTTACTCTCTACATTGACAAGTTACGTTTAGAACACTTTGCACTTCAACCTCTGCTCCAAGTTGAAAACAGAACAGCACTGTCAGAATGTTGGACAAACAGCAGTGTGAGGTGGGCGACACACATTTATTATAACATAATTTGACAAAGCATTTTTACCTTTATTTCTTTGTCCGGTAACAAATTATAAACTTTAACATGCACATTTGAAACAACAGGGCTGAATACAGTCCCGTAGCCAGGGGGGGTCAGGGGGTTCGAAAGACTACTTTCTAAGAAAAGGTCCACTCTGGGTGATTTTTTTTTTGGCACACATAGGTTTCATGGAAAAAGGTCCACTTTTTCAGAGAAAAGAACCCCCCCTCTTGAAATTCCTTGCTACGGTCCTGGCATAGAAAGCTAACTTCAGATTCCTGTGGCCAAAAAGCAGGAATGGAAATACTGGACATAACTTTATAGTTCGTCAGTGCGTATTTCTTTATAAAACTAATGCTAAACACTATGGCGGTGAAATGCTGCAGGCAGCATCCTGTGATATCATAAAACCCATGTATAAAGAGCAGACGTGACAACGGCACGCGGCGCAATGTGAGCACAATGCTGGCACACCTATCGCAATTCACTCAGCTAGATTCAACGTAGACTTGTCTCTGCCATATCTTATGAAGCAGTTGTCTCAACCAGCTTGAATGTAGCACTCTTGCAAATGGATTAACCAGGTGGAGCATATTGTGCTAATGAACCAAACAAATGTCATATGTAAGCTCTATGTTGTCGGGCTAGTACAGCATATATACATTTTATTGTTACTTAAAGGTCAGTACAGTTTATATTCATGTAGATAGTCATAAGAATGGTCCAGTTAGATCAGCTGTGTTAGGGGCTCTCTCTCTCTCTCTCTCTCTCTCTCTCTCTCTCTCAGCTCAATAGCTAGTAAAATAGCATCACGTACTATGTTTTATAAATCTCCTCTCTGGATTTACCAAAGTTATTCCCACCTTCCCCTCCAGGGGTCGTCTTGGTCACGACATCCGCCGCAAATATGAAAATTGGAGCTGCATCATTTGATGACGATATTTGAGCTGGAAGCGATGAAATTCCACCACTTCGTTTTTCAGGGTGCAAGTAATGCAAAATATTGGAGGATTTTTCAAAACTCGCAGGGTTATTGAGAAAACATGTTTTAAAGCGCTCTTCGTGTCTACGGGTTGTTGTCAAGAGAGTTGGTGTGTGCTGGAAGTGTTTGAAGTGCTCTGAGCGTCTGAGAAAGTTGGTGAAATGAAGGCCGAAGGCTGGACACCAGTGCTGTATCAACATTGACTCTGTTGTTTGTAATGCTGGGATGTCTTTTTTGATAATCTGGACTTAATTGAGTGTTTCATATTGGAGAACGCGTTTCCGTGCTCACTGAGTTAAATGTTATTACACACCCATTGTGCATCATGTTACAGAGGTATTTTCTTCATGATGAACTAGCGCCTTCTTGCAGCCATCAATCACAAATAATAATAACTAAATGTGGTATGTTGTCTTTTTCATTTTTTAAACCGATTCTCAAGGGTGTCGTCAATCCTTATTGAATCCTCAGTGATTCATACATTACTAGGTGGCAGTTCTTAATTAGTGATGATTTCTCTGGTGTCCCATGTCCGTGGGGAGAGTTGATACACCGCATTCAGTTATATATGTCTAATACATTTTACTAACAAAACTATATTATCAGGAACACCCATGGGCGAACAAGGAAGGGAAAGCGAGAGAGAGTGTGTGTGTGTGTATGTGTGTGTGTGTGTGTGTGTGTGTGTGTGTGTGTGTGAGAGAGAGAGAGAGAGAGTGATTTCCGTATTTCAACCAGAATGTATCACCAGTGTCCTGAGTTTTGTCGTGACAGTTACATTCAGCTATGTAGATACGGTAATAGTACAACTTATCTCACAGTTATCACGTCGTTATCTTTTATAACAAACAAAGCGAGAAATCACTGAAAAAACACAGCCACAACCAAAGAAAAAAGTAACCTTTCCAAATATCTGAACACAAAGACTTATGATATAGTAATAAGCAGTTAGATGGCGAATTATATGCTTGGTGGCTGATTTCCCGAAGGTAAGGTGGTAGAGGTCGCTGTTGACGACCCAAAACTTCTCGTGTTCGCATTCTTTGCTAACCAGTCTTTTGTGAACTGTTTCCTGGGGGGATACGTCTACTGGGAAAATAAGCACTGTCTCCGGTCGCTGTCACACTATTCCACGCAGTCAGTCTGCTTACAGGCAGGACCGGCTGGATTGCTTTAACACTGAGCTGGAGACTACATGTAGATGATATCTTAAGGTGATCTCTCTCTCTCTCTCTCTCTCTCTCTCTCTCTCTCTCATTCATCAGGTTTGAAGACTATTAAGACAGTTTGCGCCCATGTAGCATAGGACTGCTTGTTGTCTTGTAACAACGACGGCTGAGAAAATGATCGCTTATCGATCACTTGAGAGGAATTTGATGTTTTCGTAGGTTAATCCTTTTTATTACAGTGTTCTTATCGGAAATATGACAACAATAACAATTCTGTTGATCATTAAGCCAGGATTTAGTGAGGGCAGGTAGTGCAACGTCAGTCTTAAGGCATTAACAGTTACGATATGAGAGAGAGAGAGAGAGAGAGAGAGAGGGAGAGAGAGAGAGAGCACTTGTTGGCGTCCCAAAATCAAATTATTTAAGTTTAAAAGGGAACTCCAGCAATAAACAAATACTTAAACTGTTTTGGATAAAGTAAAAAGGACACACATTTATGTCCTTCTTGAGTGCAAATAAATCAATGCAGTAAAATATTTCGTTTCAATTATTCAGTGTTTTCCTCTGGGCCTTAAGATGGTTTCACGGAGTATAATTCTCCTGAGCTACAGCAAATAAATGCCAGACTGGATCTGTGTGTTCCTGCAATGCCGTCACATCCATCACCTGGTAGCAGTAAGGAAACTAATGTGACCGTGAGATCGCGTGAGGGACTAGGTTTTGTTTTGTTTTGCAAAATAACGGCTTTGATGGGAAAAATAATTTTCCCTACGTTTTGATTTAGGACTCGAATGTCAAAGCTTTTGAAATACAAGTTTTATTAAAAAGTTGTCCATCAGGTGGCTTTGTGTTCTTTAGGTGTTTATAGCACTCCTGGTAGATAGAGTACAGCACATATTTTGCACTTTCATGTTCATTTAATGCGTTGTGAAGGTTATAAATGTCGCTGTTTTTTATCGTGACTGTAATTACATTTGGATATGGGGCTCGAGGAGAAAGTACAGGGCTCTCCAAATTTTTCAACCCTTATTTTCTCTCAAATTTACCCAAAACTATTCAGGATATTTTATAAGTTAGTTAGGCATAAGTAATCTGATCACTTTTTAAGCTCATTGGTAATAGTTTAGATTGTTCATTGCGTAAAACAAAGAGCATGACTTTGGGCACTGTTGACAAACATTTTGGGTCCTGTGTATGTTGCTCCTTGTGGCATGCAGGTCAGGTGGTAATGGGACAGAGTGCAATTATAGGTGATTTGCAATTAATTTCAATTTATCTTCCCTGACATGTGTCTCGTAAAATGGAAGAGCACATGGTCTGGTTTTTTTGTTGCTGGTAATGGACATGTGTATGCGGGATAGAAAGGGGTGGCTTGTTGTTCAGTTCTACCACAGCTATCTACTTCCGATGACTGAAGCCTGGAAGTTCGGTAAGTGCTCGGTGTCATGGCTAGGACAGCAGTCACTGTGGACTTGATGGAGCGATAGTCAATAGATGTACTACCAGTCTTTGTCTTGTTTGTATTCAAAACGTCTTCTTCGTATCAGACGGACGTTTATGAAAATGTTAAAATTGGGAAGCGAACAACTGGGTGGTATGGAGCAGAAATGACCGACTTCTGAAACAAGTTTTTAACCTTAATTTCACATATGTAAAGGGCTTTATTGCAGTGAGAAATAGAGCGCGTCAATACAATTCATGCTGATAGGTTTTTGTTTAATGGCACCCAGGAACGTGATATCCGACAATCGACCAAAAAATCCGATCATTTTAATTAAGGGCCCATCACGTCAACGTCCCATCCATCATCAATACACCTCTAATTACTGCGCGTCCACGACGACGACAGCGTCTGCAGGCACTGCCAGTGCTAGGTAATCACTGCACACACAGCAGCAGCTTCAGAGTATCGTTTGCAAGAAGACGGCGATGATGGGGAAAGTGAAGGGCACGTTTCTTCCATATTATTGTCTTATGTTCTAAGATATGAAGCTCGCAGGCGTGAAAGTTAAATCTGTTAAGTTACGACTGTCGTGGAAGACAAAAAGGGTGCGAGAAAAGCTGGTTTCTACCTGTCCCACCGTGGCAAGAGAGGAGGGAGGGAGGTCCCCACGTGCGGCGTCATGTCACCACAGGTCAAGAAGCCTGGATCTGGGGCAATGGACGCCAGGTGGGTCATTAAGAGGAGAGGAGGGCCTTGCTTGATCTGTTATCTTGTTAATTGAAGCGTGCGAGATGTTAGCCGAGAACGTGACCGCGATGTTGATGGTGTCAGTGCCGCGTTCTCACTCGTATTCTCTGACAGGGGCCTTTGTCTACGACTGGCACTAATACATGCACAGAACCAGGAACATAGATCTAAACTAATCTGGGCTATTTTCAAAGTCTTCATTCAAATACCTTCCTTGTCTCTGCCTTAAATTCATGTGAGAACTATCCGCGTTGTTATTATTTTTACTCGCGTTGACGCAGACATCATCTTCAAATAAGATAATGTCCCTCGGGGACGTCTTGCTTTACTTTGTAACGTTTAAATATAGATGTCACAATTATGTTCCGCTCTAGTATATTGCAGGGAGTTTTTTGTTTGTTTTAAATTTTGTGTCTTTTTCACAAAGTTGTTCCCCTTGGTGTCGTAGTTGGCGGCTTTTCATCCCAATAAACACCATAGATAACGGTAGAGGCGGGGGGGGGGGGGGGGGGGGGGGGGGAGGGGGGGGCGGGAGGAAGGGGGAGGGACAGGCAGAGGAGTCTTATCTTACCAAGCAGATACTCGTAGCTGCATCCACGTCTGCTGTATAACAGATAATTTTAAGTAACAACAGAACTCAAGCACCGAGCTTAGAAAAAAAAAATGTATCAAAGGGAGATACTAGTCAACAGCAAACCAATGTCACAAAAGGATATGTAATAAATAAATGTATTAACAGTAACATGCGTGAATTGTATATGATGTCATGATGTAAGACACGATAACATCTGTAGTGTGGTTTGAAAAGATAAACTCATGACATGTTCATGACATGTTCATGACATCCGTGAAGACAGCCAGAGAGGTGCGGAGAACTGCAGTTTCCTGCTACACTGGTTGTAAACAAGGAGGTTCATTCTTAACTTAACTGCCACCTTAGTTTTATCATTCCTGAAGGCCAAATACATTAATCTTTACGTTCAGAATTAATAACCAAACTGCACCCGGAGGATGCTGGGAATTATTTAACATAAATTAGCTCTAGAGAAACCAACAAGGTTATTTCTGACGTATAAATGACACATTTAACCCGGAAGGCCTGAAAACGTCCAGCCAAGTAGAAAAAGATAATGAGCACCTGTCATATTTTTATTCCAGCTGATTATACTCTGGCTGTGCTCGTATCACTACTGCAGGGCAAAAGGCGGAAAATATTCCAAATACACAGCTTCTCTTTAACTCTCCATATGGATGACTTTACGGTTAGATACCAGATGAAATTCAGGATATACATGATGCTATCAGTGTTATACTAAAGCAGGGCTTCTAAGATGAGACTAACATATGTGGTACGGACCGTGCTGTGTATAGTTATAACCGTCTATTATAACGGTACCTTGAGGCGTGAAATTGTGGTCCCCATATGATCTCATGCTTACTAATATCAGCTGCTCCTCATACAGTGACACGATGACTACATACTAGTAGCTTCAATTTCGAACATTTTCCTCAGTTTTTTATATATGTCAAATTTACCTAGCGCGTCGTTTTCCTTGTTCCTCATTTAATTATGCAGTTTGGTAGCATTGGTGGTATTACTGTGTTATTTCTTTAATCCCACTATCGCTCTCTCTCCTCCTTCCCTGCGTCCAGCCCCCCTCCCCCTTACCGTCCTCCTCCATCCCTCCCACACTCCCTCCATCCCACTCACACCAGGCCACATTTACCCGTGATTCACTGGACGACACTGGACACTTCCCCCGTCCACCATGGGAACTGGCCAATGTCCAGCACTGGCCATTCAGTCTAAAAAAATCTTCCCACAATTATCTTCAGATCCCATAATTGTTTTCGGAACCACAACATATATCGCTACATTGTGTGGCAAGTTTTTTCTATAGGCCTCGAGTACTGCTCATATTTCATGTGGCAGCAGGAGTATCTTCATGGCTCTGTTTTGACCACTGATGGCGCGGGGCACGCAACTCACAGAGACATAATGATACACGACTGGCCAAATATACGGGGGCTGACATACCCTTCTATTGTTTTATTATGTGATATCTTTTGGGTGGAGAAAAATGAATTGTGCCGAGGAATTATATGTGATTGAGCATTTCATACACAATGTGGCTGGTTTTGGGTGGAGGAAGAATATTATGTAAAACCTATCAATTTTACAAACATGATACAAGTACATATCGTTCAAAGTTCTTTTGTTCAGTTAGTGTGATACGTAGAATGTCCCAATGAAAAAGAAACCCGAAAAGGGATGTGTTGTGTAGGCGTATTGCTTATTATGAAATGTAAAGAATGAAAATGATGGTTTTCCTATCTATGACAAAATTGGCGGTCTTTGCTGAGTCTTCAAGGTCGATTTCCTTCCACAACTCTTGGTGTTTGGTTAACATACATCACATATGTCATTTCTACCTCTGTATCGTTACTGCTGCCAAAGAAGTTCAAATGAGTATTGTTACCGATCAGCATGTCACAGTTCTAATGGCTGGCGAAGTCTCGTCATTCTCTCACTGAAAGAGTCAGCAGGGTTGTCTGTGTGTTGAGGGGTGTTCCCATCAACATGCTGTCCACCGTACGTTTTTTTTTCTCTTCCATGTTGTACGTTCCTGGTGGAAATCAGTTCACATGGGCTGTCAGCTGGATATTATCTTGTTTTACACCTACATTGTGGTTTTGTCTGCGCTGTTAAACAGCTCTGCCCAGTGTAGAACCCGCGGCCAGTGGCAGGCAGCTTTGTCCTGGCGTCCAGTATGTGGCCAGTGAGGTCCCAGTTTGACATGTCTCGCTGACATTGTTGACGGACAGTAATTAGGCAGATCTTTTTCTGTGACATTGTTAATGGATAGTAATGAGACTTACCCTTTTCTGTGACAAAGGTGACGGACAATAATTAGTCAGATCTCACTTGTGGATTGTTAATTGGGTCGTTTGTTTTTAGCCTTGATATAAGGACAGGTGGAAAGTTGACTTCAAGGGGTTTATTTATTGGTCTTTGTGTTCTTTGTCTCCTTAGTGCCCCAGGGCTGGTGGGAAAACTGAAGAGCCAGATGCTGCCCCCGCAGTCAATCCCATAGATTCATGGAGGCAGTTTCAATCCGGTGACCTTAGGAAACTTTTAAAAATTAATTTTTTTTGTTTTTCCATCCGTGACGTCTTCTGGTCCCTGTTTTAGGGTAAACCCTGACCATGTAACCTGGATGTCTTCCTCTGTTGACTACGACACTCACCACAATCAGGGTATTTTTATATTATCAGTGGTCGATAAAGATTATTAATACATCTTTACACCGCTGACGGCCCTACCCCTGTCAGTAAAAGCGGTTTTAAACCTTCAGAATGTAACTATTACGTCTAGAGGGCAGGCTAACCCCAGGTCTGGCCACGTCTTTGCTTCCTGTGGGGTCGAAGATTGATGTTTTTTAGGATCTGAAGAAAAAAAATAAACTTTTTTGAGTAACCAAATCAAAACACAACTCTTAGATGTGTAGGTTGAATTGTTAGCGTTCGCAACGACAATCCCTCCATCATTTTTTCACACTAATTTGTTGATTGGTTTAGCGATGTAAATAAGATAGTGGTGACGTCCAAAATATCACACAATTTTTTTAAACATCTTTATTCTCAAGAGGGTTAAATATTGATACAGTATAAATAAAGGTGGCAATTCGCCTAGGCATTATATGCTCACCTTTGAAATTTAATAATAATAATAATAATAATAATAATAATAATAAATGTACAGAGAAACTTAATTACTTAAATGTATAAAATCCACACAAAAGGGACATGCTTGTGTCAACCTATTCCGTTTATTATGCTTGAATTACACCTGTTCTATAGTTACATATTTCGACTTATGTTAACGACTCAAAAGTATTTCCCGTTTGTTTAAAATCTCTGTATTTGGACAATATTGTACCATGTTACTAGCAGTTAAAGTAGAAGACGCCCTTGCCTTGTATGTGTCTGGTATGTCTTGCGACAACCGTCCGCTGGTACTGGAAGTATTTAGATGTCGTGTCTCACTGTGATTCTCGTTATAAATCGTTATCTATTTAAAGGTGTTTTTGAATGAAACACCCTCCTGTGCAAAGTCTGAGTGTTTTTTTTTTACATACTCACTAAGGTTCTAACTTCGACAAGGGAGAACATTTTATACTGGTTCCCTTATTTCATGTATCAGACGGGTCGTTTGCAGAAAATATTTTTCCAGTGTTAGAATGCTGCCGCCTTCGCATATTGGAAACTTTTGAGTTTTCGGAATAAGAGGCTCCAGAAGTTATTTTGCACAGGTGGCAAACTCTTACGTATGTATGACATAAATTCTTACGTATGTATGACGCGAGTTATCATTGCTTCTGTTATTATTGCTTTAGTACCGACCAACTTTAGTTAAGTTTTTGTCAGTCTATGTAAGAATCAGAAAAATAACACCGGGGCATTGGAACATAAGCCTCTCAGATTTTGCTTTATTTTAATTTATTGTGTAGAATTATTTCAAAAACTAAACAGGGCCAAACAAGGTGGGGGGGGGGGGGTATTGTGGCACTTACTGAAAATCCCGGTACGAGCTCAAAACAATGAAAATTTCAAGAAACTGGCACCTGAAGGATTTATATGATGTGGAAGTTAAATGAAGATAAAGTCAACTGCGTTAGGATAATATTCTTACAGATATTAGTAACGTGCCTGGGTGCATTTAGTTCGTCGATGTTAAGTTCTGTTATTGCTCAACAATACAAGACCAGTTTCCGGACATGGTGTCTGCCGTCACACCTGAAATGTGTCTTCTGTTTGGCTTCTTTAGACGCTGTGCGGAATAATCTTATCGCCATGAGTTGCTGTTTTACTACAATTTATATCCCCTTTTTGACATTTCGGTGTGTAGAAGTTACTAGATGGGTATGCGGTATGATGTGTGAGAGATGTTTTAGATTAACGAGGAGACAGCATTTTGAGGAACATTTCTTCAGATTCTTGTAAATGGTACATATGTAAAATACCACTGTTGTTGTACATGCATCATCTGTCACGAGAAAAATAATTTGATCGCAAATAAAAGAGGTTATCTCACAACAAGGGAAAAATTAAAAAACACCCTGGCGCAGCGAGATTATCGTGCAGATTACACTGCCAATAATTGCTAGTGTCACATGACCTATTGTTTGTTTTCCCGGCTCCGTTCTCCCACCCATCCACGCTATGATAATATGTAAGCCTGTCCCCAGCTAGGGAACTGAACATTACCCTTCACATGCAAGACAGGCACCGCGAGATGGTCAACCCTGGCTAAACGTACACCGGGGCTTTCCCTGCTGCAGATCTCCCTATTCATAGCTCTAATAAGTGGAGTAGATCTAGCGCGACAGGTAGGATATGTCACCTGGTCACGTCAACTCTGGCTGTACCAGGTGTACGATAGGTGCGTTTTAACCGTGTGAGGAGGAAAGAACGCTAGCGCGTATCTGAGTCAGAAAATAATAGGTCCCGAGTGTAAGGAGATAGCAATCAGTGGTGAGACACGGGGCTGCTAACAGCCTATGAAGGCTGACGAGGAAGAGAAATGAAAGGCAATTTGTTATTGGTTGGTGGATTCAAGCCACTATCTGTGTGACGAGGACCAGCTGAGATCAGTCATAACGTGGGATTCACTTCACTCTATGGTACACTTTACCTCGAACCTTCACAGAGAGAAGACCTCTAGAGCTCTGAGTCTGGGATAGAGGTTGGATTTGCAAGTATTTCTACAAACTGGAATTGTGTTTAGCTTTTTGAAGAACCAACTCAGGACCAATTGTTTATCAGGTATGCGGAGTGTAAAACAGAGTAGCGCAGTGTACGAGGGTCTTGTTATAATGTGATTGTCTTCTGTTGGAGTATAGAGAGGCGTGAGGTGACTGTAACTAAGGACTCCCTGTTTGTTACAAACAGTGACGTCTTATCAAAGACAATCCCTTGGTGTATTTGTTACAATAACTGCACCAATGTGATGGTTCAGTTGTAACATCTGCCCCAGTTCCAGGTTATTTTGCGTGTTTATTACTGTATTAACCACAAGGTCCAGTGGTGTGTTCTTGTGGTACCTAAAAACTTGGTATAACACCATATACACATAATTCCTGCTGGTTGCCATACTATTCAGATGTCCAGAATTTGTTGAATACATACCAGCATATAAATAATTCACGATCTCGTTTTTATTTGTAGGTTGCTATGGTAACAAGCCTTTAAAGACACACCAATGAAACAAACCAAGATGTCGTCGTCTAACTTGCCCAAACTGATCAAGTGGATCAAGCGCCGGAAACAGCCAAAAGTCAGAATCGCCGCAAACGCCTCCTCAGCAGAATCAGACTCCAGTCTCTCCCCGCAGCACCCTGCTGGTCTTCAATCCTCCTCAGTGCCCGATATGCTGGACACCCGCCGCTCCTCGTCTCAGCTCCAGAACGACCTGTTGATGCACATCTATGAAGAAATCCCAGCGCTCTCTAGGGAAACCTTACCTGACTATCCCGCTGTGGATGATAATAATAGGCCCCCCTTTCCTGACTTAGACTTCTGCCGTGCCGCGGAGGTAGGTCCGTACTTAGTTGTCCCCATAGTTGGGAAGCAGGGAGTGTGTGGTCACACAAGGGAGGATAATGCTACATTTCACACCTCCTGCAGCACAACTCCTGAAAAACCAGACAGAACCAGTACAGTAAGCCGCGTGAACAGCGTCTGCCCGCCAGACTTGGAGTTACGGATGAACAAACAGTGGCTGAGAATGCGAGAACAGCGTATGAAGAGAAACAGCATTGACTCTTGTAAAGATGAGCAAAATCACAACCAAATCACATATGATGCTAAACAATCACATAACGATCAGTGCAATGATCGGTTTGTACAATGTTGCCATGGTGACGACTCAGATATGATGGATCTGGGTTGTCATGGTATCATTGAATCACAGGAGAGTTTAGTTGACATTAAAAGCGAGGACGCGTTCGATGATGAGGAGGAAATCTACTGCTCCATCTCCGGGATGTCAGTAATGACACTGGGGGAGGAAGATGGCGGAGGCGCTGTCGCCATCTTGGATACTGCACACTTTGACAACTCACAGGAGGTTAACAGGCAGTCCGAGGTGACCCCAACAATGCTCAAATCAGACGCTCTGGCGTCCCTACATGAACTCATACGTGAGTCTATTGAGATTATTAATAAACAGAAGAAAAATAATACATCGTTGAATTCTCAGGGATCTGCACCGTCTCCTAGGAAACGGTCACCAAGGAAACGCCACCAAAAGTGTGTCAGAGACACAGGTTGTATGGACAGGGACAGTGTCTCCAGTTCAGACACTGGCAGCACGTACGGCTCTGCAGACAGCAGTGTATCCTCTGGCTCTGACAGCATGGATGCCTACGAATATTTCTTGTCCAAATGTCGCCAGAATTTAGAGCTGAAACAAGACGTGATGCGTATCATACGCGAATCTGAGACAGAAACAGACGACGCGCAGTCGGTGTCTACAACATATGCAACTTACGCTGCGTCGCAAGCGTCCACGGCGGCCGACACGGTCTCCCTGACGACGGTGACCACTGTGTCAGACAATTCCACGGACTCCGGACATTACACAGACTCTCCCCTCTCGGAATTTGACGACTGCAGCCATTATTACGGTGTCAAAGCAAACTCCTGCCAAGATCAAAATACGAAATCAACTACAAAACTTGACACCAAGACGCATGCGCTCACAAAGACTGTTACAGCCGATGTGCATGTCTGTTCTCCTTCCGAGGAAAATAAAACCCAAAGCAAAAGCAAAGACTCGCGATCGCAAATCAAATCAAACAAGCGTTCTTCCAGGGATAAGTTGTATAGTTCTACAATGGATAAACTTTCATGTCGAGCGACAGCGTTTACTCCAAAGACTTTAACGTCGGTAGAGAAGCAGGCAAGAACGCCATCTATCGTGGTGTCGAACTCTGTCATCTACTCAGGCCGAGCAACCTCACATAACAAACTTCTCCAGGACATGATGAGAATCAACCACGACAGGCAGTTATTCACTGTGCCTATCTAGAGAACTTACCAGTGAACATTATTCTGGTGCCTACATGAAGCAGAAACCATGATTGATAGAAAAGACAAATGCCAGTTGGGGTGTTAGTCGGTATTTATGGTGCCCGAAGTTGAAACTCATGTTGATGTGCAATGCCACACGTTGTATTTTATGCATGTTTTATTACTAGTTATACCTCACGCTCAAGTGCTGTGTATGTACTACTTACAGCGGTGAAACTTGTCTACCTGTTAAATGACATGGTGAATTGTGTTTAAAGAGTGGTATAATGTTTATCAGTGTCAATAATCAGTGTTGGTTGTTAAGCAGCTATGAAGAACTGAACAATATAGTAAAAAAAAAAGGTGAACGCCATCAGATTATTTTGATTCATACAGCGTTACAGCAGCTAGACTAAAGTAAATATAAAGGATAACCTCCAAAGGCGGAGGGATGTAATAGTAAGTGTTATAGCTGAAAATGTTTCACGAAAAGATTAAAATTTATGTCGTGTCAAATCGCCAGAAATTTTGGAGGAATCTTGGGCAAAAATTGCCAAACTATCCCTCCTTGTTCCCAAGAAGAATTTCTTAAGAGGGCTGTCTTATCTACATAGTTAAACGCCGTCATTAGGCTAACGTGGTCGGCAATTAAATCTGCACGCGTCGGCGTCCAGAATGCGGAACTTAGTGGACAAAATAGCATTGTCCCAGCAATTAAAATTAAGACTCAGATGCAGAATGCCGTGACTTGTCTTAAACTGCCCTGTATTATTCATACTTAGCTCACAATGTTCCCAGTTTTAAATTTATTTATATCTATCTTGCTGTGTCTCACGAAAGGGAGAGCAAAATTAGATTATAATCACTGTGAAATTAAATCATCAGTTTTACAGAGACATTCAAATGGGTTATCATTTTTCTGTCTGTGTTTGTGGCAGATTCAAGTTACAGTCTCACTTCCACAGAACATTTGGAGGAGAGATTTGCCACTTTTTCATCGCATCACTTTAAACATTCAGAAGCAGTTTGCAATGATATTTTATTTGTGTGAAGTTTGAGGACATTACTCTTAACTACTGTATACTCGACAGCTACCTCAGCCTAAAAATATATCGCAAGAAAAAGAAGTCAGCTCTTTTAAAAAACGTAAATGTAAAAATCCACTATGAATAGTTAAATTCTCACGTCAAAAATAAATACTCTGTGTATTCTGAATATATTCCGTTGTTTGTCTTTGTCAGTCTACACCAACGTGTGTGCGTGTGTGTGTGTGTGTGTGTGTATGTGTGTGTGTGGAAGAGAGAGAGGTTTCCCAACGTCGAAAGCGAACAATTTGCAAGATGTTGAGGTAATTCAGGCGACTGCTCATTAACGGACAGTCGTGAAGAAGAATAAAAAGAATAAAACAAATGTCGTGGCAATAATAACTTCTAAAGAGAAAAAATGATGTATTACGCAGGTTCCGAACAAGAGAAGACGATCAATCACGAGTCTGGATAATTTAATGATAAATATTACATCAAGGCTCTTGTGAAATAATATGTGTAACATCTGCGAACAGCTCTTTCTGTAAATGTAAACCGAGAGTTTGGTGGTCTAACACGAACCTCGACTTTCACGTTATCACACACAATTAACTGTATGGCCACACTAGGAGTTCAAACACACTCGAGGGCAATTTGTCACAACCGTAACTTACGTTCTCTACAAATGCAATGTGAACTCTAGGGCCTGGCAGTAGTGAGATTGCTTTAGGTGAGACACGCTCACATTGTCACATCTGCACTGCTCTGTAGCACTGCGCAGGCACTACACGTTCATGGAAATAAATAAAACATTTCTGCCCATTGTTTTGTACACAAAGTCCGTCAACACTGGGTAGCTAGGTAAACTGGGTAGCCATGCCAGCATCCAATAAACTGTAGGCCATAATATAAAAAATATGAATCAAACTTTGCAGATCATTTATTTAAACGTGTCATTGTCTTCATTGATATTCCGAGGCCTGTTTCCCTTCACCGTTGTTGTCCAAAGCCTGCACTCTCTCCAACCTTTTCCTGGACATCCCGCACCACGAGGCCAGGCCCTGTTCCCCTGCCTGGACTACTGCGTTTGAGGGACGGAGACTGGACATGACGCGGTACTCGGGGATAGGGGGTGGTACGTGGGGGTGATCTCGCCGCTCTCCATGTCTTGACGGCATCAGGTCGGAGGCACCAAGAGATCGTGACCGCCGCCTAGGACCAGCGCCATGGAAAGGTTCGTGATGTTGATACCTGCCGCCAGGGGAGTCATGACAGTAGATGTGGAAGAATTCAGGGTAAAGATGGGCTGGTATCCCCCTGTGGTGACTGGGGTCATGGCGGGGCCGTAACCGGGCCATTGCAGCCTCGCCAATCGTCTCAAGTCTTTCAAAGGAACCCTTGTACCCCTCAGGCGATAGTCGGTGAAGATGGCGCCCAAGGTCAGCAGAAACGTCGATGGAGTGTCGTCTGCGTGCAGGAGCAATGGGAGGGAAGAGACAATCTTCGCCAAGTTTTGCCGTGGGGGTGACGCCCGCTGACAGCTCAGTGACAGTGACTGCGGTCGCAGTTTGTACATCACCAGGACAAACTTCCCGTGTGCGTGTCGATCGTTTCAAAGCGGAAAGCGTGTCTGGTTCATCTTCAGGGATGTTAGTCGTTTGGCTGAGTGTCACACAATGGGTTACGGTATGTGATTTGTGACGTTGCCGAGGAAGATCCCCCTCAGATATGGAATGGCGCCGAGGTTGGACAATACTGTTCGTCTCCATGTCTTGCTGCGAGTTCTCAGTTGGCAGCCCAAGTAAATCCATTTGCATTGTGCTCGATTCTTGGGACCGGCTTTCATTTGGAACCACTCCTTCGTGAGACTTCCTCCTTCTACGGAATCCTCCATGCGTAGAGAGGTTTTCATAAGCGTTGGATATCCTTTCAAAATTATCCAGTGATATTGACGTTGTGCTGCCATCTAGTTTGTCAATGTTGGTGGTCAGTGTCTGCAGCCTAGCCTGGAGGTCGTGGTTTTGTTTGCCTAGCAGACATAACCGCTGGTCTGAGGGGGGTCGGGGGGTGGTGGGGGAACAAGGTGGTGGCATGGTCAGCACATCTGGCTGGAAGTAAAAAATGAAAAAATATGTAACATAAATATTTATCCTTTCTTTACAATAACTCTCTGACTAAATTTGAAATGCTCAGTGAATACAAGCAATCGTTCCATTATATATCTAACAACTGTTCTATTATTTTTAACAAGTACTATCTATTTTAGATGTGGAGGTATAAAATGTATCAAAGTACAAAATGTAGAGAAAAATCGATGCAAAGATAGCAATCACAAGACCTTTACCCGGTATATTGTAATGGCCGCACGCCATGATGAAGCAAAGATTAACCTTTCAGGTACCATTTAAACTTCTCCTCAAGACAATATGCCTATAGAATCATACCGGTTTATCTTATCTGTATTTGCTCTGTCCCCTGTGGCTTAAATTAATTCTCCTGTTCATCAACAGCAACTTTTTCCCCAATCAATCAGATCACGAGGATTATTATGTAAAAAAGAAACGTTAGTTCAACATATTTCTATACTTCTGTTTGATGATATTTTCAGGCCGACCGGCTTTAATGCTGAGTAAGTGTTTTTTTTTCGTTTACAATGTAAGAGAGGTTGTCGCGTCGTATTATGTTCACTTTCACTGTCCAAATAAAGGTTAGATAGGATAAGCTTTGAAAATCGATATTCCTCTCGGCAAGAAGGTAGAAAATCCAAGTAGGCCGATGCACTGTCCGGAAGAATTAAAGGTTAAATTTGGATCAGATTAAGTCGAATCAAACATGTCGGTATTCGCTAATCTAAAGAGGAGCGTTCAAGTGCGATTCTTCTAAACTAAAAGGTGCCTTAATGGCTTATTAATCAATAATCATTTCACGAATAATCTTATCTCCCGCTCATGGCTAGAGGGTTTATATGACAATCATCCACTATCAATATTGCATACTAAGTAACGGCCTATCTAAGGGGTGCATAACTTTCAATTTTATAAAAAAGAACAACGTGAGTTATCAGAGCTTAGCAACCACAAGTGGTGTACAGAAAGCAAAACAAGAACCTACTTTCCTATCCAGCAGCCTATATATAGGTGTAATCAGTTGAAAGACTAAACTAGCTAAAGGTCACCCGCGTTCACCGAAATACGGGTCAGTACGGGGGGGGACTGGGACAGTAACGCCAGCTCTGTGTTTTCAGTAACCCTTAGCGTACTGTAGTGTACTGGTATTGTAAACCGTATACTGTAAATAATAATATCATCCACTGTGTTATGCACCTAAAGTTATGAAAATAATTCAAAGATGTTCTTCCGACATACAGCCTAACTCGCCGGTGAAGGGTGCCTTGTGAGACATTGAAATAAAGGAGTGGTACATTTTAACAATCTTGATCTAAAGTTGTTGTTGGAAAAACATTTTATCATACAACAGAATTGTCTCATCTCTCTCTCTCTCTCTCGTAATGGTACTTACACTTTCTTTCTAATAGTAGCCTTTTTTAAGCTTCTCTTTCTTTTCCACTCCTACTCGAACCCTTTACTTAGTGGTAATTCATTAGAACGCGCGTCATTTCTTAGACTTGTGGATTAAACCGGTGATTTTAATCGATATGTCATCTCAGGGTCAGAGATTGTACGTGATTAGAATCCAACTGTTATCAGGACGCATTGATACCAACCAAAGTAAAACGTATTCTGAGCTTTGCTGGCGTCTATGGTCTTGACCAGACGGTCGACAGCCCAGCAGAATTCCACCTGATCTCTTATAGAGAAATTGGTGGCTGACATGGTATGAAAACTGCAGTCGATAGAAAAAAAACGGTCCAGAGCCTGCTGTATGTTTGGCTGTGTGAGCGAGCACATCTTTATTCAGAAGTGATCAGCAAGGTGCTGGTAATGCAGTCTGTCAGAATGTCAACTTGAAGTGTAGAGTAGGCCTTATCAAACCGAACAAATCAAATTTTGTCGATTATGGAACAAGAGTCAAGAATAATGCGAACACAAGTTGGATTATAGAGGGTTAATATCTTGTTGTTCATATCTTACCCAGTCAAATATCAGTAAAAACGAGATGGGAGACAAGCACAATGTCAACAAGATTGAAGTGAAACAGATATAGCACTTCGTTTTCTCTGTCCTCTGAAGCGTTATGTAGTTCAAACATTAGCGACAACACGACAGGAACACGACACAAATACACGTACACAACTTTATCTGGCTGTACGGTCATGTGGGTCGTTCTCTTATCTGTGAGCACTTTATCTGGGTTGTATTAATAATAAAACGTAAACAGACTATAACTAGTAATAAGTTAAGGTAGCGCATATATGCAACTCCCTTTTGACAGGGAAAGTCAGCAAGCGGAGTTTGATTCGCTATGGGAAGGAATAATTGCAAATGAAGAAATACGGGGTAATACGATTATGTGCTTAATTCCACATGAACTTAAGATAATGAAACACTAGTGTAATGAAGACAAATTGACGGTTTCATTATAATGTCAAACCTTCATTAGGTTTATAAATCAGATTTGTTCGTACTAATTATGCTGTACTAATTAACTGTACTTACGTCGTGCGTACTTGAGACATCGGTTGAATCTGTTAACAGTAGGAGAATGGTCTACAAGTTGGCAGGTATATACTGCTGGGCAGGTTATTGGAGTAGCCTGCACACGCCTGCTCACTGCTTTTGTTATTGCGTTGTTGCAAAGGTTTCGCGGGCAGTTCTTGACCTCATTTCAACTCCACGTCAACAAGCGGGTTATCTCACCCAGCAGATAGAGTGCTTTGGTTGAACAATTGCGCTTGAAGAAATCATTTAGCGATCGCCTTTCACTTTTAAATGTGTGATTGAAAATACTATGGAAATTAAACTTAAAACATTCAGAAAAATGCTTATTTCTTCATAAGACATTTAACGTGTTTCCATGCATCTGTCTGGAAGTTGTATGTGTGTAGTCGTTACTTTAAGTAGTCTGTGATTGTTAAATTAAGCAGGTTACTTTACTTTAACTCTCCCTTATTACATGTTTATCATGTCATTTCTGATAAGTTGTATGATAGCGTACTAAGCAGTAACGCACAGAAAAGCACTAGAAGCTGCGAGGTCAGGTTGTTAGCGTTATCGAGATTAAGGTCACTGCTTAATTCAAGTTAGATTAATGAGATTTTGATTTAACCTTAATGGTCTGTAGTATTTCAAGATCGAGGTTTCTCCAGGAGATGAACAAACTGTAGAGTATATATTGAATTGAAGTTTGTTTAAGGGATAACAGTCGAGTACTTTGGCCCAAAATGGATTTTCATGTTGAAAACGACAATTTTCCCATGCATACCAATGGTTAACGAATTTTCGACATTCAAAGTTAGTACAAAATTTTCTAAAAAGTTAACTTTTTTGTAATAATGTCATAAGAGATTATTACAGAGGTATGGCCATCTATGAAGGTCCGCGTGGTCTGATGGCAAGCACAGATTCCAGAATAATTGTGATAACTGATGTTTTGATGGTAAACTGGAATTAATTATATTTCTATGAATTGTTTACAACATTTCCTATTGTGAAATATGAATTTCATACGAACAGTTGTTATCTCTTTATCACTAAAAAAAAAAAGAAAAAGAAAAAAATCTTGTTGTTGTTAAACGTGAAATATAAAGGTGGACTGACGGAAAAACTCACCTCATGGTAAGCGTGCGATTTCACCGCAGTTACCTTCAGGGTTTATAAACGGATAATACTTGATAAACGGATAATACTTTATAAACGGATAATACTTTATAAACGGATAATACTTTTGCACAAATGGCCAAATTGTTACAATGTTATCGTATTTTTGTAGTTTAATTTTTCCCTTTAAGAACTGATAAAAGTGAGTCGAACCGAGAGTTTCTGAGTTTATTTCTTTAAAGAATGTAGCTAATGCCCCAGGGGTAGGGTGGGTGGTAAGGTGGGTGGTACGGTGGGTGGCAAGGGGGGTGTAGACATCATACGGGAAGGTTTAAGTGTAAGCGGGAAGCGGGCTGTAGTCCACGGAGCTCCAGTGCTGTGCCAGCGGGTTGTCCGGAATGTTGTCCGCCACGGGGTAGTTCGGAATGTTGTCCGCCATAGTGTCGTGCGGAACGTTGTCCGGTGCTGCTTACACTGCGCATACAACTGGAAGATAATACAGACGTATATTTTGAAACTTCTTGTTCGTTAACCTGAACTACAGTATTGTTGTAAAATATTCGGAATCAGAAGATAATATGTATAACAACGGGCAAAATGTGGAACGGGGGATTTATTTTCAATATTCCCTATATATTTATTACCATAGCAGTTTTCTGTTTGTTCAGAAAGGAAATGGTCCAGTCTTTAAGTTTAGCTTTTTGCTTTGAGGAAAGTCAGCATGATAATGTAAGATAACTGAAAGCAGTACATGCATGTATTCTTTACCTACATTGTTTTAGAGAAAGTAACCTCCTGTAGTAAGTAGAGGAACCATGGTGCCACTTATTTACCTTCATCAACTGGTCAAACAGGTTTTTCTTGAATTCTATCTCCAGATCCAGGTCGAGCGGTAAGACAGCACGGCGCCCAATCAGCATGACGTGTTCTGGGGCAGGGTCGACATGGCCACTACACTCTGCCTTCAGCTTCCCTGTGATGAGGGAAATGTGAGCTTCCAGTTGAAATATCTGCAACTTTTTGCTGAAAACATCTTGGTCCCCTCTTACTTGGAGGACGACAAGGGCAGTAATGGCCAGGAATACCGCACACAAATCACTCAACATGGGCAGTATGGTGCCTTCAATGAGATGTACAACTAAATTAAAAGTAAATATCTGGAAGTCGTAGCTGAGGGTGAGAGGAGTATCAGCCTGTCTGCTAATGTCATATCAAACCAATATCCAATTTAATACAAATCTTTGGCCGGCTCACACAGGGTCACTGATAAACCGCTTTCGTCCTATAATGCTTCTCCAGACGACTATTTTAATTTTCAGACATTTGGAAAGCTTTACTGCAGTAGAGTTATTCAGACAGATTGTTGGAGGTAGAAAGCGTGGCTGGGGAGTTATAAGTCTTAAATGCATCAGACGCTTACTGCCGTGTTAAGAACCAAAACAGTTGATACCAAACACGCCTGAAGAGACCTAATGTTGAACTTCGTACGAACTCTTTGCAGTATGCCCCTCCCCCCCTGTACCGGTCAATCTGCTATGTGAACTTTACCGTCTGCGTCGCGTTTGTTGATGAAAATTCGTGAGTGAGATAAGATTATTAGATGACCATACATACTGTACATCCAAGTACAGGGGCGGACCCAGATGTATTTTCTGATAGTCTTTCACATTATCTTTGTTGATCCAACCTCCATTTTAGACCGTCTTCTTACAGCAAACGTTACATGTCCTTTAATGTAAACTAAGAGTTTGACAACTTGTATACCGTGGTCATTGTAAACTAAGAGTTTGACAACTTGTATACCGTGGTCATTGTAAACTAAGAGTTTGACAACTTGTATACCGTGGTCATTGTAAACTAAGAGTTTGACAACTTGTATACCGTGGTCATTGTAAACTAAGGGTTTGACCATTTCTATACCGTGGTCTATGAGACAGCTGTACTAGCCGGTACTTTCATGTCAAAATACTTGATATATCTCAAGAAATAATAAGAGAAGTTTTAAGCGTCAACTACAAATCTTATGTCAAAACAAAATATTAATTGTTTATGAGTTTTTTTTACAGATGATAGACAATTAAGTTGATTTCCGTCACCAAAGGGAAGAGCTATGCTAATAATTGCAGAGATATCCCCATACAGAGATATCCCCATGGTATATCAGAGCGTAAACAGACAAATGTCACACGTACAATCACATAGGTAAGGTTTTTACTGAAACATGTTTGAGCTTTCCAATAATGTAAAAAAATCATTTCTTTGCCATCAATCCTGTGTCTCGGGAGGGGATGAAGACAATTCAACAAAGAACGAGTTGTGAAAAGTAAAATTGGATATATTGAAAACGTACTCTTTGACACCACACTTCAACATTTTGAAAGTTTTCCCTAAGTTAAAATGAAAGCTGGCAGCCATAAAGTACACAGATCAGTCGAGGATGTAGTTATGTTGATAATTACACACCAGCAGAGATTATAGAATCTCTCTCTTCCACAGTACTGAGCAACCGGCCATGTTGTGAACTGAATTAAGTAGTAAGAACGACCACCTTTTTATATATCAAACACCACACGACAATGGAACGCTTTAAAAAACATTTTAACAACGTTGTCGTATTTTTGTGGTTTTATATTTTCCCGTAAGCACTACATGATTGTGAGTCACACCGACGGTTTCTGAATTTATCTCTTATTTCTTATTAAAATGAGGTAGCTACGACAAGTAGTGTACCATTTGTGTGGTGGTCGTTGGCGGGGCAGGTGAACGTGAAGGTGTAGGTGGGGCAGGTGTAACCAGGGCAGGTCTAGGCGGGGCAGCTGTAGGTGGAGGTGTAGGAGGGGCACGTGTAGTCCATGGGGTGCCAGTACGGTGCCAGGGGGTTGTCCGGAACGTTGTCCGCCACGGGACGGCAGTGCGGCGCCAGGGGTTCTTCCGAATTGTTGTCTGCTGTAGCCTGCACTCCGCATACAACTGGAAGATAATACGGACATGTAATTTGAAAGTATTTTTCAATATTGTCGTAAACTATCCAGAATGAGAAGATAATAGTATAACAATTGGCAAAATATTGAACAGTGAAATTATTTTCAGTAACAATTCATTTCCACTACAGTGTTCTTTCCTTTCAGCTTGGGAATGGTCCTGATTAAATTTAAAAAGTTTTTTTTTCGTTGGAAAAAGTATGCAGAGCAATGCATTATAAATTACAGATGCATCAAAAGTCAATTTTTGCCATTAAACTCGTTCAAATGCCGCCATATAGTTCCATATATCATAACTTAATTGCTTCGTTTCCTATTTCCCGAAATAGGGTATTTGAACAAGCCTTTTCTGCTTTTTTTCTTTCTGTGCTATATACATGTATATAAGCCTCAGAGTTTACGGTAACTCATTTTTAATAACTGCAGGTGCAGCAGTAATAATGTGCCATACTTTACTACCTCATTTGACGGACTTTTACGAACTAGAGGGACAGAAAATTCGGTAGCTTTACGACCAGAAATTCTAAAAAGGTGCGGTTTTAATTGTTGCTAATGGCTGATTGAGTGATTAATTTTATTTATGCCTTGGCATGGCGACTTTATTTAAGTCGTATAACAAACCAATAGAAGTGGTTTATACAGTGTATAGGGAATGTGCGCTGACTTCATACGTACTTTATAGTAAATATATATGTACTCATTATCCACATTGCTTTAAAAAAAGGTATTGTCGCCCCTTATTTACCTTTACTAACTGGTCAAACAGGTTTTTCTTGAATTCTATCTCCAGATCCAGGTCGAGCGGTAAGACAGCACGGCGCCCAATCAGCAAGACGTGTTCTGGGGCAGGGTCGACATGGCCACTACACTCTGCCTTCAGCTTCCCTGTGATGAGGGAAATGTGAGCTTCCAGTTTAAATATCTGCAACTTTTTGCTGAAAACATCCTGGTCCCCTCTTACAAGTGGGACAACAAGAACAGTGGCCAGAAAGACGGCACACAGAACACTCATCATAGACAGTATGAGATGTAGAAATGATTTTTAAGTTAATATCTAGATGTTGTAGGCGGGGATGAGAGGTATCAGCCTGTTTGGCCACATACAGAACAGGTGATCCGCTAACTGGTCCACGGATCAAATATGGCATATCCCACTTGAAAGCGACCCTACCACTGCAGGGGGCCTAGCAATTAAACAGATTAAATCTTCGCTCCGAGGTTAAATTGCTAGGACGGCGCGCGTGGGAAGCAGGGGGCCCATTAAATAATAAGCGGCATTTCTTTTAAATGGGTCGGCCATATTTGATCAGTAAGACCGCGGTTAACTTGTTCTGAGAGCGCCCTTTTGGAATGTCATATCAAGAACATTTTCAACTGAATACAGATCCTTGGCCGGCTCACACAGGGTCAGTGATGAACCGCTTTGGTCCTAAAACGTTTCTCCAGACGACTGTTTTAATTTTCAATTTGAAAAGCTTCACTGAAGTACAGTCATTCAGACAGCTTGTTGGAGGAGAGAGGTGGGAAGCTTAAATGGGGAATTATAAATCTTGAATGCATCGACGTAGACGATTACTGTTGTGTTAAGAACTAAAACAGTTAATGCCAAATGCGTCTGAAGAGTCCGAATACGAAGTGTTTGCACTCTACCGGTAGGCCCCCTGTGGGAGTAAATGAACTGTGGGGACTTCACCGTCTGTGTTGCTTTGTTAAAAGACATTCGTGAGTGAGATAAGATTATGAGAGGCCAATTTGTACATTTAGGTGTGAGTTATGTCCAATAAATATGTAGTTTTAAATATAATCTTAGAATCTTATTATAAAACAAAATATTAATTGTTCATGAGTCATTATGATGCACAGGACATTTTCTGTCACTCAAGAGGAGTGCTTCTTTGCTAAAAATATCCCCATACATGGTGTATCAGAGCGTAAGCAGATAAATGTCACATGTACAAACATAAGGTGAAGGCTTTTACAGAGACATATTTGAGCTTTCAATAAATGTAAAAAAATCATTTCTTTGCCATCAATCCTGAGTCTCAGGAGAGGATAAAGGCAACTCAACAAAGAACGAGTTGAGAAGTAAAATTGGATGGATTGAAAACTTACTCTTTGACACCACACCCCAACATTTTGAATGTTGTCCCTAAGTTAAAATGAAAGCTGGCAGCCATAAAGTACACAGATCAGTCGAGGATGTAGTTATGTTGACAATTACACACCAGCAGAGATTATAGATTCTTTCTATGCTCCAGACATGATTAAAAACGCATTTAAGTATTGTGAAACTGAATGCTAAAACAAAGCTATTTAAATACCCTTTACAGAACTGCGAAACAGAAATGGTACGCACGTGACGGAATGTTCATAAGAAACCTCATGCTACCCCATTACATGTGTACAACACTTTCTTTTTCTTCTAATTTATTCTAAAATGCCCATGCTGTAAAATGACGACCCAGTTATCACAATGGCAGTGTTATCTGGTGGAAAAGAAGATACCTTTAACGGTTATTAGATTGACCAGACTGCGGTGAGCATTGCAATGGAGCTGGTTTGATTTCCCCCAGGGCAGTAACTGACGCGTGTGCCAAGACCCAGTAGCCTCTATAAGTATGAGTTCTGGTAGAAACTGGGCGCCGCGTGTCCTGCCATGGACAGCACACGATAGCAAATATACATGTACTACTGTCATTTTAAAATAATCGAGTAACGTTAACAGTTGATTACTTAGCATGATGTATTTGACAGTAATTTTAAGTCATATTTGAAATCGGATCGGTATCTATCTAAATATTATCAATAGTATTAGCTCATTATAGTATTCTTGAAGGGCTAAAGGTGAATCAATACGTTAGGATCTATTTCCTTATCCGGTTAGATTATGCAGAAATAAGCATTGCCGTGTTATAGGGTAATGTTGTCATATTGGGGGGGGGGGGGGGGAGGGTAATTGTGTTTTTTATTTCAAACAGATCTCCCCCACATGAACAGTTAAAGACTCCGGTTTAACACCTATTTAATCACAACAATAACTATTACATCAACAATCTGGTGTTGGGGAATCTTTTTTATAGGCTTACTTCTGATTTTGTCAGACAGAGGCAAAATGATGTTTTGTTTTCTGGAGCTAAAAAATTCAAAAGCAACCACTGGCACCAGATTGTACGGCACACCTTTGTCGTAAAACAATGACCATTTCCATGTTGATATCTTATTTAGTTCCAAACGCAAATCGTTCACTATCTTGCATCGATTTACACAGCGGTTAAATTTACGATAAACAATGGGCAGAGCTTTAAAGAAGAAGGATGGGATGGCATATTAACGTCAGCATGTCTTACAAAATGTACATATTATGGGATAAATTACGACAAATGTTACATGTTTTACATAATATTCACATATTATGGGATAGATTACGACAAAAATAACATGCAGCAATTTTTGCGGAAGTGGACAGAAGTCTGAATTCTAATTACAAGACCAATACATTCAGCAATAATTATACGATCAATGCATACAGCAAGATTATAAGTTAAATCCTAAACAATATTTCTGTAGAAGCAGACATACAGTTATGTTGTGTTGTGTTGTGTTCTGACAATTAATTAATTATAAATAGACTATGAGAATAGAAGCTGTGCATTACGTTAGGTCTGCCGACTAGGTACCACATAGTGGTGAAGATGACCGCTACCAGGACTGAACAGCAACTCTCATGACATTTATAATTCACCAGAGAAGTGACAATGAGATGCATTCTGAGGAGCCTCAAACTTATTGTTAATTAAAATAGCTTGCGTGTCCATTGCTATTAACAATGGTCTGTTTTCTATGGTGATGTATTTTCATTTAGCAGTAAAATCAACATAAATGGCTTATCGCAACTGTTCACGTAGACGTCATGTGCATAAGCGGCTTAGAATCTGAGAAACACCTCCTGGAATATTCACGAAGTGTACCTTTGGTGTGTCTTGGTAGACATGAAGTGGTAATGAAGGCACGTGTGAACGATTTTGCTGTCTGTAGTCTCATCCTGGCACGCTCATACTTGATACATGTACAAAGAGGAAGTCCGCTCATTGCTGTGAACATAATGGAACAAATAAGATTTCCCAACAGTACAGAAACCATGCAGCATTTGACAATGTCTTTCTTTAACGTGTAGTGTTAGTTTTCCTCTTCTTAGTTGATCATATACACTGGCATTATAGAAATCCTTCACAGGAGTGACAGGAATGGTAGTCCTAGGAATGGAAGTCCAGGGGTTGGGGGGTCGTTGACACTGCAGAGGTGCCAGTCTCAGTCGGTTCAGTTTTTTCCCAAATTTATGTGGACATTTTTTCAACTATTCTCCAAATTCAACTTAATGATGATAAACGCATTGATAGCAGGCGATCATTTGGTGTTTAGTTAATATTTTCAGACAAAAAATAGGAGCATCTAGGTTATTACATTTCTTTCTGTGAAATCAAATTCATTTCTGTGTAAATTATCTTAAAGCACTATTAGTTTTAATCTTCCGAGGCAACATTGTCAACAACTCACAGGAAAGGGAAAAGACTTGGTAGCGTGTTAAGATAAGGTTATTAGAAGTTCAAAAGAAAATTAATGCCAAAAATGAGATAACTTGTCCTTCCCTTGAACTGATATCGATGCCATTTTTTTCTTGAGACGCGGAGGAAGCTACTGACTTCAAAGCCACCATGGATCACACAGGCGGTATCACATTTACATTAATACAATTTTAATAACGTATCTTCTATGACCTCCTGTTCTGAATGAATGCTTTGAAGTTTTCTGTTTAATGGCATGTCTCACTGTGTACCTAATGTTCCCAGAGAAGAGTCATGCCCTCGTTTTCTATCATTCTGGTACAGTATGTCATCAATACATCCCACATTGGTCAGGAATTAGAACAGTGCTTAAACCGTGCTTGAATGTGTTTAAACCACGTGAGTTGGGGAAAAACTTTTGCCGGGTTAAAAATATGAGGGTTCAGAGCTCTATAAGTATAACCAAATATGTGTTGTTACATTTGTAAATGCCATCTTTTGAACGAGACACTACAAAGTTTTAAATCAAAAGTGTCACAATATTATCACTATTATGAAGCAGATTAATGAAGCGTTTCGCTGTGGGCGAATAGACGAAATTGATTAGTACCCAGGAACTAAAGTGCCTGGTAGTATAGCTCACACTGGGCCAGTTAGATACACGACGGACACTGTGTTTATTGGGTTCTTGTCTTTTCCAGAGTATTGTATGATTTTAACAACCCTGGTTGAGATTGCAGTTATTACATTTCCTAGAATCTACTGTTATTCAATCAACTTTATCCGTTTCTTAGAACTTGTTTTGTTCAAGGTTACAGCATGAAAACTTATTCTCAGAAAACAGATTTTGAATTGCCCTTAAACTATATCTGTCGCTAATTAATATAGACTTATTTGCTATCAAAGTGAGAATAAAAACTAATTGAATGGTTTGCAACCAAAACCAACTGCTATGGTAGATATTTTCTGTTGCCAGTGTAAATGGAGAATTTCCATTATCAGAGTTACTGCTTTTGTTTTATATGTGTGTGTGTGTGCGTGTGTGTGCATGCGGAGTTTTTAATGTAATTAACACTATTCAGCTGATAAGAATGTCCAGCTGTCACGTTTCTTTTTACTTTGTTCTGTTTCTCACTTCCATTGACATTGTCACGCTAATCAAACTAACGCATATTTGCCTAAAATTTCAAACCATTACCGCAACCTTAAAACGGGAAAAGAATTCATACTATTTCGTCCCAGTGGCCACTTCAAAACTCCCCGTCCCTTTTTTCTGTTCCTTGTTGGCGCATAACTGTTAATATGAGGTATTACATAAGTAAATCAATGACCACGAGCTTTATACAAAACACAGAGGGACGATCTGATCGGGTTGCTTACATTATTTATTTCTCATCAACAAGGCATTCATCTGCGTGGTCGTACTGCAGAACTTTCAGAACTGTCAACTACACTCTCTCTTTTTTCATTGTTCTCCTACCTCCAAGCATCTCCCCAACCTTGTTGATGAGCGTCATATGTATGTATGTGGGCAAAGTGAGCTCCAACCCAAACAAGTGGCCAGACCAACGCTGAGGAAACAGGCAATAAAGATATTTTAAAATATTAGGAAACCTGGGTTTAGCCGAAATCGCGATTATTTCTTTCATTTTTGTTCACTGCGACCCTAAATATCCACAAAATATGTTAAAACATTTTGAGGTAACTTGTCTACCAACAGCCATAGCAACATTGCCCCCATCCTTTGCTGAAGTCACGTGAACAGTGATAGATTCAGAACAATCTATATTCTTGCCCCCATCCTAACCCCCTCCTCTCTGTGTAGCGTTATGTGACCAGTTGAGAGCGCCATGGAAAAGGTCAGTCACCCAACTGTGTGGCTATTATAGCCATGAAATAACCTGATTAATTACCAGTTTAGCCAGAAGCTTTGCTGCAAGGAAAACAGACTCATTATTTACCACAGGACTTATATACATGGGCGTTATGACTCCAGTCCTAAGAATTAACAAGACCTGGGTCTACAGTGATGTGATCCACAATGTATTGTTGTTCCTTCTGCACTGAACTCACATATTATTGCATGTGGCAAACCAGGCACATGGGAAGGTCAATGACTGGGAAATTTGAGATTAATGGCAGGCTAACAAGCCGAAATTACAAAAAAAAGAACTTTCCGTTTTTCTTTTCGGGGTGAACACGGCCAATATGTTTTTAAGGACTAAGTGACTATCAAAAATTCATCGAACAAACTGCCATGAAAGTAAGACACGGTAAGTTTTTGATGTTTCTTTCAGATAGTAATTGTTTTATTGTTGGCATTGACGTGGAAACACGATAAGATTATGTCTAAACCACCTAGTATGCTTCACAAACCCTTTTTGAAAACTCAACGACGCACATGTCAAGCAACCCCAAAGCTTTCCTCATTAACCCCAAATGAAGTGTAACCGAGTGTGCGGGGGGAGGGGGGGGGGTATTCCCAATCTCTTGCTCATTGATGTCCCAAGGTAACGTAATCTAGTGGGCAGTGGGGGGAGGGGGGTCCAAATATCTTACTCATTGACCCAAGGTATCACAATTCAGTGGGCAGTGGGGTATTGATGGTAATCTTTGACACGCTTTGCTTACAGGACGCTATTGTGCCAGAGTACAGTTGGAAGGTGGTTTGCGTTTAAATCTCCATCAAGCTTTCTATTGATAATATCGTTGGAGGTAAATTATGGCAATTTCTAGTCAGAAAGTTTTCATTTATGATAGATCCTGAAATTTTGATTTACCTGTTGACTGTTTTGTCTGTTCACTCTGACAGACGTGGTCACAACTGAATTACCTGTTCAGGTGAAGGCGAATTTTATGCGCGTTACTTTAAATGCGCTTGTCACTTGGTTCAGCGATTTCAAGCAAGATTCAGGCAAAATATTCGGTTAACAGACAAAATGTTAAGAGAGAGTTCTTTACGCCCCAGAACGTTTAGATAACAATATACGTTCTGCTCTGCTTCTCCTCACATCCAAGGCGCTCTTTGATCTGATGGTGGATTAAATCAGAGATTCAAATCATGCGCGCGCAGTTCAGAAGTACTTCACTGTACTGCGACTTCGCCAGGAAGTAAATTTAGACGCAGCGGGTGTCTGTACTTATAGATCTTATTGTTGAACTGTGTAGCGATACATTTGGCTTTTTGACATCGGCAAAAAAACCAACAGAATTTTCTAGAGAGATTAGAGGCTTATATCTCTGGACGCTATCTCGAACTTCTACATGTTCTATTTGGTGATGGACAGTCATCATCCATTTCAACCAGTGCAGTTTTCCGTTCTTATCTGCTCGCTGATAGCATTCCGGAATTTCTCTCAGTACCATGCTCAGGAGCATGAGCGCCAGTGGTAGAGAACGGTACGAGTGCTGGTGGGGGTGTGGCTCTTAGCACCTTTTGTCGACCTGACTTTGCAGTGAAGCGGATGCGACCAGGTAACGTGTACCTTAGTGAAATTATTTGCATGTATTTATAGTACGTATTGTGCACGTCCTTTTAAGGTATTTTCAGTCGCGTTGTGTTTTAAAATAGGCACTCTCAGAAAACTGTTCTTTACCATGATAAGAAAATCAATGTTTGACTTTCCTTGAGCGGGACGACAGAGTGATTTTAATGACCACCCAACGGTTTCGCCCACGGTAAGCTGATAGCGTACGTCCCAGGTAAAACCTACATAACAGAGAGGACTGCCCAGAGTCTTTTGATGGCCGTAAATGATTATGTTTTGAATTATCTCATGTTGAACAGTGCTTGCGTACTTTCTAACCTAGCAAGACACAAATCAAACTAATATATTTAATACACTTATAAATTATAACGATTATATAATTATAGCGTTTAGAGCGTGCTTTAATACACCTTACTGTTTCAACAGCCCACAGTAGGTATAATTAGGCAAATGCTGATCAACACATTTAATTCCTTAAGTGGGGATCACAATATACCATTGTCCCATGTAACGAAATTAACCTACTACTGCCTAGAGGTACAAAAATGATAGTAAAGAGACACGCCTTTGTACGAAGAGCACAAGGTAAGGGAGGCGGGGCAGGACCCGCATGTGATATATGTATATGTATGATTGTAGAGCACATAGCCGTGAACTAAGATACCATAATACGCCACTGTAATGAGCATGTTTTCACTACTTATGTATGGTTTAGAGATGCAACTATACCGACATGAAGCATTATTGTGGAGAAATGCTGGCAAAAATTTATTGGTTTAATATCCATGATCTTAAAGATGCATTTGTAGACAATTTTCGCCAGAAAAGTCGACAAATTGCCACCACATACTTTCAGATAGTACAATACTAAAAGACATCGTTTCATATTACCATGAAAAGATATTTGAATATTTTTTGTGCTATATATTAAAGGAAGATTAGTAGGTCACAGTTATGACCAGAAATCTGAAAAAAGTGCCCTTTAAAGCTCTTTTATGCCTGATCGAGTGATTAATTCGGTTTATTCATTGGTATTTGAATTGCATAGCATACAAATAGAACTGGTTCATATGCATTACTGGAAATCCACGCTTGACCGACGCTTGGTTCAAGTGTTCCTATAAGCTCTGGATAGTTCGTTTTTGTCATGATGGCTATAATCCAGTAGTTTGCAGAGCATAAATAATGTATGATTCTTGCTGGTATTGCGTATTGCGAGCTGATTACACCTGTGGTGATAACAAGCTTAATAAACAATATATCGAGACTATGCTTTTTATACATTTACTACAGCAAGCCCCTTAATGCATTATTTAAAGAGATATTTAATGTATTATATTTTATAGCTTCTAATGTTTTTGATGATGTTATATCTGTTGATAAGAAATGATCACCAGCAAGAATCTTATAACTCATGTCCATATCTGCTCAGTTTTTCACAATTGTCCCGGAAATTGTCTTTTCTCATTCAAAGTAATACAATCCCCCCATGACCTTCTCAGAGCCAGGGTTCAAGACAAGACTCAACACCCATTTTGTCTAAAAGAGAGAAATCAGCCGGGAAAAGTTTTCTTTCTGAGCCGTCTACTCAACTCTGCTATGATGTATAGATAATACGTCAGAAATCATTCACATTTAGCTTGTCTTGTTATGCTTGGCCTCCGACAAGTAGGGCATCTTTATGTAATGCAGCAATGATAACCCTCTGTAGACCAGTCTCATCGGAGAATGAAGATAAGACTTTTTGGCAGTCCATCCAAACACTGTTCCAACTGGCACTTCGCTCACGCAGATAAGGCAGTATTGGTCTAGGGGGACGGATCCAGGTAGATACTTTCCTATGATATCAGTATACAGAACTTAAGTATGAGCCTCTCTGGAAAAAAACCATCAAATTTGACTGTAATGACACTAACTCGCACTTACACCTCTTAAACTGATCAGCGGTTGCTATTTGCCATGATCTGTGTAATCACCCAGCTGGGAATCTGGAGTAAGTCAAAGGCCATGCTTGACTTGTCTTATGTAACATAGACAGGGATGTACTCTTTCAGCACCTTCATGTAGGTGTGAAATCGCCCCACTGACAAATACATATACAAATGGTATATCTGGCGAGGAATGATTCCCGTTGATTACTTGAAATTACACAGGGTGCCATACAGTGGTTTTATGACAGATTACCAGCACACCCAGTGGACAGGAAGTAAGTAGATTCTGCTTTAGGGAGCATTCCCAGACCCTATCGTACTAACTGTGGAACGATCTATCTCCAAGAGGATTTTTGCTAAATTGCAAACAACCTAAGCGGCGTAGATGTCTGCCACGCCTACTGAAGCTTCTAGAGTGTAATTTATTATCGTTGAACTGCTTCAGTAGGCATGCCACACATTTAAGCGGCTTGAGCTGAAAGTAATTTAACAAGCAACACCTTGGAGATGGATCGATCCTGTTAGATCGATCAAGGTATGGGAACCCAGTCTTACAGTGCTCATAAAATGTCAACGACAAATGCACTAGTCACATCTCTGTACATTCCAAATGGCTTCACTCCCGTTTTGTCCGATGGTTTAATTAAGATTGCCCTCCGATTCAAAGGATTCTTCAACCAAAAATTCGATATCTGCAATGAACCAGAATAAAGGGTACGTCGCATCCAAGCGCGTACTTTCTGTAGTGGCTATTGAGATATATGCGTTAACGTAAACGGGTTGTGTCTGATTCAATGTAATGGCAATTCACTCGCAGGGTTTCAATATTTACTAAAAAACAGCAACTCGCTATTTTATTTTTGTCTGTTAAATTTTAATTTTCTGGAGGTGATCTTCTCCTGGATACTGTCAGCTACAGAGGTCTTCACACCAATTGCATCTGCAGTCCTCGTAGTCATAAACAGGCGGCTGTCTTCTCATGGTTATTAATACTTATTACAGTCTAGTTGAACCGTTACTGACAAACTGGCAGGTCCCTGCTTATTAATGTATGTAATCAGATAGAGAAATGTAGGCGGGTTTGGTATAAGGGAGCAAAAGATAATGGCTACTTAAAAACGTCAGTGCGCGTAATGTGAGGTTTGAACTCCAGGGAAAACAAATCACGAATTCATCAGCATCATCGAAAATAGAACAATTATATCAAGTGATTGACATTTATATGACGTTTGGAATAGTGATATGTAAACTTATGTTGTAGTTTCACCCCCAGAAGTTCGATAATTAAGTAGAATACGGCACAGCTTTGTTGACTGTCGGAGGGGCGACATTACTGTACAATGACAACAGATTTTTGCCACGATTTGTGGCAAAACTTTGATCCCATTTTATTGAGAAGATACGTTGTCGCTGCCATTTCATTACGTGACGCTATTATCCTAGACAAGTTAAATCAAATTGTTGAACAATGAGGAATTTTAGTTCAAAGTCAGAGTGTACAGATAACTTTTATAAATATAACTCTGACTACAAAGCAAACCAAGGTCGTTTAGAGTACCAACCCTTGCCATTATGTAAATATACCACGAATACAGAGAAACAGATGTACAGATGGCGTTGAATAATTAAATAATGTTGCAGTAATGTATAATTAATTGGAACGCTTATTGTGGGTATTGTTTTAGCCACATTAAGTGCGCCATTATTTAATAGGTATTATTGTAAAATGAACTTTTGAAAAAGTGCATTGCCGTTTTAAGCGGTGAACGTCAACGGGCGCTGTTCATTACTCTACCTGACAGGGGATCGGTGTGATCATCAGGGAGATAAAAAGCTTAAGACACTGTTGCCTTTGGAAATGAGACTAATGATACATGGAAGCCAATAAGTGAATGGTAAGCACAGCCTCCGTATAGATAATATCTTGTCACCTTTGTAGAGAGAATCACCACACTGGTCAATACAATGACGCTCGTTTCTAAACATTCAGTGTAATATATGGTTTCCTTTATTTATAAATTTCAACTATCTGGTAATCTAAGTTAACTATTTTATTTGTGAATAAACACAGCTGATTTAATATGTATGCATATTTCTCTATCGTTAATGCGCGCTTTTTAATTTGTATGCTAATAGAAGGCCTTCCAACTATGGAATCGTGGTATTTCATTTAAGCAGGTTCTGGCCCCCATCTCATTATATTGATTTCGTCAAACAAAAACAGAACTCTAGTGAGCTTTGAAACACCGAGCAAAAGAAATCCGTTTTTGACCTGCATATGAAGGGTACCCCATTGGTTTCAGCGTGATTTGCCGCTGTTTTCACCACATGGTCCCACAGTGTGGTACATATGGCTCCCGTTTACTCCCAAGATCGGTTCAAAGTGCAGTCCACTTTGATAATGAAGCCACCCAAAGTTCAACCAGTCTGGTATAAACCTGCCTAACCCGGATGTTTTCGTCCGCATAGGGTTCAACTGAAGTGCGTCAGCATCAAATCAAATTTAACACTTTGCTACTGGTCTGTTTGTGGTTAAATTTATACGTGCTGAATAGCGAAGTAAAAATGTCATGCCTTATTATAAATAGTTTCTTTTAATTGGCCTTTACGTGTTAAGATGCTTTGATGTTGAAAACTTATGAAACCATAAACCAGAAGAAATATTTTATTCAAATGGCGTCAAAGAAGAACAAACGGTGTCAGGCAGTGCGCAGAAATCTGCGGAGGATGAAAGTCACGTGACTGACTTCCGGTACGTTATAGCAATATATGGTGAAACAGTGTATTTACAGGTATTGAGAGGACAGAAGTGATATAATATGTCTTTAAGCTGAGACACCAGCCTTTCATCTATAACTCATGGCTTTAAAAGTTAAACAATTACTCCATAAAAATGTAAAAAAGTATTACATCAAACGTTTATGTGTCATTTTAGTAGATATATGTTGCCACAAAATGACGTCCTAGGTGTGTATGCAGTAAACATAATGATTATAATGTTATTTATTGATGAAAAACGTTTAAGTAAGCATAGTAACTGTATGCCAACTTATTAAACTTAGGTAGAATGTGTTTGTGTATGAAGGAGGAAACCACCCGCCCTGGTGTTGAACTTTTAGTTTCTACATATTGCTAGAGTGGAGTTCATTCACTTTCCGTTTCTATATGTAGCTAGCACGGAGTTCAGTAACCTGGTATGTGTCAAGAATGTAAGACAACCGCAACACATGTTAAGCAACCAAAGGAAAACATGAAGACGCATTTTGCGAAAGCAATGGACTTTGACGCCATATTTTTCAGCCACCGAAACTTTTCGATAAAAGATAATAGAAGTAGGGTTGGGGTGGGGTTACCGTGACATCGCCAATCAAACTGAATCATCCACCCGCAAGCCTTAACCCCCTACACCCCCACCAATAAAATACTGGCTATTGTGCAGTCCTAATTTATTCCCCAAATTCCCCAAATGTTAAGTTCTTCACTCTGTCTTGTTTATGATATACCCCATGACTTAAAAAAATGGTTGGAAAATGCCGATCAACAGACGCCATACACTTTTGTTGGCCATACACTTTGAATATACAGGTATCCTGGGGTTCATATATTCCCTTTACATCATTGACGACATACACTTTCAAGTACCGGGTAGAATCCACTAATGTCATTACAAGAAACTCCTCGGGCTGAAATGTTTAGAGTTGAACGCGCGCCCTAGGGATAGCAGCTTTAACTCTTAGTCTATAAGATATCCCTCGATCCCTCGATATAGTTTCCAACCATTTCCATAATTGCGAGTGTAATATATGTTAATACATTTTGTTCAATAAATTCTAACATATGAAATATTGAAGTCCGCTAAGCACGTGAAATATACCAATTTTTCGAAAGTAGACAGCAAAAAGCATAACTCTTTGTCCTTGTACTTTTTAACCAATTGGAAGGTTGATTTGACCATGATCTTTTTGAATCGTCTGCTGATCAGTACTCCCAAGCGATCTCTTAGCTTTCCTTATAATACTAATGGCCAAGATTTCAAACGAGGATGAGACAATTTGACTGCTCCATTTAGCTGGTCAACTCACCACATTGATAAAAAGTCCCGGTCTTAGTGCTCAAATCATGGCATAATGACAACGAAAATGAGGTCAACGGACCCCAAAGTAATTACTTTGGGGCATTTGGGGATTATAATACTCCCAATATTTTACACTTTACACAAAAATGGAATAGCATGTTCATTTCTAAGCGTATTTTCCGGCCATACCTAATGGACTATCTAGCACCACACTATTTGTTTGATGGAAACAACCTAATTAGGGGCTCATATCTCATAAACTAAACAGTATGAGATCAAATACCGGCATGAGATTGTGGTTCGCACCGTAATTGTCAATCGTGCCATTTTTCATGATTACACTTTACTAATTAGTTACGGAAATTGGCGAATAAAGCTTGGCTATGCACACTCTGTGGCTTAGCGGGTTTGTTAGTTAAAGAAGCAAACAAAAAATGGACTTTGTGCTATAATAGTGTTTATTCATCATTTTTGTAATAACATGAAGATAAGTATTTCAGAGAAAAGGATAAGTAAAAACGACTTTTCACAGCCGAGGTATGTGAAGAGTGCATGGAGTTCTTAACATACATCTATACCACTCACGGTGGACACGGGTCTGTAACAATCATTGCATGCCACAATTGAGCTTTGGTTTATAACAATCCAATTACTGAAAATCAAACTAGAAAACAGATAGGGATTGCTGACGATTTGCCTTCAAGATGCCATAGCACCCACCGAGGAATAAATATCGCTCGACCTCAAGAACTGTATTGGTTGAAATGAAATGAATCCTAAAGGCCGTTGATTATGATCGATCACAAAATACCAAAAGAACCCTAGTTACATAACCCTAATAATGAGCCAATAATGCGCCTGTGGTATTCTAGCACGGGACATAAAGTGTTTATTAAAGAGAATCAGTGAAAGATTTACAGATTGAAAGACTGACCATAAACTAATTACCGGAGAGATTGGAGTGTTTTTTCTAAAGGTAGAGTTAACACATAAACGCAGTTCTGAACTGATGCCCTCTGTATTCAATTGGTGATTCTCCGAAGAAAGTAGGTGACGCTCACATGTATTTTCAGGCATTTGCAGGATTTCTATTACCAACAATGCATGCGCACAAAGGATCCCAGGAAAGGTATGTGTATTGTTTGGTGTTTTTTTGGAACAGTTCAAAGTTAACACAGTGGGGTAAACGGTGAAACAACTTCCTGATGTTAATGGAGCATGTTAATGGATGTGCATTGAAGCGACATATAATGTTTCATGTTCTATGTGTAACGGTGACTCCGTGTACAAAACTGTTATAAACATGAGTCCCCAACACCGCCACATGAAGTAACAGTACGCCAAGTGCATCACCCTCCCTTTAAGTTGGATTTTTTTGTCTCTTTTGGTGTCAAATTTTATTTTGTCAACCGATTGACATAACTTCATGAAGAGCTAATGACTATGAAAGAGCCAGTGCCTAGCCGTGTAACGATGTTTAATTGCAGGGTAGCGGAACAAACCAATAGATATGTTATAGCTATTTGGAACCGTTGTCTTGCTTTCTATTAGATATTGGAAACCCAGACAAAACTAATAAGACTACTGTCACCAACCAAATCAGAAAAAATCCGTCTGTTGTCGGAGAGAGACATTAAGGGACTTCATTATGTGGACAGCAGCAATAACTGATTTATTTCAGTCCAACTCAGTCACCAATAGTATAGAATTACCGCTAGTTTATTGGCCTGAAATGATAGTATATTAAGTTTTTGGTCGATTTATTTACAAAGACTTTTGTGAGATATTGGTTCATTTGGGCCAATTATGTAATGGCTTGTTATATTGTTCTTCGCTGCAACTTCGTCCCGTTTGGAAAAAGAAGCATTGCTGTTTGGATATTTTGACAATTATGTACAGTACTAACTGCTTTGACCTATCAAAAAAGTCAAACAAACTAAAATAAGATAAATTAAACTCAAATTAAAATATATTTTATATTGGTAAACAAAATACTTTTGTCGCCATCATGATCACTTTCCTTTGGAATTATGTAAATGGCGGATAAGTTACTTTCGAGCACTATTATTTTATCTGTGCAAAGTTGAGACTGTCAATAAATTAACCTTTATGTACATTAAATGTCCGGGGAGATGAAAAGCACTGGGTTATTTTTCTCCTAATAGCAGCATGGTTTATTCCGTTCACCATAAATAATAAATTGTATATACTGGGTCTTTGATACGGAATGCTTCCTACGTGTGTATCCAGATGGTAGTGGGTGCTATGATGATGTTTTGAGGGGTTTTACATATATTATCAGTGACGTTGATTATATATGTCTGTTATTGAATTATATGTACCATGTTGACGTGAAGATCCACCAATATATTTGATTGTACTTTATTGTACCGTCAAGTAAAGTAAGAGCACTTGTACCATACGGAGTAGTATAAAGAACAAAGGGATGGCCTGACAGATATAGTATTGATCGGCGATACTTTGACGCACCAACTGATCTGATGCCCTGTATATTTATGCTTAAATTATCCGCTATGTTAGCTTTTTAACTTCCTGATGTCAACCATATCGAGAAAGGTAATAGACACTGTTGCGTGACTCAGAAACATCATCCCTAGTTAATTGTTATTAAACAGTATGGCAGATAAGTGCTGATACTAGGGTTCTAAGTAAACACATACTTTCAAAATGGCTACCGTCAGTCCAGATATGTAGTGCACTTCACGTGTGTGCGGAAAGTTAGCAGAAAGGGAACATATTAAAGAAATAAAAAAGACAAAAAAGCGACCTGCAAATGCCCTAAACGCTTTTTAAGTTATAAGAGCCCAAAATGCACCATCCATCCATAATTGTATACAGTAGCAGCATTCGATCTTTTGCTCCGAGGGTCGCGTCTCTACCTCGAAGCCTTTCCTAATGGAGGTAATTAAATTTAATGCCACTAAAGGTCTCTATTAACGTGTCCTAGATGAAAACTTAAATAAGTTGCCATAAATATCGTTTTCGGTAATCGGAATACCAGATTATCCCTTGTGAACGGACAATTGGGACATCATTAAAGTGATCTGAGTTTATTACATAGCAAGGAAACAGGGACAGTTTTCACGCAGTATGCAGGTGACCAAGTGCGTCTTAATAACAGTAAAAAGAGCAAAATTTAAATCAAAATGTTGGCAGTCGAAACCTTAACTGCCAAGCATATCCTTCAATATTGCAAACACTAGAAGTATGTCATGTGAGAAATGCATGTGTTAGAGACAGCTGTGAATTTAGTATGTATTCAAGGTACTATATCAAATATGTTTTTGACCAACTTTGTTTTCAGTGGCTATTGGCTCACAAGTGTTTAGCTAAGGTACCCCCCACAGGCTGTTAACAAGACATATCTCCTTCAGTGTTCACGATAGGTTAAGCCAATTGTCCACAACCTGATTACACATATACATATAGAATTTCCATCACGTTTAAGATCTAGAGGGGAATCACAACAGACAAGAGGATACAAGTGGTATTGTTGCCTCTACACCCGACAAAGTTTATCATAATAGAGAGAAAAATACAGTCTATTGGAATGGTGCCAACTTCGCCATATAATAGTCCTTTTTTAACTGACTTCAAGACATAAAGTTCTGACAGGTAAACAGTATAAATCTACTTAAGTTAAGCATGTTAAAAGTCTTGCAAATTGGATATTTAGTCTTTACATCTCTTCACGAGAGCGGTTGCGGATTAGAGACCTATGGCACTGTTCTGTTTATCATTTCCGCTGGAAATGACTTAATTAAGTGAGGCCCGCAGGCTCAGGTCAATACACTGCTGACTGCAATGCTGGCAATTGTCATGTTTTGAACAATTTGTTATCTTGTAAGTTCTTTTGAGTATGTTACCATTTTACACGCAAAGGGTAATACATACAACCTTCAGTGCGACTCTCGTCTCATGGGAACCTTTGCTGTTTGATTTCATTTCCTTCGACGTACATCATAATGTTGTTGTTATATGTTCTCTGAAAAGGCGAACACTTTGGTGTCTACCTCTTGTGAATGTCCTTGATCAGTGGCAACATGAAGTTTGTCAGTAAATGCCATCCATTTTGTTTCATCAGCAAGAACTTAACAAATCGAATTATTCTCATTTTACTCATTCCGAAACTGTTGATAATAAGAATACCGTGTTCACATACTGCTGTTAGTCCATAATTGAATTGGTAAATAATTCAAGGACATCAACCTGTCAACTTGTTTGCGTGTTTTCCCTGTCGTTTGGCGGTCTTATTATTTGTTTTATTAGATAATCACAACTGATTGAATGTGTGCCGATATGCAAGTTCCACTCGTACAGAACTCTTTACGTTGCAAAACTTCTGGCGAAAAGACGCCTCGTTTCAAATACACGTCATGCAGTCACGTGCTTTACATTTTGTTTTGGTCACAGGTTAACATTGTGTATGGTTGTCATGGAGCCCAACATTATGTCCTGGTCTGCGGTTAACGTTCAAGAGAGCCGTATTGTACGGTTGTAATATAAAGCACAACTGTTGCAATCACACTGGAGATAGCTATGTGCAGCTCCTGTATTTGCACGAAACTAAAAAAGGCGATCAATTCCTGCTGCCATCATCCATGTTATGTCAGAGGAGAAAGTTATTTCCACGTTAGATATTCTGCAATTAACGTCGCCCGTAACAAGATATATGACTGACGTAAACTTGCTTGAAAGCGCAAGCCTTATATTAGCGTCAGGTAATTTTCCAATTCTGCACGGCGATGGATTTTTCAAGATGCTAATTTTTCATTTTGCTTGAGGCTTAAGAAAACTAAGCCCACTTCCGGTTGACGTCATGGTAATGAAAATGTTTACAACGCGGTGTTCAAAGGGTTGAATATTTAAGGGAATGGATTGAAGTTGAAATTGACGTACTGTTGAATAATAAAATCAGGCACGTTACTTCGTGATGGGCATCACTAACATAACTTCCGTTCGGTGTGCTGCATTAACGCCATACTTCCTCTCTGTACAAAGGTTGATGAAGTGAAGAATCCAGTACACCGGTTATTAGCGGATGTTACAGATTTTGAGCTCGGGAAAATATCTAGACTTTATATCCGAACTGATAGACCACCTATTTCATTTGTACTAAACAATGAATGGCAATATTACTAATATAAAGTTCGGGAAATAAGTGCATTTGTTTAGAAAATAACAGAATTACGTGGGACAATGACATTCCTGGATAACCGTGCTATGTACCGTATTAGTGAAAATTTATATATAACGTTGCGTGAGATGAGAATGTTTTGTACTCGGTGTGTATATGTGCCGCTATAAAAGCGAGGACATTAGAGCACAAGAGTAAAGGTTGCGTGTGCCCAAATTATGCAATGCATTACAGCAGCAGTTTGCGGTCCTTTGCCTGTTTATATTGTGGCGCTGTTTGCAGTGGAAATAACTTCATGGGTTTGGTTTTCCTTAGGGTTTTGAATATGCACAGCATTTTAACTCGTACGATTGGTCCTAGGCTTTTCTTATGTTTTTGTTTGTACTTTGCATTTTCTCGTGCATATTGGGTCAAGTTAATGTTAGTGAAGAAAGGGCGATAAATTGTACACAAAATCATTCCGGGTAATTGATGCTCCATAAGATTCCTGGAAAGAAATACAAGAGCGATTCACAAACATTAAACTGATGGCCCGTGAATTAGCTCCGCATAAAATGATAGCAGCATTGTAAATGCCAAAACACTGTACAAGTCTCACGTCTCACAATTCAGTCAATTGTTGGGTTCACATTGACGCCAAGTTTGTACTAAGCTATTTTATCTTATGCGTACGTCTATCCTTTTGCTTTCAGTGATTTGGAAACTTTCATGCATTCTCTGGGCAATCTGTAGCACATAATTTTCTTTTGTGCAATTGAAAAAAAGCACTGCTTAATGTGTGACTACTTTATGTGAAGTGTGTATAATACAAACACATTTCAAAAACCTACTAAAGCCCATTAAGTTGTAACATATACCTGTGTTTCAATTCAAGCCCCAATTCTAAAACCTCGACAATTGATTTTTTTGGTATGAAATATCATCTAAAGTGAGGAAATAGATAACTGTCAACGCGGCCCAAATGATGTCTTTTTGTACACTTGGGAGGTAGAAAAAACACAATACGCCTAGGTGACTGTGAAAAGCAAGAACATTAAAACCCTCTGGCTTGGTCTCATCTCACTGTTAGAAACTACTGGGCATTGGGTTTGGTGTAAAACGCACCAGAACTTGTACATAATAGCATAGGCCGTATTAATAAGATGCTGGGAAGGGAAGTCCTTCTTTGGTGTATTTTGTTTTTAGACGGTTACGTAATTGACGTTGATTTCAAAACTTAACGGCATCTTTCGGTGTGCTCTTTGTTAAGGAACTTATTCTTTGACAAATAGTAAAGCTAAACTCGGCAGACCAAAACACGGTGTCTGCAGATAGTGGGGGGGGGGGGGGGGGTGATTACCAACCTTTACAACCAACGTGTGTAGATGTAACATGGTTCAGGGAACCTTATCGTTTCCTATCTAACACGTCCCGAATGCTCCTTATTCCGCACACTTGTTATGCCTTCATACCAGGCCCAGTGCAGCATTAAGAGACATTGAACGCCATGTGGGGTACTAAGTACAATTGATAATAGAAAGGAAACCACCTAAGTGAATTGGTGCTCTAGTGTATTCTACGTAATGAACCAGCATCTCGTCTTATCCAGAGTGACGGATAATTCAATCGGGATGCTTTGTACTTTGTCATGGAAATATCTACTGGGAACGACACAACCCTTCTTAACATTGACTAGAAATCAACCTATGCGTACCTTTTAGAAGTACGGTTACCTTCATCATAATTAACCTATGCGCACCTTGCAGAAGCATGCGTTACCGTCATCACTCCCCTAGCCTTTAAAATCACCTGGTAATATTCTAAATTATACCATGTTGTCGTCATATAATTATAGTCCTAGGTTGTGATGTCTAATAACCCACTTCTCAGTATTCTGTCCCCGTGACCCGCAAAAATTTCAGATTTAGCAGTCCTCCATTTTTTATCGATTCGTCTAAAAAGAGTTTTTAATTCTGCTTGGAAACCTATGCTGTGTCAGTAAAACGCAATTGCGTTGATTGCTGTTTTATTTTTCGGGCACAGGTATGCAAGGGCAGTGGTCTGTTACAGTCTTTACAGCACCAAATCAAAGCGAAGGTAAATAGTTTCACTGTGGTAGTGGACATAGTACACCACCCTTATTACATATTAATATAGCGATTCGTTCCATGCGTAACAGTTCATCAGAATGAGATAAGATCCAGTGAGCTGAAACACAAAGGAGAAGGCTTCGTAGTAAAGAGGTAAGTTTCATGCATGGTGAACGCCACATACCTGTACCTGTCGTTAGGTGTCGATATGGTCGCGAGGCCTTCACTAAAACACGTCCGTCACTTTGAGAGAGAATTTTAACTACACTGAACTTGTTTCCATGCTTCTCCCATCCATGTAATGTCCAAGGCCTTACAGATAGTTTGTACGTAATAGAAATACCCAACCCTTAAGGGACGTTGATCGTATCTTTATGAACACGGGTTGTATATAATCATGTAAAGTGTTTTAAAGACTGACTTGTGTAGATCATTTGGATATGGCTTTATGGTGCTGTCGGAACTCCGTCGAATCGGTGTAAGTCTTGGGATAGGCAGAAGTAGGCTGAAAAAGCTATGCCATTGGGTACTGTAATAACTGCGTAGAAACATGGGCAGGTAACAGTAACCTTAGTTTTATGTTTATACAAATGTAGAGACCAATGGTCTGGAAACTTATTGTCGTTACACAGCAACTGGCTGACACCAGAGGAAAGTACTGGTATAACATCAACACAAAGCAGGTAAAGGTAAAACAAAGCAGGTAGATTTAATCTACGAAGGGTAGGTGATGTTTTCAAGGCAGAATACAAGTATATACTGTGCATTCAAACCTCCGATCCTAGGGTAAAGATCGAAAGATGTGATAATGGAAGATATGCTATGTTAGATATTTAGAAGTTAGTAGTTTAGATATACTGTGATAATGGAAGATATGCTATGTTAGATATTTAGAAGTTAGTAGTTTAGATATACTGTGATAATGGAAGATATGCTGTGTTAGATATTTAGAAGTTAGTAGTTTAGATATACTGTGATAATGGAAGATATGCTATGTTAGATATTTAGAAGTTAGTAGTTTAGATATACTGTGATAATGGAAGATATGCTATGTTAGATATTTAGAAGTTAGTAGTTTAGATATACTGTGATAATGGAGGACATGTCTTGTTAGATTCCAATATCAACAGATATTACGTCATTGGTAGAAAAACTGATACGCAAAGTGGAAAGCTTTCTAAACTCCATTTTGTGAAGTGCCACACTTATTGAATTTCTCAATCCCCCAAACCTTGTTAAGTCATCTAGGATAGGTATCTTACAGGCATCAAATATGGTGGCAATAGATTGATTTTATTGGTATCCGTGTCCATTTATCTGGCTGAGTTATGAAATTATCCCACCGGCTGTTAGTAATTTTTCCTGCTGACACATTAGTTGGAACAGAAAAGAGATGTTTATGACGAATGATATTTATAAATCCGTGCTCGCCAACCACCTGTAACACTACATCCGCCATACTGTCTAATAATAATAATAATAATAATAATAATAATAATAAACTTTTTAAGGATAAAACATTTAAAGTGTGTACAATTATCTTACACATGGTCCTTTGAGGAATTAGAATAAAATATTGTTTTAATGAACAAAATGTTATATATAATTTAAAATTTCATTAAAAAAATTAAAATTATAAAAATGAAAATCAATATGTTGGTAAAAATATAAAAACTACATAACTTAACAAGAATATGCATACAGTATATAAAATCTGTCAGATGTGATAGCGACTTTCAGCAGTATTTACCATATCTTTATACATCCTGTCTTCTACCCATTAACGTGGCAGGCGAACATAGGTATGAAGAATACGTAACAATGCTGTTGTAGAGCTTCATTTTCTATATGGCCATTATCAAGTCTATAATATATAACAATTAATTCCTCCCTACAAAATGGTTGATTTCTGTTGAATTTTTTCTAAAATCTAAAATATTTTACTTGTAAACTGTGTATAACAAGGCCATACGTTTATGTTTTCCTGCATTTACGTGAAGTAGCAAACATTCCGTGTTCATAAAGCATGCTACAAATACATGTCACCCGTGTTGTCTCAAGCTAGAGTCGTGTTTCAGACAGTGTCTAGAGACATACTGCATCGACAGAATACTGTAGTTCATATTTCTGCAAACGTTCTCCAAAGTGAGACCTTTAAATTTTTTTAGTTCTACTCATCAATTCCCATTATGACACTAGGGCCCTGGAGTGCCCTTGGTAATACAGACAAACACAATTTGGCACGATGAAATCGAAGGTCTTCGCCTACATATAAATGTAGCAAAATGGAAAAATAAAAAGTTACCAAGAAACTGTCGGCAGGATATTGCAAGAAGAAGGTTTTGCTGCAAATTTGCTATATTTGCAAGAACATTTAAAGTTTGCAGCAAGTGTGCAAGATATTTTCTTATCATTTCAAAATTTAAAAACAGTACCTCATTTGCATCGTAATATTTCTGCTTCTTTATTTGCGGCAACAGTTTGCAAGAACCTATAAGTATTGCTGAGGTTTTCCTGTAATAATAGGGCGCAACTGTCGCTTTATTTTTATCAGACAGCGATTCTTCCAGCTAGATAACGTGTATCTTCATTTAATAACATTACCATGGAGGAGGACCAGACTCTGAAAGCCTCCGCATACAAATCCAATTGGAAACGGGCATGTATGGGGACAAAAAAGAAATACGTTTCTCGGTAGTGGGTTATTTTTACTAAGGAAAGGTACTCCACCAGACCGGGGTATGTACTTTTAAACTATAACAACACATCTGTCACTTTCATCAGTAAGTGGATCATTTGAGCGAAGGCACGGTGGTTTGTTCTTCATTTTAGAGGCAGTTGTTTGTCCTGCATCCACATGCAAGTATAGAGGGAAAGTCTTGATAAGCAGTGCTCTGAAGACTTTGATACGTTGGGGAGAACTAGATACTGTCACAGCTGACTTCTTCTTGAAACAACGTACTGTTGTTGTTTTTTTTTTTTAAACAGCAGTCACTGACATGTTTATTCCATAAATGTCACTGCTATTTAGCACGATATAATGGTGTAGGTGGTTCCTAATAACGAGTGGGAAGGGTATCTGAGGTCACATATGTCAACTTAAACAATTATCTCTAATGGTCGACTGATGACCAAGAGTGAACGCAGCGCTGTGTTCTGTATACAGTGGAAAAAGACTACCATGTTGATGACAAAGGTATATGGTGCTCTTTGTAGTCGGCAAAAGTGACAAAAGTAAGACTTCAGAGGTCCTCCACACCTAGTCTTACTTCAGTCACAGCTATTTGTCGATGTTAACTCGAATAATTGATAATTAATGAAATACCCAAGATGCCTGAGGTGAAGTAAAGTCATTTGACATGGAGTTAATCTTTGAGGAAACATCGTCCTTCAGGCAATTTTGAAGTAATTTTGTTGTGCTTTGAACTGCAGTTTTCCTGAACTGTAGAAAAAAAACACGAAAAACATCAGTGATCAAATAAATCCTCAATGCACAGCGATCGCTTGTCCCCCATTATTTCTTATACTTATCTACTTTAAATCCCGTGAAATCTCGTTTTTGAAGGTCACCACAAGGTGTATGCGGAATGCTAGTCCAGTGGCGGGTTGACAGGGTGGTCAAGGGGGGTCTTGGCCCCCATCCCTTCGGTTTCTAAAAAAATCACACTAATATTCCCTGTTGGAATTAGAATTTTGAATAGCTGATTTTTAGTTCGAAACCGCACCAAATGGCACCGTTTGCCATTGAGAGGGGGGTCAGGGGGCCCTGCCCCCCCTTCGGTTTCTGAAAAAATCACACTTATATTCCACCGTAGGAATTAGAAATAGCTGATTTATAGTTCTAAACCGTACCAAAAAGCACCGTTTGCCCTCCAAAACACGCTAAGGGGGCCGAGGGCCGGTTTCTTATCCGAGGCTTGTCATTCCTAAAAATCGGACCCCCCCCCCCTTTCAAATAATCGTGGATCTGCCCCTGTAGCCAGCCTCATGTTAACGTCAGGAGGCTACGCCGACTTTTTGAAACACAACAGAGTTTGTCACAACAACAGCGTTTCCCACCACTTCGTTGAACTGCCTTTTCAAATACGAGACTGAACCAACAGATCACCTAGCTATTTGACATTGATACACATATAATTTGATCTGTTGATGTCATTTCTGTTGTTAAATCTGAAGGGAAATGGACTTCAGTAATTGTTTAAAAGTGAGTTTTGGTCGGCATATCGCTTCTGAGGTCAGTTGGAAACTCAATTAACTGTAAAGGAAGATTCAAGATTTCAGCTCACTGACGTCTCTCCTATGCTAACCAGATTATAAAACAGCGGGTTGTTTTTATGATCAAATAACACTTAGCCAGCAAATATGGTTTACCCATTTATATAACTAATAATGATGATATGCCATTTTACAGTTCAGAGAAACGATATTTCTGTTTTTATCAGTAAGAACAATACACTTGGTCGACATATTAACAGCCAACATCCCGCTGGTTCAACGCGTCCATTATGCAGGCTAGCCATTAGTTTTATTAAATTATCCACAACCCGTGAGTACATTTCTCTCCTCATAAAATAATAAACTAAATCCCTGTAGAATGTTTGCTATCTCAGATGTAAAGTGTATGTGATGTGGTGTAAATGTTAACTTACAACATTAATAGGTGAGGGTAATGGGTTAGGACAGGCTGGTTGTAAACTGTGGAAAGACGCCTCAATAACTCTATGGTAACTTCCGTTAGGGTTTAAGTATAGGTGTTGGGTATTGATATATGGGTTAAGGGTATTGATGATTAGTCAGTGAACCAAAAAAGAGATTGTGAACAGGAATAAACATTAACTTCTTCCAGACAAAAAAGAGGTGGACATTTTTTACAATTGTGAAACCCCTTCGCCGTTTATCTTGCCTAGTTATTATTGAATCTGTTTCATTGAATTTATTAATTTAATAATTTTGTTTGCAACCATTGTTGCAATGTTTTTGCTGTTTGGTATCTGTATATTTGCAAGCTTTGCTGTCTAGTTCCCTCTGACTGTTTATTCTTAGTAGGTACGGTTCCTATTCTTCCATACTTCACTAGATTAACCTTTGTCCACCCATGCGTATGATGATTGACCATGGACATTGCACCGATGCTTTGCACTCATCAGGAGGTTTAATAATGTAGAACCATTGTACACCGGTACATGGAAGCACATGACGTTGTAGACACAGCAAGTACAGTAGTGTACTGCACAGAATATGGGACGTCGATATGGTTTCTCTTTACACGAATGTCTTTTTCAGGGATACACTGATGCTCATAAGTTAAGCAACACTTTCTTATTTCTCGAATTTCTCAGCAACCAAAAATTTTATTGAGGCAAAATTTGTACAATGGCTAGATATTTCTCTTGTTTTTACTTTGACTTACTGGACCTGGACATTATAGTACTATTTACTGTTGGACACGATAGAATATGCAATGGGGGTCCCACTTGCGAAAAACACAGTTTGGCCATGCCATGAGGAGCTTCCAGTTTGGCTAGTTTCATGGGCACAATTTGTTATTATGGACCAACCAATGGTTAGAAGAGGACTCAACGAGGTAATCAGATGGCAAATAATGGGAAGCCATCGTGCTGGGGTGCCAAAGAGACAGATTGCAAGGCAACAAAAAGTAGCACCAAGTCAAGTGTCCAAGCTGGTAGCAAAATGGCGCCAAACTCATCATGTATTGGACAAGCCTTTTTCTGGTAGAATTATATTAACCGACGCAAGAGATGAAGATATCTGGTTCGATTATGCCACCAGGACCAGTTCATATCAGCCAAACAATGAAAAATTGCCACCGAACGTCATTCAAGAGAGGTGCCCCGGTCAACAATACAGAGACGAAAGACCATTGGGGTGCATACAATCACACATTCAAGCAAATCCAGAAAGAAAAATCATTTTGGTGCAGGACAATGCGCCCATCCAGAAAGCATGGTCCGTGCAAGACGCGCTGCAACAGCGCGGTATCCCACATTTGGATTGGCCTGCATATTTACCAATTCTCAATGTAATAGAACATGCTTAGGATATGATTGACAGGGCAGTAAACGAAAGACAACCTCCAGTTAGAAACATTAGAGAGGTCCAGCAGGCAGTAAATGAAGAATGGAACGGCTCTCAAAGCAAGATTGGCAGAATTTGATGGCAAGTTGCAGGAGACAATGTGAAGCTGTTGTTCAAAACCAGGGAAGGCACACCCGATATTTATTGCATAATAGAGGATTAATCATCTATTATCTACAGTCTTCTTTTATTAAAACTGATTCTTAGATGATCGAACTTTATTTTTTCATAATAAGCTGTTTTAATCAGCACGTACTTTTTGCTGTGTGAGCATACTTTTTTGACACATGGTTTGGCATATTTTAGTACCGTTTGGTTAATAAAGTTATTTTGATTATTACAATAAGCTATGTTGTGTATATATTTAACAGAAATATTCAACTTGAATAAGTTATTTATAAAATATGAAAGAAATATGCACAACCCCACCAACAAATGAAATAATGATCATGATAGAAGAAACTTTTGAAAAAATCGGGGTGTTGCTTAACTTATGAGCATCAGTGTATGTGTTTTTATCAAAATATTCAATGTTGTCGATTCACAGAAGTCTGCCCTATGACACTTACATTCTCTCCTTAAAATTCGTGATTCTTTTAGCTAAACTAACCCGAGACCACTGGACAATGATCAATCAAATTAACGTACCCTCATTCTAAAACATATGATCTTTTCATTTTAGGCCACAAAATGAGCGGTTTTTTCCCCATTGTAGTTGGCAAAATTGTAAACAAATGTATTCCCTGGCTTCTAAACTATTTTCTTAAAAGTGGCTTTACCTTTGTTCAGTATTACATGTAGCAATTACACATCTTACAAGTTTCTAAGTTACCCAGATTAAAAAATATGCCCATCTCAGTACCCTTTCACACTTGGGCCATTTTGTACTTTGGCACCTCGCCACGGGCGGATTTTGTTATCAAGTTTTCCGTCTTATATTTGGACATCACTGAACCTATTTATGTTGAGAATCCTGTATTTACATTTTTTTATAATTCTTCTTCAAGTATAATTGAGCTTATTGAGCGGCGCGTAAGTAATGTTAAGAAGGTTGAAAGCCACGTTATTGACTAGTGCCAAGGATTGCCAGTTTTGTATTTTGTCATTTATCTTTAATTATCTGGAAATTATCGTTAGGTTCCAGGAAATAGAACATTAGCTTTAAAAAGGTCGGCTTTATGGGTATGGAGTGATTGATCGGCTATATGAAGTCCTCGGTATTAAATCTCCTCTCACAGACTGTGTGCGGTCTGTCTACCTGGATAACACCTTCTACACCAAGGAATTCATTGGGACATGTACTGTCCCCACTATGGGAATTTGAAACCTGAGGTTTTGCAGTTGAAAGAATGTCCTGCAAAGAAAATGTTGTTGGTTTAATACCGCAGTATTTCTATGTCCAACTATCGTCAAAATTAAATAGTGCCTTTATCTAGAGTAAGATGTAATAGAACCTTTTATCAAAGCAGTTTTCTGTATTCAGACCAATGTCTAATGTACGGCTTCTGTTGTCATTATCATAGGTCTACATATGCTGTAAAAGTACATGCACATCTTAAGGGCAACTTATGCCGAAAATACTATTGTTTTCTTCACCCTCTGACTAACATATGCACAGAACTTGTTTCTCTGAAGTCGGAACATATTGGTACGTATTCATGAAATATCTATTACCAGACACAAACCACTGAAGTATACATACAGATCTTGATCTGTTATTTTCCGAGATTTATAATAGACGGTTCTTTTTGGACACTGTAACTTTCGATTTCAAAAATATTATTCTAAACGAGATGGCAAATTAAAAAATAACATTTACTAGTAAAATCAATGTATTCCACCATGTTCAGTTGAGATGAGCTTTTCTTTCTCTTTGCATACACACTAATATGTTTGATGTAGTTATCAAATAACGGCAATCTCCAAGTGGTCCGTGATCGCCACAGTTCATACTGGATCACGCACTTTTACTTAGCAATATAATTATATGTACAGTTTTATACTTATCGAGCAGCTACTTAGTTGACGACCAATCTGTTGTTGAACTGTAAAAAGTGCAGAAACGCAGTAAAGCTGAAGATGTACATCAGGCTGTCTCAGGTAAGCAGATATGTTTGAAAAGGGATATGTTACAGTTTTTACACACAAAAAAAAAAAAAAAAAAAAAAAACTGATGTTACGTCAACATGACTTGTCAAATTCACCCCAACGTATTTTTGATCTGACAGCTATATGCCATAACATGAGTGTTTATTTTCACTTTGTGTAACCGGATAGGGAAAATTCCTAACACACCGATCTCCCTTAAGGACATAATTTAATATGGCTTCAATGTTTACGTTAACATTGCTATAGTGCTCTGGAGCCTAAAGCCCGAAGAGGCGAGCTCGGTGTGGCTTAGAACAAAAAGGCAAAAAGACGGATCTCATATTTTTAAAATCACTTAAATCATAAAAGGTCACGATTTCCTCTCAGGTATTCAATTATATTTTTGTTACTTCGCTGTTCTTCTGACTTCAGGACATCGTGCTGTGAACATGCTTGCACAATATGGTGAAGCTTAGGTGATTTGCCAGATATTGCGGTCGATATTTTTCAACTGTTTTATATACAAATACAATGACAGAATGCAGGGGAACTGGACATTGTAACCTGATGTATTTTAATTAACATTGTAGAAACTCGGTAAATCAGTCAGATATTTCAGTTAAATATTTGTCTTCCAATGGATAAGACTGCCAATGTCTTCAAGTTCATACAAGTATATACTAAGATCGTTTGGACATTGTCTTTAAACACAGGAACCTTCGCCAATTGACAACGGAATGTCTGTTTTAGGAGAAATATTGCGATAATCAAATTGATAAAATGGTAGTTGAAAATATAAAGGTTTATTATAGGGATAATAGAAAGAAACAAAAATTGGGGGTTTATCTGTAGATAAATGTTTATATACTTATAGTGACTCTTCCTTAATATTTTCAGTTATGGTTTCGCACAAAAAAAAAAGAAAAAAAAAAAATTCGCCAGCTTCATGGCACTATATTAACAGTGCGGCTGCCTCGTCTCAGAGGAGCTATAAAAGAGATATACTGAGCACTTTATTAAGACGCATACTTCTTTTCTGACGATGGTATCGTTTCAATCTAGTTTATGCACCCAACGGGGCATTTGAACCGACCCAGCAGGTGATTGGTAAACTACGATCCTTCTTAATGAAGATATAAAATTGCTGTACCATTTTGCAAGTACTGTTTTCAGGTGAATTACCCAGTTGATTAAGTGCAGATAAATAAAACAGCCATCGTGATCGGTCCAGGGTCTTCCCAAGTAAGATTGAACGAGAAATGGACTGAGTCTTCTCGGAGTTTATGACATTAGTACTTATTTGTGACTTATTATCCTAATATGGATAATTTTGCAAAGTGGTTCTGGTGTTATGGTTAAGTTCGGTTTCTACATCATTTCTCTGTCTGATTGTATGTATGTATGTATGTATGTATGTCTTCATATCTTTCTGCATGCCGTGCTAGTAGTACTTTTAGTACTGATAGTTGCCCGCATTTTTCCATTGAACGGGTAAACGCCGTGCTCTAGTCTTACGGTAGAAAATAGTTCGCTACTTAACCAGAAATGGTTGTACAGTGCCGATACAGTGCTTGGAAAAATATTATTTGAAAAGGTGAATGTGGTTATGTTGCCCAACATGTGGTTGTTCTTTCCTCCCTGAAACCAATTTAATAACTCCCGAGCTGACCACTCTGGGCTGGAAAAGGTGATCCATTTACTAGAACTTGAGGTTGAACTCTGATATAGGGTTCCATGTCTATCAACGTCATCTTTTCACAAAAATTGTTGTGCTACATTTTTTTTATATATTTCATTGGTCTTAGAAAAGTGTCCGGATAAACGTACATGTATTATCGTGTTTCACACTATACCAAAGGGACATTTATTTCAGAGAATGTCAAGGTATTCAGAAAAGGCTCATCAGTATATAATTCCTGGGGGAACCCGATGATACTATCGCAAGAACAATGACTTCGACACACACGTCTACAGTGTCAGGGTTAGGTGTCCGGGGAACAGATTAATCTGACTCTTTTCAGGCGGTCATAGTGTGACTCTTAGCCATAGTAGCACATTTGGTCCACCTCCATTTTCAGAACTACTGCCCATATGCGTATGTGCGAATGCATAGTTCAGCCGTCTTTTGCCTCTCCATGTTGAGCCATGGTACAAAGACATGGCGGCGCATGCAACAAGCGGGAAACACAGCGAGAAGCACCTATTTTATAGAATTTGCTTGTTTGACTGCGGTTCATTATAATGTTATATTTTTAATTGAGCGTGTCTCTACATAGCCTATTTTGATCAGGGGGGTCCAGTAAGGTGAATCCTGTAGACGGAACGGGACAGGGGAGGTGTCCGTATCAGGCCATATACTAAATGTGGACAAGAAAAAATAGTTCATAATGAAACTTCCGTCATGCGTTTTCATAAAAGGTCTTCTTACCACCGGCGTGGTATAATTCAGGGACGCGCGATGACAAAGAAAGACGGCCCGGAGGAAGACTATTTGTTACCAGGACAAGCCCTTTTGGCAAAGTCAAATCTTCGGAGTATTTTGCTGTTATTTTGTTAAAACAATATCTGTCTGTCTGAAGTCTATGTGATTAGATATATCGACTAAATTAGTGTTTTATTGCCGCTATTTGTCTACCGTTACTCCCAAGGGATTACAGGCACCCTAGATATATAAACTGATCTATGTCATGCATGTCTGTTTTGAGGCTTTATGGCACAGGTCTCTCTGGAACACAAACATTCCTAAATATGTAAATAATACTTTTAGTGATATTTAGAACAGGAAATGATTAGATACGAAATACACTCGGTAAATTTGCATTCGTATTTGAAGAGTTGAAGGCCTATTTCAGATATCAAAATACTGTAATACACAATGGAGGCTCTGGTGTGCAAGTGTTTTCACACTAGGTATAAAAAATAATTATATCATTTAACGATGCCATTGTTTAGACAGGAAATGATAAGATCCGAAATACACTTGGTCTCCACAAACCGCTGGCAATCAGGAAATTAACGCCAGTAAATCTCCGTTGTCTACGGTTTCCTTCCTTCTTTTGCGGTGTCTCAACCCTGATAAGGGAGCTGCAGTATTTTTTTCACCTTAGCTCGCTATCGACCACCGTTTTCCTGTCAACAGTTCACGACCCCAGAGACACGCAATTAGTGTAAACATTGCGGTGGCTTACGAAATATGTTCTTGGAAATTTCAATATTTTCCCTAAATCGCGAAAATACAACAAAAACGATTAATAATAAAAAATCTTAACCTGTATTTGAGCTCGAGGTTTCAGATGTCTGAGTCTCTCTCGAAATTAACTGGTAGATTGTTGAATTTAACCCGCTCGTTACAGTAAAAAGTCGAATAGTATTTCCGGCAGTTTAGCCTTTTTATCGTTACTGTATTCAAAAACTGATGGGATAGTAAAGATGCGCTGACTATTAAGGAAATGCAATTTAAATACAACAAATGTTTGGATGATACATCAAAACCGTGCTGATTTGTAAATTGTATGGATTTTCAGCACAACTTCGGGGATTGTGATTGTGTATAGACTATGACTAAAACTCATGAAAACTCTTTTATAATGCGCACACACAAACACTTCCTTATTTAGTTTATTGCTTCATTATATGGAGCAGCTGCCCAAAACTAAATGGCATACGCAAACTTCGAAATCAGAATCATTTCGGTATCCTAGAAAAGGAATTCAAGAGCCATCCATCAACTAAACTATTTCAGTGACTGAACTAGCAAACAATTTATGAACGAACAGGATTAAAGAAAGCAACGCTAGATTTGAAATTACTAAACGAATTTTCACCAAAATAAATTAGAGATGTACTGGCTTTTACGGCCATAAACATGACAGGTAGAATTACTTCATTATTTTTATCGTTTTATTTGTTTATTTATTTATTTAATTTGATTCTTTTTAATATTCAACTATTGTTCATGAACACTACATTTTATTTTAACCCCTCAGAGGGCCAATTTTAAGACAACTTAAACGTGTTTACGCTTAATTAACATGTTTTAGCCCTCTTTAAATAAACTTTATTGTTATTGTTTGGAGAATATATATATATATATTCCAAACAATAATAATAAACTATATAACAATAAAATATATATACTGATGTTCGCCAACCACCTATAACAGTACATCTGCCATATTTATAAAGTTTTTTTTTGGGGGGGGGGGGAGAGGGGGGGAATATCATCGTTGATTTTGTGTTTTGGAGCTTTTTTGTCAGTAAATGTATCTGTTCAGGTCATGATTCATTTCTGCATTTTGTAAAGCAGCTTTAGTAGAAGCTGTTTAAAATCAGCAGCACGTTACCTTTGCCATTATTAAACAATCACATACTAAAAAAACTTTGAAAGTGACTTTCGCTCACTTTATCTTGTTCTGTGTCGTTCCCAACGTGTTACTCTAACAGCGTATTTAAATGCGTCTTGCAATTATATACTCCACAACCTGTTTTGCTACATGTAAAACTTTTATTGTGTAATCAGCTGTAATGCACCTCAGATGGACCGTTCACGGTATAGAAAATGACAAGTAGAACGACATTATTGATATAACACACCTAGAAACATTATCCATTGCTATTTATTTGGTGAAATCGATGTGTTCGCCAGTTGACGTAATAGAAGCGCTTTGGGATCAAATTGTCATTTTCGGGTTTTTTTTTTTTTTTTTTTTTTTTTTTTTTTTTTTTTTTTAGAACAGCCAACAGTGAAATGATAAACAATGTGTTGCCAGAAGACAGGACAACCAAACTTTATTTTGATATTGCAGTCGTCAGACGATTCCACGAACGAGAAGCGTTGTATCTTATTACCGCAGCATAAGATTGTCGCTGTCGACACATGTGCCCCTTCAATTCTGATATGTCCTCAGATTAATGTTAGTGAAAAAACCTGCTCCAGGAAATTGGTGCGACCCCCCCCTCCCCTGCTGTACTCTCCCCCCTGCCCTCACTCCTACCCCTCCCCTCACATCCCTCACACCCTCTCAACCCCCCCCCTCCCCCCCGTACAGTAAGCTATTGCTCCTGTCTTGCAGTCCCCTATTTTTTAGTTGGGATTTCTGTTGTCTGGAATCAGTTCCGACCACAGGGACAGGGGAGATCGTATGATGAGATGGTTGCATGCACTTGTCATATAATACTGAAATAGCGTGATATAGCTATGATTAGGTGCTCAAATTGGAAAGGCATGTATTGTATTTCAGTGAGTCATGCCTCTACCAGCTTTCTCTTTTGTTCATGATGACGAGTGAATACCTCTTTAGAAAACACAAAATTTGATACTTAAGCACAAATATAAGATTAAGTATGTCCCTGTTGTTTGTAACATCGTGAACCAATAGGTAAATGCCAATATATTACCACACGCAAGACCAAATTAATAGGCGTGTGACAGTCAGCACGCCTAAAGCTTTTTTTCCATGCTTTGTTTTCAATTCAACTGAAGCTCCTCCTAGGTATGTCAGGATACTATATGTTATGTTTGTGTCTTGTAACATTTCTTTCTTGATTACGTCTGCAAACAAAAATAATGTGAAATAAAAAGAATACCTAAATGCTGAGTGTCACCTATTACAATACACGTGGACAACAATGCACTCAGTAAACTCATTTCTTCGCTGTGAAACCCCACAGGTTACGTTAAGTCTTCGCCAGAATTTACAAAGACAAATGATTGATTTGAATACGTTTGCAGATAACGCTATAGTCTCCTTAGTAATTTGCGCTTTTTCAATTTAGAATAATCGGATCAAGACTATTTAATAAGGGTTCAGCTTGTGTGTGAAATTAACGGTGGGTTGAATGAAGGGCATAGGCAAGACGCTATGCCTCGGCTACATGTAGTATTTAGTGCTTAAGTAACAGAGCAAAGAAACTACAGTATCAGGTAAGCAATGTTTGTGACCAGTCATAAAGTTAACTAAGGTTTCATGAAACCATGGGATTAGCTAAAACTGCCGCTCTGGTCAACAATAAGGCTTCATATAAAACAGAGCTCCGCAGGTGCGTGCTGCTCACTGGCAATGGCGGCAATTGTTTTACCAAATATTCTCCGCTGCCCTGAATTATATTAGTACTTAGGGTGAACAGGGTGAAAACACTTCTCATAAAGTCATCAAAGTTCACCTAAAACTCGGTTAATTCTAGCATAATAAAAAAAATGTCGGAAGTACAAACCTCCTTGAAGAAATTCTATCATAATATCTTTGAATGTTACTGAAAAAATAAGTTGCAAACTTGCAGCGGTAGTTGATACTTTTTGAACTCTAGATGTCCGATGGCAGCGTTCCTACACAAGCTAATGGTTCACTGTTATTTTGATCTTGCAAACGCCATGTCTTGTAAAATTTTAGGGATTTCCAAGTCCTTTCGTGAAACAGGGGTCTTCGACTTCGACTGAATAGTCTCTGTTATATTACATTGCTCACTGGTTCACCCCGAGGTACCACACAGGACAAACATATTCAAGAACAGGGCGAATTCAATACACTTGTACAAGATCTGGTGAGGGCAGTGTGACACGCTTAAGTTATAGGTCTTTTGTGGTTATAAGCAACATGTTTAGACCATTTAAGTTTGTTAGTGATAAATACACCCAAAAGTTTGCAATGAGACAATTCACTGACTAAGTATCTCTAACATCAACTGACGGGAAATTTGGCACGGACGGGGTAAAATTTACAGGCATAGATTTTCTGTTATGGAAAGTAAGGTTGCTGTTTCATTAAAGCAGTACACAGACATATCTTAAAAATTGGCCCGCTTTCAATTCTTGTTGCATTTGCACACCCTCAGGAAACACAAGTACAATTGCTGTTTGATTGCAATTTAACGGCAAATCAATGTGAAGCATCTTTTATCGTGCATCAAACGTGGTGACTAGAAATCACTACTGGGCACGGAAGTCAACATAGATGTCGTGCCAGTCACTGTTTCTCGGAGTTTGCTCCCTATTTTCTCAACTTTTTCAAGGTCTTGATTTGTTGGTTTTCTTTTTCAGAGCGGGAATTGACCTATCTTTCGGTTGATCACTTTCCGAACTGAGCACAAAGTGTGACAATGGGTTCGTGTGGTTCGACAACACGCTAAGGTCTTCTTGTGTTCACATTACGAGCTGCTTAATGAGAATATAACCGCACTGGCATTTTATTCGATACAGCGCCTCAGTGGAACAATGCTGCAGTTTTTCATCAGAAAAAATGGCAATTGTTATATGAGCTCAACAAAAAGACAGGTACAATAGGAACCACCAGTGTTTACCTGTCTCTAGATTGCTTTGCTGTAAAGGTCATACAATCTACCAAGCGCTAACATGTGGCATATACCCTGGGGACGGCAAAGAATACAAAAATAGGCGTCAGCAGTTACTCGTTACTAGTACGATGAGGTGTGTTCAAGTAATTTGTAAGGAAGCGTTCGTTATACCCCCTTTACACTGGACGGCGTCCTTTCTGCGTCCTCTCTGCGACCATGAAATTTGGCATCGCTGTGGTCTTAATAGGGAGGCACGAGCATTAATTTTGTATCAGAATGAATGCTCAATGATCGGCCAGTTGTCGGCACGTAAAATATTATAATTTTTAAACTCTCAAATGGGGCCGGACTGCTGGACGCAGAAAGGACGCCGTCCGGTGTAAAGGGGGCTTTAGTCTTGAATAAAGCTCTAGTTACTGTTGTCGAATTCCCCCTGGAAGACTCACTGCAAATAATTATTTCAACTCTACTGATATCTTGTGCCTGTTGTTCAAGGTAATTACTTAGACCAAATATCTCATAACAAACAACCGTCTGTGACACGGTTAGTGTTTTTATCCTTCACATTGTATTTCTTATTGCCTCTAGTCTGTAGCCTGACAGCCCACATATTATATTAATTCACTTTAAAACAATATATTAACCTTTCCAGTGCCGACTCTGTTTACCAATGGTAGAATACATTCGGTCGTGTAGAAGATCAAAGTAAGGGGGAATGACGAAGTCATGCATGAATTTTATTATTAGTATATTTGTTATTATTCGTTTGACTCATAGTTTAAATAGTTAAGGCCATTCATTAAACCATCGTGATGGCAACTTACGAGTTCAAATTTGAATTTTTAATATTATTTCCTCTTACTTAAGGGTTAGATCATTTACATCTTCAGTCATCTTGCCCAAGTTGAGGAGGTGATGAAAAAATATTTTTTGTATATCCGTCTATAGGTCCGTCCGTGTTTCTCTCTGTCTATAGGTCCGTCCGTGTTTCTCTCTGTCTATAGGTCCATCCATGTTTCTCTCTGTCTGTAGGTCCGTCCGTGTTTCTCTCTGTCTGTAGGTCCGTCCGTGTTTCTCTCTGTCTGTAGGTCCGTCCGTGTTTCTCTCTGTCTGTAGGTCCGTCCGTGTTTCTCTCTGTCTATAGGTCCGTCCGTGTTTCTCTCTGTCTATAGGTCCGTCCGTGTTTTTCTCAGTCTGTAGGTCTGTCCGTGATTCTCTCTGTCTGTAGGTCCGTCCGTGTTTCTCTCTGTCTATAGGTCCGTCCGTGTTTCTCTCTGTCTGTAGGTCCGTCCGTCTTTCTCTCTGTCTGTAGGTCCGTCCGTGTTTCTCTCTGTCTGTAGGTCCGTCCGTCTTTTCAGTTATTCTTCCATTACATTTTAAAAGAAGGGAAATTTTATAAACGTGCAAATAGTACAGATTATCTGTTACTCATTTCTTCAGCGATACAACGAACAGACAGTCGCGTTTGAATAGCTTATGCAACTTGATATCTTTTCATTAAAGCTTTTACCTTGCCTTGTGAAAATTCACAACCCTAGAAAATCCTTTGCTTCTTTGCTAACTCGAGATTGATATATCTGCATTCTGTGTCATTTAGAAGAAGGAATGAGCGTACTGTAATCATACTTTCCTGGCACTGTCAGTAGATCTGCTCCGAGAAAAGATTGAATGGAGACGGTTTAACTGGAGGTCCACACTACATCATGTATTTATCTGTTTTAAGTTTTCCTTATTTTCTGTTAATAAACCTTCCCTATATTACCTCCACATACCCTTACACTGAATACCTCCTAGACGGATGCTAATCCAATCTTCAAGTTAACGGTATCCCAAATCACATCTAGTAATTCGTCGAAAAATAAAAATTCGGTTAACAGTTGTTTTTTTTCCACACGGCGGTACGTATCACGTGTCAACCAAATTGTTACCATTGAACAGATGTCACAACATGCACCTTAAGTTACAAAAGTTCATCTTTCAACTAATATCACTCTCATAGTCACAGAATTCGATAAAACCAATGCCATTACGATATGTTGCTATTTACGTTACACCCACGAAATACCAGTTTGTAGCCTACCTTCATATACTTTTTTATTTTCAGTCGGCAAAAAGGCGGATTAGACAACAAAGAAGCGCTGAATAAATAAACAGCGACTTATGTGTACCGCACTGTGAACTTAATAAGTACAGGACAGAAAAGAAATATACAAAGTTCCGCTCTCTCAGACAGCATTTGAGGACAAGAGAGCGTGACAGTTATACGGTTTATCTTAGGAGGAGGATTTTGTTTTTTCAGAACACCGTTGCTGCAACGTGACACGCAGCGCTCAGGTTATTTTCCTCCAATCACCATAGCGCTAACTGAAGCAGAGAAGATCTGTCAGATCTTGTTGTCAGTCACTTACAATAACCCGCTGTTTCACAGTGGTCAGAATGACGTCAGCAGCCCACTTAGTGACAAATATTACCAATGAGGTGACACGATGAATAGGAATATTTACCAGTTAACTCGTATAATAACATAACTTCATTCCAAAGAATTCTTAAAGCACAAGTCAAAAAGAGAGAAGTTTCCAGTAAATGAACTCAACATTTTCAGTGAGTTGAAACTGTGATCTGAGCTGAGATCTCTTGCCGTATCAGTGAGCTATGGAGTACCACCAGGAAGTCCTGCCACTCATGTTTAATATCTCTGGAGACACTTCAACAGACTCTAGGTATCTAGCCAAGGGGACCGTACTTGACGACCCTCTTAACGCTAGTGTCACAGGAAACCACTCACACTCTGACCCATACAAGGACTTCTACGTCACTGCCAGGACGGTGACGGGACTCTACTGTTTCCCTGTATTGTGTCTTTTTGGCATCGTTGGGAACTTCATTGCACTGATTGTTTTAAATCAGAAGGAGATGAGGACGTCGACAAACGCCTACTTCTCAGCGTTAGCAGTATCAGACACGGTGAAGTTAATAAATGACGCTCTTTATTTTGTGACTATTCTTCTATATGAAAAGTCGCCCAAGGATGGCCAGAAGTTATACGGTCATCTGTATCCGTACTCTCACTACATTTTCAACATGTCAGTCTGCGTGTCTTCTTGGCTTGTTGTATCAGTGGCAACAGAGAGATATTTTCTTATTTGTCACCCGGTGCTGGCTAAAACTTTGTGCACTCGTCGACGCGCCATTATAGTTAGCTCGTGTATGTTTATAGCAATGAGCTTTATGGCTATTCCCTCTGCCTTGAGATACAAAACCGTTCACTTATTCCGCAACGACACCCAGGAGGTGGTGGACGATGTGGAGTTGACGGACCTGTGGCGGAACACGGACCTGGTGGGGACCTACACCTGGATACAAAACTTACTGCGCTCCGTGATTCCGCTTGTTATCTTACTATTCATGAACACGTGTATCCTGCGCGCAACACGAGCGCACCTGCGCAGTTTCCAGCGCCAAGGCATGCGCTTTGCCCAGGCCCAGTTACGGATCACGGCCATGTTAGTGAGTGTGATCGTGGTGTTCCTTGTCTGTATCACACCTGACGCTTTCATGTCTACTTTCTTTGGCTTCGGCTACCACGAGAGTAATAATAACTTAGTCAAGGGCGTCCGGGAGATCACAGACATGCTGTTAGCAGTCAATGCAGCAGTTAATGTGATCATTTACATGTGTTTTAATCCCCAATTTAGAACATCGTTTGTGCAGGTGTTTTGTATCGGCAGGGGGGTACCTGGCATATGTAGGACAAGGACCACGCAGAATCACAACGGAAACCGTCGGCTAGTCACAAAATACAACACCGTCGTCGAAAATGGGAATAACAATACCCATCCTAGTGATTATAACGGGACCCCTCATCAAACACAAACGCTAACGTTGCCATTAAGATCAGTGGGTCTACGCAATACGTACACTAGTGTCACGCAGTTAACAGACGCCGACTTACTACCCCTACAGTCGACCAGTTTATAGCTTTTAACAATGGCGTTTTCTTCTTTCAAATTTTCCGCGAGGTTTTGTCACTTTAACTTAACGTTGTTTTTTTCCTTTTTTTTGTGTTTAATATGCGAATGAATGTTTCAAAAACGTTCATCCTTTTTAGAGAGACGAAATGTCATGAAAACAAACCACGTCTTATTGGTGGGAAAGTTATAGGGATAACAACCGTTCGTTTAAGATTCATATTTCATATAAAATACACTGTAAAAAACTCACAGAAATATAATAAATTTCATTTTACCACCAAAACAGCGGTTATCGAAATTATTCTGGAATCTGTGCTTGCCATCATACCACATGGACTTTAATGGATGGCTTTACGCCAAAATGATCTCTTCAGATTCTCTTAAGAGGTTATTACAAAAATATTCAGAAAATAAATTGGACTTACTATGAATATCGGAAGATTCATTAACCATTGGTAAGTATGGGGAAATCGTCATTTCCCCCAGGAAAATCTTTTTTTGACCAAAAAGAACGGTTGTTATCTCTCAAATTGTCTACAGAAATAATGTACTATTGTACCATCATAAAACAATGTACAATGAAGAAATGAGTTCGCCCTTTACCTATATATTGTTATGATAAAAGCAATAGAATTTTAATGAGTTTTATTGCACGTCGTTTAAGCGTTAAACATTTCATTGAATAAACATTTTCCTCTGTTAAAACTGTTCGAATAATTTCTCTCTCTCTCTCTCTCTCTCTCTCTCTCTCTCTATATATATATATATATATATATATATATATATATATATATATATATATATATATATATATATATATATATATATATTATAATGTGTGTGTTTTGACAAAAACGTCTGACCGGCATATATTGAAAGGAAAATGCTACACAGAACAAAATTATCCACTTTTAGACGGAATCAGCAATATAGCTATCAAATCGACCCAGTTTTGTGAATAAAATTATAAACTGCTATCTTTGGACGGTCACTGTGGCCTTTTTCTTGAGATCGTCACTTGAGATCGTCACTGACATTCTTTGGAAACAGCCCGTCCAAAAATGAGCTATTTGTGGCACGCTGCAAATCCGTTGTTGGATATGCACAACTATTTAGTAAATAGACAGGCATCATTTTTAATTAATTTATAAAAAAGAAAGGACTAATATAATTCACTGTACATATTTACTCTACAGGCGGACAATGAGAGCTGCATGCAGAGTAAACTGCTTTCAATAAAATACATATTACGTCACACGATCACACTCACCACTGTCCACTCAACCCCAGAAACCCTGACCCCCCCCCCCGCCCCACCATGCTACCTTGGTTGGGTGGACTAGGTGTGCACTCTGTAAGATACCAGCCCATTTACTACAATAACGTCCTGGTAAAGTCTGTATGTTGCTTTATATCTGATGTCTTGGGTAGAATTAGGAGTTTTGCCATGTACATGTACTCTAACAATGCTGTCAACAGTTTATCTTTTTTATTCCAATTAATTAATCTACCTCAGATATTTATGACATGAAGAGAAAAGCACATGTATAATGGCTCTTTGTCGAGTAATAGTAAGTTCGTTCTATTCATTCCATGCAAGTCAATTCATATCATTGCGCCTATGGATATTTGATACAGGAAGTAAAGTGATTAAAAAGAGCCAGCCGCCGTTTCTTACCATGAATTTGCCAGATAATCGACTGAACAATGAGTTTAGTTTCCTATCAAGCATACTATTTCTTGAAGGTCAGTGACTTCATGGACAATTAGACGCAGAGACGTTCAAAAGAAGTTAATTGATGCTATCCATCTTAAAGAAACGTTGCTCTGAAGAAAAAAGTCATGGACATCCACGCTTTGTTTTGGTTTGTGTTTGTTGCGGCATTGGTGACAAGCAAATTTGACTAGAGAATAACGCCCCTCTTTGGGAGAACGCCTCAGCAAACACAGCGTTTTATGACGTTACCACAACGTTACTGGTCAGTACGTTATTTGGGCGATATAAACGCCATGGTTACGTTATTACAACGCTCTGTGTTTGCTAGGACGACTATTATGAAACGTCTGATGCCATTAACGGTTTCTTGCACTCATAAATGCAGTCAGTGACATTTTGACAAAATCTACGTGCAAGTACTGAATGAAGATCATATAGTTTACAGCGCGTCATTTTTCTATCATGTTTGCCATTAATCACTGTACGCTTGAATACCTTCTTCTACAGTGGAATCACAAAGCCGGCAGGAAAGAAAAGCAGGCGTCCCTTCACGCAATGCTATCACGGGGAATTTAGGTCAAAATTCAAAGCAATAAAATCATAATTATCGAGAATGCTAGGTATCATCTATTAACCTTTTTAATGCTGAATTCCATGTCATATATGTTTTTATCCATATCGAACAGAGACAATTATTAAAATCCTTGTATATTATAAGAAAACGTCTATTTGAGATATTTTCATATAAAAAACACCGATGCCGTTACGGCTTGCAAATTATTGCTCACATTGTGTTCATTATGACGGCTATTTATTGAAATATTTGAACTGCTTGCCGGTGACAAAGTAGAAGTATACATTTGTACGTTTTGCATGCAATTGATAGTAGAGAAAACTTGTCTTGGAATGCGGCCCCAATGGCAGAAAGGTTTCTTTATCAAAGGCGTTATACACAACTGTCACAAATAACCTTTCAGCAACCTTACATGTACACTGAAACTACGCCGTTCTCGACATGTGAGAAGATGATCTGTAGTTTGTGTGAACTTTAGAGGTCTCATGCCGCGTTTCTTCTCGTAAGACATGCTTCATTCTAGCCAGTTTCATATCCTGGCCTTGAAGCCGACAGATAATGTCCCGAAGTCCAACGATGATACTCCAGAACCAAGGAAAACTCTGCAGTTCTTTTAACAAGCGTGCCAAAAGATAACAATACTCATTTTATCTAAATTATCTAAACGTAAAATATTGCTTGCTAGCACTTCGTTTAATGGGCATAAGGAAATCCTCATGGGATCAGATTTGTCTGTTATGATTTCTCATTTTCAATACGGTGCTGTCTTTGGGAATTGTATAAATCATTTAGAACCTCACCTGGGAGCGTGTGTGCTACTTCATTCTTGCAGCGTTATTTTATCTTTTGATTAGGTTATCACACAACACGTCTATTTCAATGAGACCGTTATATTTAGATCCGTCCGTAAAAGCTAACAAGGACAGCACTGCATATCTGGTTTAACACATTATAACACTTGTAATATTGTAAACCTCACTGTATTCAAGACAGTGTTCTCAGATTTGGTTTGGTATAAAATCCTTTATATAAACCGGTCACTGAACCAAGGCTGGGGTGATTTTGACCAGACTGACGTCCAATGAGACGTCAGCACACTATGATCTGCAGGGCACCCCACAGTTATGCCCGTGTTAAGTCCATGCGACATTAAATTTTAGAGGGATAACAAGTCTTTATTTTGAAAAAGGTTTCATTAAACGGATTTCCCTGGGGTAAAGACCATTTTTCATACTTTACAATGGTAAATGAATCCGTTCCGAAATTCAAATTTTGTGGATTGTTTTTTAAATGTGCTTTTTATACCTGTAGCCACCTATGACGGTCCACGTGGTCCGATGACCGTTGTTTTTGTGGTGAAATGAAACTTATTTTATTTCTATGTGTTGTTTGCAATATATTTAATGTGGAATTTTGGATCTCATATGAAGAGTTGTTATCGTTTTAGTTGGCTGTGGCTTGGAAGGTGACACTAAATACACTTTAATTTAACGGCTGTATTCGTACCTGCATCAGCGATAGTAACAAAATGTAAGGGAAAATACCTGAAGAGACATTTTATGTTCAGAATATCCCTTTCATTACCTATAAGTAATTTAAATCATGGATACCACAACTATATAGTTCGATGCAACAGTCAAACCTCTGTACGTTGATTGTATAGGTGACAATCTCCTACATGTATGCCTCACAATATTTTTCATATGGTCCTATAAACCCGATATCACTTCACAGAATACAACTTATATAGTTTTGCGGAGGGAGGTTGGGTCAGCAGAAACTTGACAACCTTTCTGCACTTCCTGTCCTTCAAAAAAGTCGGTAATATATGAAAAAATCAGTGCCACACTTAGTAATAAATTAACAATAGATGTTTGCATGTATCCAATGACGCATTTTCTATCGAGTTTCCTAAGATCACCAGAAACTGCGGGTTTATGAAACAAAACCCAACTAAGTTATTATGCAGGCAACCATTGTCCACAAACAACTTAAATGCCATCTCCAGATCACAAGATCACAAGCAGTTCCTAGAAAAAAAAAAAACGCCATGTTAATGATCAAATATCTTATCTGTCGCTGGCATGTCCCTCAACACGGCCCTAAGTGGCAGTGGTATCATCTAGCCAATCAGTGACCAGTAGTTCCTGCCACTCAGGGAGCCACGCCATCTTGTTCTATTGGTCGTAATGTTTACATTCAGTTAAAAGTGGCAGGATAAACTATATTCTTTAACATATTTAAATTGGGCTTATTTATTTATTTCCTCCATGTAAAACGAAAGACAGTTTCAATCATCTCGGGTAATTATTCCATGTCAATGTCCCATACTGTACTTTGACTTGGCCTTGGCTTACTGTAGAATGTTTGAATCTATTCGTACGGTGCGGACCTGCGTTTCACTGTCAATCTAAATGTCTCAATTGTTTTACTTATGGGTTGTATTAGAACAAAATACAGATAAAGAGAAAGAAAGAACAAACTATTCAAAATGAACAAGTGAAAACTGGAACTGTCAGTTTCCATCAATTCACATATTTCACGGTGTTACGGTCGCTAAAAGTGGTTCCAAACTTGATTTCCAATAAATCGATTAATGGAGCGGTCCAAAATTTAATGTCAAGAGCCTTCTCTTTCCCTTCGGTACTGATTAGCCAGTCTACATAGCGGGAGAAAGAGCGTGCTTTGAAATATAATGATATCCTTTTTCTTCTATCAAGGTAGAGCGTCTAATTGTAAATCAACGGAGGACCACTGCGTCCTTTAATACATCAGATAATAGTTCGCAAATTTACGGCAATTATGGCTCCGTTGCTATAACATGTCCTCAATATACCTAATGGTTTTAAACAAGTCCATGGGTCGTGACACAGAGAGTAATCACAGTTTATACATAGGGATATTAGATACGTGTGCAAAACATTTGATCTTCAATCGATGGAGGCGACTATGTTTCTCGCTTTTTCTTCCCTTTAAAATTAAAGTTAAAACAAGGTAATAGGCGGTGTAAGAGCATATATCTCGCAAGACAATAAACTGTAAGATGCCATAACCTCACCCCACTCCAATTAGTATATGGAATGGCCTAGTTAATATTACACAACAAAAATGCATATACATCTACCGGTATGCAAGTGTACTGGATAAATTATCAATAATTATTATATTTATTAAGACTCCCGCCGTGTTAGAAAAAGCGGGTACTTGAAGTGCAGTGTTTTCAGCAGCAGTTCGTGATTGGAATATCATGATACATCCACCCTACAAAACTCAGCACACGCACCCACACAACTTGGCACACGCACCCACACAACTCAGCACACGCACCCCGTACATCTTCGCACATCTTGTCCACAAAACTCAAAACATGCCTTGATGAAGTTAACAAAAACAAAATGGTCGAATGACAAAGTATCTTGTCGGTCGGATTGTCGAGGAAATCATGTTTTTTTTTTTTTTTTTTTTTTGTGCATCGGTGTTATGAGCACTTTTTCTCAGAGTTGTATTGAATTACCAATTATGTATAGGCAATATGACAATTATACGTTATATCCATAGCAACATAAATGAAATGAGGTGAAATTAACCGTCTGCTGCAGGCAATTCGTCAAGTGATTCCAAACCTTTTCCAGTTATCAGGGCTGACCCAGTAATTTGGTAGAGGAGAAGGGAAGTGCGTGTTTGGGGGCAGATATACACCTACAGGCCTACGTATTTGGCACTTCATAAAGCGTACACACCGTATTTCACACAGTGTACACGCCGTACATCAGACAGCGTACACGGCCTATACGCGCAGAGGCCCTCACGTCCACGTCCACTTGACACAGAACAATATTGCAATGACGCACGAATTGCCTACCTTTGGTCTCAAAGCCACTAATTGTGGACAATGTATGATACGATTGGGGATTGGGATGTAAACTGAAAAGTGTAATTGAATTAATATTTCCCTTGTGCAGGAAATTTGTGTGTTGATGATTGGAATTCGTGATGCTGTTTGCACTGCATTTTTTTTTTCGAAAAAAGTGGAGAGAGAAAGTATCGATACATTGAAACATTCACAGCGGTTAGAAAGAGTAGATACAAAATCATCTTGAACGTAAGGTTACAATAACCCGATGGCCACGATTTATATTAACCATGATTTCACCCTGAATGAATAAAGTTAAACAAATTAATTAATTAATAAAATAACCCTAAAACAAGTTCATTGACCTTTTTGGGAGATAACTGTAGTCTTTGATCCTACAAAAGGCGCCATGGAGGCTGTATGGTTGTTTTGATTTTTCTGCTTCAGGCGCCATAGCAGTCTATTGAGAATGCTTTATTGAGGTAAAACTTTGAAGTGCAGGCGACAATGCCGTGAAGCCGTTCTTTAAATTATGGTGGATAGGTTTTCAGGACTAAGATTCGAAAACTGAGACTGTACATTCAGCCGAAAGGCCTTCATTAGAGGGGATCTTACATGGCAATTGTGGAATGTGAATTAATCAAAACAAAGTTGATGGGAAATGTGCAGTCATCTGTTTCACAATATTAATTACAACTCAGCGACGTTATAACGGAATACACCGGAAATGATGGAGATAAATTACAAATAATTCGCCAATGTGTCTTGCTAATGCTGACCAGTGACAGAGCTCATAAAAACTGTAGGACAATTTAGAAATACGTCATTTTTCTTCTTTACCTTATTTAACAGATACCTGTCCTTATCAATTCACATCATCTTACCCGTGCTGTCACGTGACCAAGATAAAGCTCCTCCAAATGTCATTTTTCGTTTATTAACCAATTAACTGCGATTTCTAAGATACAAACAGTTACTTAAAGAAAATATGGCGATCGTGTATTGATTCATATTTCTTTCCACCACAGCCTCTGATCGGGCAGGTGTGATAAAGCAAATATATATTATTAACTACGTACTTTACCAATAGATAAGTAGGCCTACAGCTTCTGCAGTTTATAAATCACATGCCAAATTAGCTATTAACTTTTGTCATGTATATAGGGAGAGCGGGGTTGGTTGGAACAGTTTTCACCTTTTTTGCGATATCTCAGCAGTCAAAGCTTTGGGGACAAAAATAAAAAATCTGATAGGGGAAAATTATATGCCGCACTCATCTATGAAATAAAACATCAAGTAGGTCTTTTCATTTAAGAGTAATAAATGCTCAAAGTTGCCTCCTAAAACGTTCCATCTCACCCCACCCACGGGGTGAGTTGGAACAGGCAGTGGGGTGAGTTGGAACAAGAGGGCGAGTTGGAACGCTTGCATATAAATTCAAAGTATAATTCATTTTAAGAGTAGGATTATCTATATTAATTTCCCAACAAGTACATGTTACTTTGTATTCGTATCTCCATAGTTTGTAAGCATTTTTTACGTTTACAATTTGTTTTCAAATAGTCTTTTCGATGTATAAACCATATCCAGTTACACTTCATTTCATAATGATAACAAAAGTGGTTTAGTTTAAGAGAAAATAAGTTGAATTCACACAACTCAACCTCTCAACAACAGTATGTTAGACCTACAAATAAAAACTAGCTGTATCTCTTTCAACTAAACCTCAGAATCAAAATTGCAGTTCTGACATATGTACACTTGGTCACCTTAGTACAGTCTTCATGTGACCACTTCAGACAAACAATGCATTGTACCCATTTCTCTTTTGGCCAGCTGTTACTGAACGGCTCCCAACAAACCAGACATTGCCACTCTTCTTCTGACTCAGAATAGCTAGTCATCTTTAATATCATTTTTCTTCATTTTCTCTGTCGACTAGAAATCTTTAACTTTTTTTTTTTTTTTTTTTTTTTTTTTTTTTTTTTTTTTTTTGTTGCGCTTGTCCTTTTTAATTTTGTTGGGCTTGGCCTTTTCTTTTTCGAGTAGCTCTTTTTCAGGTGTGTCAGTAAGAACTGCACTGCATCGTTTTCTTCTTTTAATGATTGGACTGCGACGTTGAGCCTTTGGAAGCGGTCTAATTTCTCGAAGTGGTATTGCTGGACTTGAGCTGTTTTGGGGTTTTCTTAAGTGCGCTATAGTGTGCTGTAGCACCTCTTCCGGTGAGGGCAAATGAGATTTCAACTGGATTTTTGCTTAAGTTACGAGGTGAATGTTTGTCTTTTCTGACGGATTCTGTACCCTCGTTCACTAACCATTAAGAGCAACCCCCAATCCATTTCACAAAGCATTTAAAACAATATCGACAGGATTGGTGTTGTATAGTTTATCCATAACGTAGGCTCTCATGTCAGCTAGAATATTTTTTTGCCGCAAAAAACAGAGTAATAATCGACATTTCCTTTCACTTCTAAAAGCAATTTATCGCAAAGAGCCACAATGGACATGCAAACCCCATTTCGACCAAACAGATAGCAACTGCATTTAACAAGCAGTGACCATCCCCCTCCCCCCCCCCCCTTGTATTTTCTACACGCATGTACATTCTGGCACCTTGGAGATGTTCTTTCAGCTGGATTTTGTCTCCAGTTGGAGTTGTACTGGGTGCGTCGCTATTTAGAGAGATAAAAAATTGAAAAACACCGTGCGGGGTAGGTTGGAACACCCCTGACAGTGTTCCAACTGGCCCCATGTCAAATGTTCCGACCAGCCCCCACGACGTCATGGCCAACTTATGACACTGTATTTCTTTAACACGTGTGAGGCGATTAAAAAAAACTACAGCTTTTTGAACATCAAGGTGGTCCTAAACGCTATGCACATTTTCAGTGATATAATCCTTATACTTTAGTTTACAGCACGATGAATGTCAAAAATATGAAAACTTACTTCGAGTGGCGAAAATACGTTTTTTTCGCATAAAACTTTTACCGCATTTTCGATACTTCCAAAAGTTTCCTGGATTAAAGACCATGCCATGTGACATTTTTATGCTGAAGGAGCACATGATCGGTCTCGTGATTTAAGAAATAAAGCCAATGTTCCAACTTACCCGCGTTCCAACCCACCCCGCTCTCCCCTAATTACTTCTAGGATCCTGCGTCTATCTCAGACAGCAATTGTATCTATCTAAAGTACATGAGACGCCACATTTAACACACTGCTATTAAATTATCTTCATTTCTTTGTCCCGGTGTGCCCTATATCGCCATGTTAATGCCTGACTAGCACCTGCCACATGTACATGTAGAGTATTCTGTGCGGGTAAATGAGACTTAACATTGTTATTCTCAAAATCATTCAAACAATTTAATCAAAACATATACCCTGAGTGCCAGGGCACTGTAAAGCTAGCTTGCTCACTATAACTTTTCATGTGTTGGCTTAATATATGAAATCGAGATCGAGCTGGCAATAACGAAATCTAGAACCTATAGGGTATCAAAACACGAAATCTGCAATAAAAAAATAAGTAAATAGGCCTAAATAAAAGTTTGTAATTAACAAGGCCCTACTTAAATTCTTAAATTTAGATATTTGAGACATAAGAACATGAAAATTCTATTTTAGAGACTAGAATATGAAAGTAAGATCGCAAACTTCTGGCAATCACCAATATAAGATTTTCTAAGATGAAATCATCCAAAATTAAACTGGAAGGTAATAAATGACAGAAATGTATCGTTTTTTTCATTTCTACACAATTTCAAGAATTGCTCATTACTCCTTAAATAGTAGCTTTGCGTGTCTTGTTGTCTTTTTATGTGTGAAAATTGGTGTAAATTAACGGGTGTAAATTAAGTGGAACGTAGACCCTTCTTGACATCACCGTGGAAATCACAGCTCTGCCACCTAGCGGTGTGTTATTAAATTATGTTCCAACTGGAAAAGCACGAAGCACCGAAGGACATTGTGTTTGGGAACGGATGGTTTTTTACACCAAAAAGTAAATATCACTGGATATTTAGACCTTGGGACCGTCTTCTTGGATGAATTAATTAAGCTTCTTTATTTGTATCTGCAAAAATGTAGGCCTCAAAACCAGCCCCAATCTATTTTCCATTCAGATTCAGTTTTCATCAATCTTTTCCCATTTTCGGGATTGTTTATTTATTTATTTATTTATTTATTTTTGGTCAGCTGAAAGCTACGATATTGGATACGATATAAGCCGAGAATAGCCGAGTAAGCGCGATTCATTTTCTGTCCTCCAATCATTAGAGATCGTTTAAAGTCGACTCCTCCAGGCCAGTGTGACTGTGGACTGAGAAAATGCAGTTAGTTTATCGCCGATATTGATCGAAAACATTCCCCAGGTAAGATTGTTTTTACAGAAAAGATAAGCGCACGGGCTTACATAACCCAATGAAGTGTGAAATTGAGGGACGATAACCTGAAACTCGACCACAGTACTTTGACTCAATCAGGAGCGGATTACGTGCATTGTAGGCTAGTGAGGTACAAGAAGTACTATATGTAGTTTATGTGAGGCAGTGAAGCCTTAACTTAAAAGCTACAATTGTAAAATTCTTTGCATTTTGTGCCTCATATTTGCCTAATCTTTTTGACAACCAGGATCGTAGCATATACATATCACATGTCATAGACAGTTCTTGTAATTATAATTAAGTTACTAGCTGTAGACTTAGTTCAGGTAAAAATTCATTTAAAAGGTAAAAATTCATTCATCAAAATCTAAACTGCATTACTTAATAGTGAATTGATATTGTAGGATGTAGAGCGTATTATCGATCATGAAATAATTTGAATCAAAAGCAGAGACAGAAATACATCTCTCTTTTGTGTAGTATTTATTTGAACTTGAAAACATACATACCTAGTATGGTCACAATAGATTTGATTTGTCTCCATTCTAAACTGAAATTAACATAAAAAAGATAAATTAATAAGTTCCCTTCACATTTCAAATTGTCCTTCTTCCTCTGTGAAGATGGCCCAGGATGCAGTAGAAGTGAGGAGTGTCTACAAGAGATATGGATCCAAGAGAAATGGCGTCCAGGCTTTACAGGACTGTTCTCTCACTGTACCACAGGGATGCATGTCAGTATGACAGCAGTTACAGCTCTCTTGAACATCAGACAATTTGTCCTAGTAGTCCTTAGAATAAAAACACTGCAGTAGTTGAAATCTGGGAGTAGATGTGTGGATGTACTAGTAGCTTACCTAGACATGATAGCTGTATTTACTGAGCGTGTGGAAGCCATTCATTTATCTATGTCAGAATAAAGCAATACTTGATTAATTGCTGTGTTATCCCTCACTGATGCCAGTGATTTGTAATCAGGTAAAGAAAGATAAATTTCTTTAACATTTGTTAATCATTCTGTTTTTTAGCTATGGGCTCTTAGGTCCTAGTGGGAGTGGTAAAACCACTCTATTACGAGCTCTAGTTGGCCGTCTGGAGGTGGATGCAGGTCATGTGACAGTTCTAGGTCAAAAGCCGGGGGCCAGAGGTCACGAGGTGCCTGGAAAGCTGATTGGCTACATGCCTCAGGTACTTAAAGAGAATGTCATTTCTGTCTACATAAGTGTGTTGTATAAGAGGGGGGGGGGGGGGGGGGTAGCCTGTGACTTCTCTGCTACTCCCTCATACAACCATTACTAATGTACTCCCCTTATACAACTTACTTATGTGCACAGAAGTCACAAGCTACTCCCATACAATTAACCAATACATATGCAACCCCCTATTAATTCTTGGAAGCTTTGATATTTTGCTTTTAAATATATGTTTCTGAACTCAATTTCATATTAAACTAGATTGAGCTCATCTTGCATTTGAATTTTCTGTCCTTTTTTTCTTTTCATTTTTTGCCATTCCAGGACACAGCGCTGTTTGAGAAGTTGACCATTGAAGAAACGTTGGCCTACTTTGGAAGGATTCTCGGAATGTCTAGGGAAAATGCTGTGATAAGAACCGATTTCTTGGTAAAATTTCTGGACCTCCCATCTAAAGGGAGACAAATACAAACTCTAAGGTAGTGTGTGGAGATTAAAAAGGTCACACTAAAATTGTTTGACCAAATATAAGAGACACAATAAACAAAAAATAGACAAAAAGAAAAATAAAGAATAAAAATGATAATTAAATTTATTGACTGTTTGACTTATTAAGTGTTTGATGGGTGAATGGAATATCAGTGAAGGATGAAAATAATTGTTTTTTGTTTGGGCTTAAATAAAGATATTAATTAAATGTGAAATTCAATTATTAATTTGCTACATGAATATGAACAATTTTGTAATTTTAGTGGAGGACAGAAAAGAAGAGTATCATTTGCTTGTGCCCTAATTCATGAGCCAAGACTCCTTATTTTAGATGAACCCACTGTTGGAGTAGACCCCCTGCTGAGGCAGAAGTAAGTGTGGTGAGGTTGTGAATTTTTTTCAAATAAAATGTTGGAGAGAAATGCATATAATCTCCTGTTGCAGAGTAATAGATATAACAGTAATGTGGTATTTATCTTCAGGATATGGGAGCACCTGTTAGAAATAGCCAAGACAGGCCACACTACCATCTTGTTGACCACTCATTATATAGAGGAGGCCAGACAGGCTGACATGGTAAGACTCTTGACTTACTGTGGTATATATATATATATATATATATATATATATATATATATATATATATATATATATATATATATATATATATATATAGAGGAGGCCAGGCAGGCTGACATAGTAAAAATCTGGACTTACTCTGCTATATGTATATGTAATATGTTGTCTTACTCTGGTATAAATTTATTCTGATGTAGATAAAAATTAAAACCTAGTTGTTTTAACCAGAACTCTGACAAGCTGCTAATATGCTTAGGTATATATCAGTTGAGACATGAGCACAGATATATACCTTGTAATGTTGTTATAATCTGGTGAGATGTTGGTATATGGAGTGAGACCTGATCACAGATATATACCTTGTAATATTGTTATAATCCAGTGAGATGTTGGTATATGGAGTGAGATGTGAGCACAGATATATACCTTGTAATATTGTTATAATCCAGTGAGATGTTGGTATATGGAGTGAGATGTGATCACAGATATATACCTTGTAATGTTGTTATAATCTGGTGAGATGTTGGTATATGGAGTGAGACCTGATCACAGATATATACCTTGTAATATTGTTATAATCCTGTGAGATGTTGGTATATGGAGTGAGATGTGAGCACAGATATATACCTTGTAATATTGTTATAATCCAGTGAGATGTTGGTATATGGAGTGAGATGTGAGCACATATTTATACCTTGTAATATTGTTATAATCCAGTGAGATGTTGGTATATGGAGTGAGATGTGAGCACATATATATATATACCTTGTAATATTGTTATAATCCAGTGAGATGTTGGTATATGGAGTGAGATGTGAGCACATATATATATATACCTTGTAATATTGTTATAATCCTGTGAGATGTTGGTATATGGAGTGAGATGTGAGCACAGTTATATACCTAGTATTAATAGGCCCAGTGGCTGGTAGACTTGTAGTGATGAAGTACCTTTAAACTGCCCATATTGCTATTTGTTGAAGTATATAAAGATATCAGTTATAGTGATAGCTGTGTTCCAGGTGGGATTGATGCGACAGAGAAAACTTTTGGCTGAATCCAGTCCTGAACATCTTCTCATAACACACAGAATGGAGGTCAGTATAAGAACAGAGGGCACTGGGAGTTGACCATTAGATTTGGTATGATCTTGTAAAATGGATGTCTCAAAGTAGAGCAATTGTTTAACTGGTGGAAACAGTTGTTTAATATTGTTTTCCTTTATCTGTAGATTTAATCTTTGGACTAGTTCATTTTGGTCCATGCTGTTCTGAGTGACCAGAGGGTTGACCATACAGGCTATATATAGTTCCTAGTTAAACAAGCTAAAACCAACAACAAGATTCCTTTTTTGTAAAGTTTGTATTTTGTTGCTGTTCTAGACTCTGAAAGGTGTGTTTCTGTTGTTGTTCTAGACTCTGGAAGATGTGTTTCTCAAGCTTTGCCAGCAAGACAGCACTCTGGCAGATACAGCAGAACCTGGTGTTACTACAGATGGCTTACTGCTGAACACCACAGACAACACTGTGTACACTGACGACAGCTTGGTCTTTCAGGTAACTGACCAGTATAACTGGGCAACACACTAGGGCATTTTAGTTTTATTTCATTTTTAGTAGATTTGAATGTACAATCTCATGATGTATTCAAGTTATATTCCTGCAGAGTTTATTTTTATCTCTTGAAGTATGTTTGACTTTACTTAATAATATCAAATATATTTACAGAAGTTGCTTAGAAAATGGTTTTGTTTGAGAGTCATGTGGACAGTAGACAAATGTGCTTGCTGGTTCGACTAGAGTTATGTTGTTAGATTACAAAAATTTTGATGACTTAATCTTCAACACTTCCGTCTGTCTTCAGGGTGCTGAGACCAGTGCGTACAGTATAGAATTCCGTCACCATGGAGACAGAAGCCAGCTGTTGGAGGATAGCCAGCGTAGTTCAACTTCCAAACATTATAGACATTTACAGCCTGGCGAATTCTCCACCAATACACATTCCACTGGTAGGTACAGTATAACTGATATCATATCATTTACAACCTGGTGAAACAAATGATTTATGTGAATTAACAGCCTGTATATTTACCCTTCCAGACTTAGAGCACAGCAGTAAGTGTATATTAACAGCCTGTATATTTACCCTTCCAGACTTAGAGCACAGCAGTAAGTGTATATTAACAGCCTGTATATTTAACCTTCCAGACCTAGAGCACAGCAGTAAGTGTATATTAACTGTCTGTATATTTACCCTTCCAGACCTAGAGCACAGCAGTAAGTGTTGTACCAGGTGCTGGTCTTGGTTTTCTCTTCCTAAACCTACCAACATCTTAGCCCTGGTGATCAAGAACCTGATTATCATGAGCAGAAACCTTGGGTGAGTCCAGGAAGACATCTTCTTCAGATTGAACTTGTTGCTTGTCTAAAACATGACTAATTTAGGAATAAAGTAATTTTTCTTCAGTCAACAGCTTAATATTGACGTAGTTTTTACGTCCAATATTTTGATGTCTAGCATAATATCTTCGTCAGGGAATGAGGCTGTCCAGGTGAATAGCCTCTTTTCAAGAATTATACCATTTTAGACTATTTTAGCAATCCTCCTTCACATCACTGCTGTTATAAATGTGTCTTTCCAGGTTTCTATTCTTTGAGTTCATGCTACCTTCCATCCAGATTATTCTGTTCTGTCTGTGTATTGGTCCAGAGCCACGTGACCTCACCGTTGCCATAGTGAACCAAGACCAAGGCATGCTGGGAATGAACTGTGGGGCTATGGTCATAAATCACTTGAGTAATGAGACCTTTGCAAAGGTAGCTGATTCAGAAATAATAACATGTCAAATAGTGATAATGTCAGAAAATTATTGGCGTTTGTTGTGTTGTCAAAGCTTTATGGTGAAATGTTTGAATTTGTTTTTAGGTGGTTATCAGTAAGATATCTGACAATCAAGATTTTAATACTGTAAATAACAGTAAAAAACAAAATTAATGGCAGAGCACGCTGACTTTACATTTTTCTAACATCATTGTAGCATTATAACTGTAAATTCTGTGTCTTCTCTCCTCAGGTCAATTATAGTGATCTTACCTCTGCTTTGAACACTGTCAAGCAAGGAGACGCCTGGGGGGCAGTGTTTGTTGGCAAGAATTTCACTCAGGATCTTTTTCTTAGGTAATTGTTATAGTTTGCCAATGTTATGATGGTCTGAGTTGACGTATCACGAGTAGATATGAAGTTACACACTTTCACAAACTTAGGTTGTGATAAATTATAAAAGTAATGTAATGTGTGTGTATCACATTGAAAAACAGGCTGTACATAAAGATGGGGTTAAATTGGCCATAGTAAAATGAAGACATTAGCACTTTGTTTCCCATGAAAAATGTAAAATAAACATTCTTATGTCTTGTTTTTCCAGAGTTAGTAATACCAGCAGTGTGGACAACAAAACAATAGATGGCAGCAGTGTCAAACTCTATCTGGATATGACAAGTAAGAGAGAATTTGGGGATATTGACAGTTAAAACTGCAAATAACGCTGCATATTTATAATTATATGTAGCATTTTTTACAGAATAAAGAAATATATTGAATCACCTGCCTGATGTTTGTCAGCTAAATGTTGAGGTGAAGTAGATGGTGGATTAAACACATTTTTTTGGTGTTTTCTATGAATGTCATATATACTAGTATTGTGTGTTTAGACCAGCAGATAGCCCTGTCTATCACATCATATATACTGATATTGTGTGTTTAGACCAGCAGATAGCCCTGTCTATCACATCATATATACTAGTATTGTGTGTTGAGACCAGCAGATAGCCCTGTCTATCACATCATATATACTAGTATTGTGTGTTTAGACCAGCAGATAGCCCTGTCTATCACATCATATATACTGATATTGTGTGTTTAGACCAGCAGATAGCCCTGTCTATCACATCATATATACTGATATTGTGTGTTTAGACCAGCAGATAGCCCTGTCTATCACATCATATATACTGATATTGTGTGTTTAGACCAGCAGATAGCCCTGTCTATCACATCATATATACTGATATTGTGTGTTTAGACCAGCAGATAGCCCTGTCTATCACATCATATATACTGATATTGTGTGTTTAGACCAGCAGATAGCCCTGTCTATCACATCATATATACTGATATTGTGTGTTTAGACCAGCAGATAGCCCTGTCTATCCAACAGGAGATCATGACAGGGTTCCAGGCATTCACCACCGACATGTTGAGGAGTTTGGGACTTAATGTTCACGCAGCAGACTTACCAGTGAAGGTTAGTTTTTGAGAGAGAGAGAGAGAGAGAGAGAGAGAGAGAGAGGGGGGGGGAGGAAGAGAGAGGAGTTAATATAGAGAGTAGAGAGTTTGGATGAAAGGGAGGGAGAGTGAGGGAAAGGGTGAAAAAGATACAGAGAGAGGAACAGAGAGAGAGAGAGAGAGAGAGAGATGAATGGGAAAGAGGTGAATGGAGAGAGGGGGAGCGGCATGGCAGAGTGTGTGCCTGTGAATGGGAGAGAGACAGAGAGAAAGTTTGAGATGGGGTTATGTGAGAGTTCTTTTATGTGTGTGCTAAAAATAGGCTGATGAAGGAAATATGGTCAGTTTGAACAGTCATATATATTTCCAGTTGGAAGAGCCAGTTTATGGTGACAGGAAGCCCTCCTTTACCAACTTCATGGCCCCTGGGATAATCATCAGGTAGCAGCTTTAATAGTTTTGAATAGAAGTATAGATATGGAGGTTTATTTATATGTCTAAATCTTTATTTGTTTATTGGTACAAGATATGTATGTTAATAATCCTCATTACTTTTCTACTTATTATTTTATTATAATTATTATTGAGAGGCAAATAATTTAATGTTAAAAAGTTTCAAAGTATAGTTATCATAAATTTAAGTGGCTCTTCTCTAAATGTGTCTCATCTAACACACTAACACAATGTCACACCCAGCTGCTGTTATAGTGATAATACTTTTCCAGTATTACATTCTTCATGGCCTGTGATCTCATCTAACAAACTAACACAATGTCACACCCAGCTGCTGTTATAGTGATCTCATTTTTCCAGTATTACATTCTTCATGGCCTGTGGACTCACAGCTTTGGCATTTGTACTGGAAAGGAAGGAAGGACTGTTGGACAGGAGTCTGACAACAGGTATGCTCATTTTTGTTTGCATGTGTGTGTGTGTGTGCGTGTGTGTGTGTGTGTTTGTGGGTGCCTGTTAACTCACTTATGCAAGAATTTATATTTAGGAAGCCTGTTGATTATTTTAAAGTTGTTACTATTATTTCTAAAACATACTATAACAGGGATGCTAGTCTTCCGGTTTTTACCGGAATTCCGGTTTTTTGCGTCCAGTTATAAAATTTTCTGGTACTATATTTTGTTCTGGAATTCTCGTTTTTAACGTGGTCGCGGACTGGACGAACGATGCGTCAGAGGAACGTCGCATTTCAACCATTGCGACAGAGCTGCGTTTCAACACAATATCTAGTCACAACCGTAGCACGTGATTTATTTATGGCGCTTGATTGGTTGGAAATGTAGGCTTTAATGTCGGCACCCATGTGGAAAGTTTTGACACCGCGTGCGCGGAATTTTGAACTAAACCAAACTAAATGGATTTCGCGGAGAGGGGAACAGACGATATTAGAAACATCGACATTACTGTCAAAAATAGATTTAGTTGGAGTTTTAGAAACTTTGATTAATGAGACTGCAGTTGGAGCCCCACTGTTGCTTGGGCATTACCACGAAAGCCATTACCAATCTTTGAAAATGATAAATGAAAGGGATTAACATTTAGTGACTATCATTATCATGCTGGTGATTATCAAGCTTACGTGAAGGATCATTACTGTCTACTATGGGTGGTAGGTGTTTATGTACTGATGGCACTTCCATCTTGTCAATGTCAAGATTATCCTTGGAAACAACTGTTGAAAATTACCATGAAGTTGTGATGACATATATTGCAATATATTTATTAAATAAAATTTGAAATATAGTAATTGTTTCATAATCAATTTGTACCCCCCCCCCCCCCCCCCCGGTCTTTGCCAAAAGAAAAGTTCAGGTTTTCTTTCCAGACCCCACTAGCATCCCTGCTATAACTTCTGCCTTGCCACAATTTATCACAAATAGATATCACTTATAAATGGCTGTTTCAGTTGTAATATTTTATTGCCTGCTCTTTATGTGAATTAAAAAGTAAACGTAGCAGAGATCATGCTGTCACTGTCCACCAGCACACTCAGTGTCATGTTCTCTGTCTTCCACTGTCAGGAGTCAATGTGATGGAAGTGATGGTGGCTCATGTATTGACACAGTTCCTGGTGCTCATAGTACAGATGGCGCTGCTGTTTGTCTTCACACTGCTGGTCTTCAAGGTAAATCTTTGGATAAATGTTCTCTTTAGTTTGTGGTTCTTGTCTTCAAGGTGAATCTTTGGATAAATGTTCTCTTTAGTTTGTGGTTCTTGTCTTCAAGGTAAATCTTTGGATAAATGTTCTCTTTAGTTTGTGGTTCTTGTCTTCAAGGTAAATCTTTGGATAAATGTTCTCTTTAGTTTGTGGTTCTTGTCTTCAAGGTAAATCTTTGGATAAATGTTCTCTTTAGTTTGTGGTTCTTGTCTTCAAGGTAAATCTTTGGATAAATGTTCTCTTCAGTTTGAGATGTGGTACCTTTTGAAATTATTTTAGTTGAACACTTAAAAAATTTTTATTCAGTGCTGGATACTAGAACAAGGGTTTAAATACTGATATAATTTGTTTGTAATTTCTTACAAAGTATTATTTTCATTAATTACTTTCAGTTACCTTCTGGCACATTTATTAAAATTGCAAAAGATAGTGTGTTTGTACAACATATTTATTTATTTTCCAGGTTCCATCGCGTGGTCCTGTCATCTGGGCAATATTACTGGTGTTGATTGAGGGCTTTGCAGGCATGTCTCTGGGTTTACTCATATCAGCTGTATGTGACAAGGAACAGTCTGCCATACAAGCTGCTCTAGGCACAGCATATCCTGTTATAATACTGAGTGGTAAGGTATTGCTCTCTGTCTCATTTAATTGTGAATCTGCTGGGATAAAAGGAGTTTTTTTCATCAGCCCCAGTCTGTATATGTACATGTGTATTTCAGGTATAATTTGGCCTCTAGAAGCTATGCCACCTTGGCTGAGATATGTCAGTATATGTAGATGTGTATTTCAGGTATAATATGGCCTCTAGAAGCTATGCCGCCTTGGCTGAGATATTTCAGTATATGTACATGTGTATTTAAGGTATAATATGGCCTCTAGAAGGTATGCCGCCTTGGCTGAGATATGTCAGTATATGTAGATGTGTATTTCAGGTATAATATGGCCTCTAGAAGCTATGCCACCTTGGCTGGGATATGTCAGTATATGTACATGTGTATTTAAGGTATAATATGGCCTCTAGAAGCTATGCCGCCTTGGCTGAGATATGTCAGTATATGTAGATGTGTATTTCAGGTATAATAAAGCCTCTAGAAGCTATGCCGCCTTGGCTGAGATATGTCAGTATATGTACATGTGTATTTAAGGTATAATATGGCCTCTAGAAGCTATGCCGCCTTGGCTGAGATATGTCAGTATATGTAGATGTTTATTTCAGGTATAATAAAGCCTCTAGAAGGTATGCCGCCTTGGCTGAGATATGTCAGTATATGTAGATGTGTATTTCAGGTATAATATGGCCTCTAGAAGCTATGCCGCCTTGGCTGAGATATGTCAGTATATGTAGATGTTTATTGTACCACCAGCGTTAGCGCTGGCGGTACACATGGTTTCGGTCCCGTCCGGATCGTTCCGCCGGCTCCGCCGGCTCCGTTGGCTCCGCCGGCTCCGCCGGACGGCTACCGTTACCGCTTCTCCTCCTAGACGGTAAGGGCCCCCGTACCCATCTCATGGATTTAGGTCACCTATAATCTCAACTCGTTCCACGTAAAATTTGGGCTTTGTCGGTATTGGGGTCTGGGTGTGGCACTCATTGCAATGCACCCTTGTCTAAAAATGGCAAAATTAAATGCTAATTATCTACCCTACGGAAGGAGTTATGGGAAAAATTTCTATAGACAGCTTTCCAAAAGTCATATGTGTAGATTTCAAATATACCCTTGGATTTGACCTTTGACCTTTACTTCAAGGTCAAATGGGCCAAAATTTTCAAAAAAATGAAATTTTTTACGAAAAAAAATTTTTTTGCCCTGTTATTCAGACACCACACAGACTTAACCAATAATATTATTGGAAAGTGTTACCCTTCAGGTCATCTTTCATCTCCATGAATTTGGGGTCAATCGGTGCATTTTCACGGGAGTAGCGACCATAAGATACCGAAACTGAAAACTGTCTCTAATTCGGGAACCGTTAATGCTAGAGACCCATTCTTTTTTGCATTTTGTAGAGCATGTAAAGCCCAACACTGGAGGTGGTCTCGGTTTTTTTGTATTCCATACGGTTTTCGAGTTACGCTGTATCAAAAAGTACATAGTAGTGGTAAAAGCATAATGTGCAGTACGGTAATGGATAATAAATTTTGAACTCTGGAAAAATAAAACATAAGGCTTGGCAAAGCAGACAACTTGTGTTCAAAAATGACATTATTTCATCAAATTTGAACTTCTGAAACTTCAGAGCACCTCCTATTTCAAGAATTTTGACCAAAATGACATTTTCTTTATTTTAATTAATTTTTTCTGTACGAAATTTAAGGCACATTATGGTAACTCCAAAATTATAACATTTAGTCCCTTATATCTCCAAAACTGGCAGAGATAGGTCCATAGTTACTATTGAACTTGAATAGGAAGTCATATACTGGCAATCTTCCTATGACCTTGAAAGTGACCTTTGACCTACTTTTCACCATGAACTGAACTTTGCAAATTTTTCTTCCCTTTTATCTCCAAAACTGGCAGAGATAGGTCCATAGTTACTATTGAACTTGAATAGGAAGTCATATACTGGCAATCTAAATGTGACCTTAAAATTGACCTTTGACCTACTTTTCACCATAAACTGAACTTTGCAAAATTTGCTTCCCTTTTATCTCCAAAACTGGCAGAGATAGGTCCATAGTTACTATTGAAGTTGAATAGGAAGTCATATACTGGCAATCTTCCTATGACATTGAAAGTGACCTTTGACCTACTTTTCACCATGAACTGAACTTTGCAAAATTTGCTTCCCTTTTATCTCCAAAAGTGGCAGAGATAGGTCCATAGTTACTATTGAAGTTGAATAGGAAGTCATATACTGGCAATCTTCCTATGACCTTGAAAGTGACCTTTGACCTACTTTTCACCATGAACTGAACTTTGCAAATTTTTCTTCCCTTTTATCTCCAAAACTGGCAGAGATAGGTCCATTGTTACTATTGAACTTGAATAGGAAGTCATATACTGGCAATCTAAATGTGACCTTAAAATTGACCTTTGACCTACTTTTCACCATAAACTGAACTTTGCAAAATTTGCTTCCCTTTTATCTCCAAAACTGGCAGAGATAGGTCCATAGTTACTATTAAACTCTAATAGGAAGTCATATACTGGCAATCTAAATGTGACCTTAAAATTGACCTTTGACCTACTTTACACCATGAACTGAATTTTGCAAATTTTGCTTTCCTTTTATCTCCAAAACTGGCAGAGATAGGTCCATAGTTACTATTGAACTTGAATAGGAAGTCATATACTGGCAATCTAAATGTGACCTTGAAATTGACCTTTGACCTACTTTTCACCATGAACTGAATTTTGCAAATTTTGCTTTCCTTTTATCTCCAAAACTGGCAGAGATAGGTCCATAGTTACTATTGAACTTGAAAAGGAAGTCATATACTGGCAATCTAAATGTGACCTTAAAATTGACCTTTGACCTACTTTACACCATGAACTGAATTTTGCAAATTTTGCTTCCCTTTTATCTCCAAAACTGGCAGAGATAGGTCCATAGTTACTATTGAACTTGAATAGGAAGTCATATACTGGCAATCTAAATGTGACCTTGAAATTGACCTTTGACCTACTTTTCACCATGAACTGAACTTTGCAAATTTTGCTTTCCTTTTATCTCCAAAACTGGCAGAGATAGGTCCATAGTTACTATTGAACTTGAATAGGAAGTCATATACTGGCAATCTAAATGTGACCTTAAAATTGACCTTTGACCTACTTTACACCATGAACTGAATTTTGCAAATTTTGCTTTCCTTTTATCTCCAAAACTGGCAGAGATAGGTCCATAGTTACTATTGAACTTGAATAGGAAGTCATATACTGGCATTATAAATGTGACATTAAAATTGACCTTTGTCCTACTTTTCACCATAAACTGAACTTTGCAAATTTTGCTTCCCTTTTATCTCCAAAACTGGCAGAGATAGGTCCATAGTTACTATTGAACTTGAATAGAATGTCATATACTGGCAATCTAAATGTGACCTTGAAATTGACCTTTGACCTACTTTTTATCATGAACTGAACTCTGCTAATTTCTTTCTCTTTTAACTTCAAACTTGACAGAGATAGGTCCATAGTTACTCTTGAACTTGAATAGGAAGTCATATACTGGCAATTTACTGTGACCTTGAAATTGACCCTTGACCTACCTTACGAAGAACTTAAATTTGATTGTACCATATATATTTTTTGCAATAGTTTAAAAATTCTTGTTGATTGCATTTTTACAGCTTGTCAAGCACAAAACTGGTGGCTGTGTCCCTTATTTTGTGTATGGGGGGGTCTATACGAATGCGCTTGCTCCAGCTGGTGGTACAATATTCGGAGGCGGTATCGCCTCTCTGATCCTCTAGTTTCAGGTATAATAAAGCCTCTAGAAGGTATGCCGCCTTGGCTGAGATATGTCAGTATATGTAGATGTGTATTTCAGGTATAATATGGCCTCTAGAAGCTATGCCGCCTTGGCTGAGATATGTCAGTATATGTACATGTGTATTTCAGGTATAATATGGCCTCTAGAAGCTATGCCGCCTTGGCTGAGATATGTCAGTATATGTAGATGTGTATTTCAGGTATAATAAAGCCTCTAGAAGGTATGCCGCCTTGGCTGAGATATGTCAGTATATGTAGATGTGTATTTCAGGTATAATATGGCCTCTAGAAGCTATGCCGCCTTGGCTGAGATATGTCAGTATATGTACATGTGTATTTCAGGTATAATATGGCCTCTAGAAGCTATGCCGCCTTGGCTGAGATATGTCAGTATATGTAGATGTTTATTTCAGGTATAATAAAGCCTCTAGAAGGTATGCCGCCTTGGCTGAGATATGTCAGTATATGTAGATGTGTATTTCAGGTATAATATGGCCTCTAGAAGCTATGCCGCCTTGGCTGAGATATGTCAGTATATGTACATGTGTATTTCAGGTATAATATGGCCTCTAGAAGCTATGCCGCCTTGGCTGAGATATGTCAGTATATGTAGATGTTTATTTCAGGTATAATAAAGCCTCTAGAAGGTATGCCGCCTTGGCTGAGATATGTCAGTATATGTAGATGTGTATTTCAGGTATAATATGGCCTCTAGAAGCTATGCCGCCTTGGCTGAGATATGTCAGTATATGTACATGTGTATTTCAGGTATAATATGGCCTCTAGAAGCTATGCCGCCTTGGCTGAGATATGTCAGTATATGTAGATGTTTATTTCAGGTATAATAAAGCCTCTAGAAGGTATGCCGCCTTGGCTGAGATATGTCAGTATATGTAGATGTGTATTTCAGGTATAATATGGCCTCTAGAAGCTATGCCGCCTTGGCTGAGATATGTCAGTATATGTAGATGTGTATTTCAGGTATAATATGGCCTCTAGAAGCTATGCCGCCTTGGCTGAGATATGTCAGTATATGTACATGTGTATTTCAGGTATAATATGGCCTCTAGAAGCTATGCCGCCGTGGCTGAGATATGTCAGTATTGCTATGCCCTCCACGTATGCAGCAGAAGCAATGAGGTGTATCCTTAGTAGAGGTGAGAACCTTAATGATTACAGTTGAACAGAAAATATCATGTTAGCATTAAAGAAAATAGCAGAAGCTTTTAAAACTGCCTTTCTGTATTACTGTGCTGCATTATATTTTTGTATAAAGAATAATGGAAACATTTACACCATGTGAAGGAAAAAAAATACCATTCATAAAGAGAACTTTCTAAGAGAGTTACATGGGCTGCTCTTATTTAATCATTTCTCAAAAACATATGAACCAATAATTTTATAACTTGAGACACAGCAGTAAGACTCCCCACCCCCACGTTCCTTCATTCATTCTGGTATTTTTCAGTAACTCAGTGCTTTCCTCCTTCAGGTTTTCATCTAAATTCAGCCCCCCATTCATTCATTCTGTATGTATTTAGTGGCAAATTTCCTACTATAAAATGTGCATTTCTGAACTAGCCACTTGACCGCCCTCAGGTTGATTCCGGTCCACTGTCCACTCCCTCCAACAGCAGCCCTCAGGTTGATTCCAGTCCACTGTCTACTCCCTCCCATAGCCGCCCTCAGGTTGATTCCAGTCCACTGTCTACTCCCTCCCACAGCCACCCTCAGGTTGATTCCAGTCCACTGTCTACTCCCTCCCACAGCCACCCTCAGGTTGATTCCAGTCCACTGTCTACTACCTCCCACAGCCACCCTCAGGTTGATTCTCGCCCACTGCCTACCCCCTCCCACAGCCACCCTCAGATGTGCCAGACCCTCCAACCCCCCCTGTAATCAACTTATTTTTAAAATTATCATTTCAGTATTTATCATAATATGACTTTTTTCTTTTTTTTTCTCAATAATGAATATACATTTATTAGTTAATTGGTTACATTTTAGATTTATTATAAGATGAGGACATATACTTATAGCGATTTGCCATCTCCACATACAGTATATATACTATTTATAATTCTCATAAACTAATAAATGTATTTAAAAAATTCCCTGGTTGTAATTTCAGGCTGGGATATCACCTACATGGAGGTATGGCGCGGGTTTCTGGTGGCTATAGGTTGGGGATGGGGACTCTGCGCCATAGCAGCCATCATCATCAAAATCAAAAAGTGGTGAACTTCATGAAGAACATTTAACATTGCAGATGAAATCTCTACAAAACTTCTTAATTAGAGCATAATAGATCACACACACGCAATGGGTCAGCTTGCGAAACTTGTTGCTGTTATCAATACTTACTGAAGTAAAACATTCATTGCTTGGTATGTTAAAATAAGTTTAAAATGGCAAACTAATAAATAACGGAAAACTACTGTTCATCATGAAATTGACTCTGCTTCTTATGCTGAAAGCTTTCTGGAGTTATCATTATTTACTTTTTTGGCATATATCATGTAAAAGGGGGAGGGGGGCGTGTGTGTTCTTGCTTGAGATATAGGTTGGTATGTGGTCCATATTACTGTCACAGTTTTTATTTCCTGATTTTAGTTGGTATGATAATCAAGTACTGGTATTTATTATTACTTAATATTATCAGATATGATATTTAAAGTCCAATTTTTTTGAAAAAAATCTCATCATGGGTGAAGTGCAATTAATGAAATGTAAACCAAATAATGAAACACATTTGGAAATAGCATCATTGTGTGGATTAACATTTGAACTGTGTACAAAGAGTACAATTTGGGCATATTTGCCAGCTGGAGAGAATATTGTGTGGCTGTTTAGTACAAATACAGACTTATTTATAAGTGCAGATATTCACTGTACACCTACATGCATATACAATGTATTTACAAATACAGCGCAGCATGTTAATTGTGATCGTGATTTTTTGTAGGATTTCAGTATCAGTATTAATGAATGGTCCTCTACACAAAAAAATCTACATACTGGTAATGTATTTATACTTCAGGTTACTTTCAGAAGTACTGTATGTATGTTTTTTAGTTCTAGCCTCATGTGTCTAGTTTATTGTGTGTAGAACTGGAAGTGAATACCAGTTACTAGTACTTGTTTGTCTACAGTTTACTATGTGAAGTACTCTAGGATTGTACTTGGATCTGCAGAAGAGCACGTAGTCACGTATTCAACAGACTTAAGTTCAAATACTTGACTTGACTTAACCTCAGTCTCTAGATTTACTCAGACATGCTTGATAATGAAGTGATAATATTTAGGCAGCTAGTCCTGTATACATGTACTCTGTAACCCAGTGGCAGGGGGGAAGTTTATTTGTTCTTATAATGCAGTATTGTTGTACGCTTTTTAGTTGGTGACAAAAAGCAAAACGTGATTGTGTACAATGCAATTTTTTAAACAAATAAATTTAATTGCATCAAATATTAACGACATTAACATGAGTAAGAGTTTGTGGAGTCTCGTCTTAAAACGCAGCACATTACCGGTAAAATGACCAGTAGTGTCCAGCAGCTTTAGGGGAGGAGGGGTCTACGAATATATATTTATTTAATAATAGGATCAAGGAAGTACTGAATTTCGTCAATGCCTACCGAGCCAGGCTGAAGTCAAGAAGGGGTCAAAATGCTACAGTCTAGGAAGGAATTAAAGCAACCTTTATTTCACAATCTTATATACTTAAAAAGCATTTTAACCTAGATCTACGCGGAGATCCGCAAGTTTGGTGTAACTATGAAAATCGTTCCACTGATATTTTTATGTAGTCAGCAGGGTCACTAACGCTACAAACAAGGATTCAAAAAGAACTGTATGTTGGAATAATCTGCACACAATCCAAAGTCGAACCTGAAACGTAACAATGGCCAATGCGCGTACAAGTTTCCGAGAGCCGAAACCTGATTATATAATATCATATTTAATCTACGATCTTTGTTATAATGGATTTCATACACAACCTTGAGCGACATTTTCTTTGCCTTTCATAAATATTGCTTCGCGCTCAACCTTAGGAACTAGTCAGGCACTGATGGTCACCAGGTGGCAGTAGTGTTCAGGAAAGCCTATTTCCCGCCTAAAAATATGTTAAGACCAATAAACTGAGTAATGCTTAAAAATAAAGTGATGTTTTTTATTTGGATAATAATAATAAGCATTGGAATTGGAGAGTTTAATGTAATAATGTAATGAACATTTTGATGTAGGAATTTACTGACTAGTATTATAAAAGCAGTCAACAAACTTCAACGCCCCCGTGGCCTAATGGATAAGGCGTCGGTCTCCTAAACCGAAGATTGCGGGTTCGAGTCCCGCCGGGGGTAGATGTTCCAACTTTTTTTTCCTGAACCAACGTCAAATTTTAGGGTTGACTATTTATATTGCAATTTGCCGTCAAAGAAGAAAAAAAATCAATTGATTTTGACATGGGTGAAAAAAATTATAACCGTGTACAAAGAATAGGATATTGAAAAGCGCTACTCTGCCGTAGGTTGAAAGTGTAAAGAACAAACCACCGAAAAGGAAAAAAAATCCAACTTGGATCAACTTGGTGTATATAAGAGGCAAAATCCGCCACTGAGTAAACTCCATTCTCTGTGACTTTATCGATAGCCTTGTGATCAGTGTCCTTCTCCGGAGCGGGAAAGTGTGAGTGTGCCCCCGTCCTGTACCTACAGTACCTGTTGTTTCCCCGCTTGGCACTCAGTAATTAGAGATTGAAGCAGAGGTAAAGTTTACACGAGAAGCCTGGTAGCTTAGCAGAGACAGATATTGTTCGTTTGCTAGCTTTCAGTGTCTCGCTAATATTGCATGCAAGGCTTTATCCTCCCCAGAGAGGTGAGAGCGTTTACACCCTGTCTCTATCAGCACAAAAAAAAAAAAAAAAAAAAAAACAAAAAAAAAAAAAAAAAAACGCTACTAATTGTTAACCGCGCTGAGCAAGTGTAGGGCGGTGCTCCGGTATATAGGAAGGTAAATGAACTTTTTAAAAACTTTTTCATTGTAAAATGTTACCTTCTTGGACAAGAAAGATTGGTTCAGAAGGGGTGGAAAGTAATCCATATATGAGCGGAGAGAGCCGCCGAGCCTTAACAAACAGGAGGTAAATGAAGTTTACATGTACAGGGCATGGGGAGGGGGAGGGGGAGGGGGAGAGGGGGGAGGGGAGGGGGGATTAAAGGAATAAGTAACAAGGCCCAGAAAAGATCAGAAAAGGGCGCTTGTATTTTCAACAGACCGGCTGAAATCGCCGAGTGGTAGACGCAGCGCACGTCGTCAACCAGACCAAAACTTTAAGACCAGGATTAGTATTAGATTTGAAATTAAAGGTACTTTATACAAGCAGCTTTTTGTTTCTCGTTGCCGCACACGTCAATTGAAACTTAGCCCACCATTCCTTTTCCACTGGTTTTGGTTGAAGACGTCGAGTGGGTTTTAGCGCAGCGGAGACCGGCAAAAAACCTGTATGTCGACCGGGACGCTAAAACCTCGAGGACTGGTAGACATACCAATAGGGACGTGAATGGTTGCTTCTGGATTTTAAAGTAAAATGAAGTACAGTTCTAGTATACTGCACGCTACATGCCTTCCAGTGCGGGTTACATAAGATGCCTGGTCATTTTTGGACCCGGCACAGATAAAATTGCAAACGTAAACTTAAGGTAACTTTAATTCTCCCAGCGGAACTATAGGCACCTTGGTCCGTTTTCGTGATCTGTATTACGATGTCTCTTACATTCACAACGGTATCCAATCAAACATGAAGTAAAAATCAAGCTCACTATAATTAACATTTGATAAATATCCTTTATTTTATGGAAAATGATACGTAGAATATCGAGAAAAATACATCTTTACAGCACGATGACTCTGAAAACTCAATAACCAGTTTAATTTTCAGAACAAAGCGTCATCATGGCATAAGCATTTACAGCTAAGTGTTTCGGCGAAATGGAAATAAGTTTTATACTTTACTATGTAATCCATACATTTATAATGTTTTTATGTATAAAACTTTCTGCATAAGATTTATTTAAAATATGAAATAAATCAAATCAAATGAAATCAAAACGTCAGTGATCCAATGTTGACATATGGCTACATGGGCCATCAATAAGTGGCATAAATGAAAATGTACAATGATGTTGTCACTATTTCCAGAGCAGTGTTCCACTTCTATAACAGTGTCCCGTATGTTGTGCAGCAGTAGACAGAGTGACAATATATAAGTGAGGCTCATTCGTCAAGGATTTCCAAGTGCACGAATAAACTTGCCATAGGAATATGGTCCCCGTGTTTTGTGAGGAGTTCAACGTGTCGGTAACCTAGAATAACGATAAAGAGAATGTATTTATCTTGCATTTGAATAAAAGTAGCTCCGAAATACATACTTCGGCCTGACAGATTTCAAAATGAATACTAATAAGGTTAATAAGGTAAAATATATATTTTGGAATAACGACGATTAAGATGGAGGTGAAAGGATTTTGGATGATGAACGAGTTAAGACATTTTACGTACAGTTTGGAATATGACCTTTTGAAAATTCAAACACGAAACCTTTTCATTCCACGCAGACACCTGCAACAGCTTTAACACAGCGTCCACACAATGTTAACGTGCTCGTGTATGTTAAGCCAAACTTACCGGGTTGCATACTTGTGACTGGAAAGGCATTATAACCAATGAATTCGTCCCCAGATCGTTTGTCCTTATCACGAATTGTAAACATGATCACAGCCAGATCAGGGCATCTTATTTTGAATTCGGCCTTGTGTTTCCAGATTGGATTCAGACCTGCAAGAGTTAACAGAAATTGTTAAAAGTAATGCAATAGCTGTGTAAGCCGTTATATAGTATGTATAACGAAATGACACGTCATTACACTAGGTCAATTTCCAGGATTCTTACAGTTTGCCTTTATTTTTTGAAAAAATAATCTTGTCCACTTCTTTAAATATTTTTACCGTATCTGTGCGTTTTTATTTCCATTTCGTTATCTTATGAATTGGACTAATAGTGCTTTCAAATTTAATACTGATGTTGTTCCAAACAAGTCAACTGCGAGAAGCTATGACATCCTCTACTTCGTTCGTCCACACGTCACCTTACCGTTATTACTGACGTAGTTTGTGGTCTCCGCCTGACAGTCGCTGGGAATGCCCTTAACGGAGACCTTAACGTAGGGGTCAATGATCTCACTCTTCTCGCTGGCACTCTGAGGCTTGGGCAGCTGCTGTGCACTGAGAATTGTGACAACGTACTTCTGGGGGGCACAGAACTTTGTGAGATCGTTCGAGTTGGGATCGAAGTTTGTGTTTTCTGGAAACCAAAACGCAATTAAAATATTTACTCCGAGAATAGTGAGAGATTGTAAAGCGCTTTGAAGGAGGATGCAATTTGCCTAAAGCGGCGACTGCGAATCCTTCTGTAATTTTCCATGTCATTTGTCTTAAAGCACACTAATTATTAATTTTTGTATGAAAATACAAACATACATTCTCTGTTTTATTGTCTGGCAGGGAATGAAAGCCAGGATGTGCATAGTCATTCTCACCTTTCTGCATATAGGTCGGCTTTAAAATGTACCCACATCCACCATTATCCTGGAACTTGCCCAGGTAGAGACGCATGGGGTAGGCACCTGTCGTCTGGAAGTTCAGCGCAACTGGAAGGCAAAGAAGAATTAAAACATTTATGAGTTCTATCTCATAGCTGATGGCAGTCAAGGTCACAGCACGTGTTCAGTGTAAAAACGCCCTTTCTACAAGGTATTTATACAACATAATCGGATGACAAATACCTTTCTTCTTTCCGTAAAACTAAACGACGTGCTTTTAGTAACTGACAGATGCTACTGACCTATCTGAGCCCCGACAGTCCAGAATGGGTGTGGCTTATAGTTGCTAGAGTCAATTCTCCCGCCCTTCGGGTACGTTCTGACTAATTGGAATGCGCAATGCCGTGTAAATGACAGGGCGTCGTCGTCTACAAGGCCCAACCCTTTCACTTCTGCTATAGAAGACATCTCGTAGAACTTATCTATAAAATAAAAGCATTAAGGGATTTGATTAAACAGAATAACTAGTAGTATTAATATTTATCTCTTTTATTCAAAACTTGAGGATTAATTTATGGAAAAAATATTAAAAGACTCATATGTGATAATTTCCCTCTTGTAAAAGCATTTCTGAATTAATTTTTAGGGTAGGGGAAACATTGCAGAGTGAGACTAACCATTCATACGCAATAGTCATTGTGTTTTGCTTACAATTTTTCCTGGAATGCTCAAAGCTCTTCATCGATACTCCTTTCAGCATCACTAGGTCAGAGAGCTCCTTTGACAGCTTCACTTTTTCCGTCGACTTTTTCTGCACCTCTGTTTGCACGTTCTCGTCGACTTCCGCCATTTCTTCAGCCTCGTCTTCGTCTGACACGTCACCCTCGTCCACAACGTCTGCCGGCAGTTTCTTTCCCTGGAGAAGAAAGATTCGCGTTTTTGCTAAGTATGAATTCTTTTTTCTGATAAGGCTGAAAGATTTCATCACATGATCTAAGATGTACGGAATTCTTTTTTCGAAAACCAACTGCAGATACGACTGAGTACTCAGCAAGGTCATAAAGCAAAGCTGTCATTAACACTGAAAAGATTTTCATTTGCATTGTGGATGCTCTAACCGTCCTGTTTGTGTAAGCCAAATGCAACTGTTGCACCCAAATGGCAGCACATGAGGCGGGAATGAACTGCAAACTTTTCTGTTACTTCACAATACAACCACATTCACCCCACTCCGTAATATACCCCTTCTACTCTCCATGCTTTGCCCGATAGGGCCTATTAGACGAAATACCAAATCTAGGGTTTAGCTGGTCTCCACACCTACCTAACTCCCTGTTACAACAGACATCCATCACAATTTACTGAAGTTAACGTATTTTAAAAACACGCGCTCACAATACAAATCGCACACATCTTACGAGCAAATAACTTTAATCTGTTTCCAGTCACGGTGAACCCATCTCTCTTAAAACGTCCCACATCATAAGTCTGTGTGAACGATAAGATCGAGGCGATGGGATCTAGTCCTTCTGCTATCCCACACACCATCACTTGGCTGAGGTATCAATACTTTGGCCTTCTGTGGGATACTGATTGTAATCAGAATACTGATTGTAATCAGGGATACTGATTGTAATCAGAACTCCAGCTAAGATGGGCATACTAAGTTATGTCGGTTCAACGTGACTGGGAACACTGCTTACCTTTATCACCTCAAACCATGCGTTCGTGCGTTAAATCTTATGAAAACCATTCTTTGCCAGTGCGAGTACAACCCAAAATGAATGATGACACACACTCAAGCTCAAGCATGTTTTTATTTTAAAAATCCCAAGCAAACTTTCACCTCGATTTCCGCATTATACTCAATATTTAGGCGAATTATAAAGTTATAAAACCAAACGCATGCAAATTAGTTAGAGTCACACCTTCATTCCCACAGCTACTAATTTATTATGTAAAATACTCGTGATCCTGCAGTAAAGCCCTACACGCTGATAACCAATGACATGCTTCGCTCTTAGCGGCAAGCACTGCCCGCCTGTTGTAGCGCGCGGTAATATGAACAGGGAATGACGTACCGGCAAATATTAAAGGGTCAAGCCTGGGTTATCAAATTTTTGTGTCACTAACTTTGATTAAAATTTAAAACAATTAATTTCAGCACTACCAGGTAATAAGTAAAATACCAAACACTCTAAATAAAACGGTAATGGATACCGGTAAAGTCAACACATCTAATGTAAACTGGTGGAAAAAATGAACGCATGGCATGGTTAACATGACCAGTAATCTGACACACTTGGGTCCCATACACGTGGACCTGTCTTACCTGAGGCGGCAGTTTCTTTCCCTACAAAGTGGTGTACATATGTTAAATAACGCTAAATACATTTATCATACTAAAACACCTACAACTTAATGCATTGAAACCGTGGTTAGGCTGAACAAGAAAAATATGGCGTTTTAATCCAAACGCGAAAAAATATAATCATTGCAAAAGTGATCAGTTTGCATGGCTTCTAGGAAGAAGTAAAGCGACAATAGGCAAAATTATTTCAAATAAAAATTTAAGCTGGTATTGCAAATATAAAATAGTTTGTTAGTAGATTAATATAGGCATTTGCCAAAAGTAATGCACATGTCAGCCTCTTTGACTCGCTTAACTGCATACAAATTGTGGTCAACAGTGAAAAAGTGCAAAGAAGGCACATACTAGCGTATATGATAAGAATTATATGATAAGAATTATGGATACCTTGATTATAATTTTCTCTATGAGGTCTTCCGGAGAAGGAAACTCTTTCAAGCTCTCAATGCCCCCCGGAGGTGAATATAGGGTGTCTGAAATCACATCAATAGGCTGCAAAATTTCATCATATAATTTAATTCACATTTGTAATGCTAACCACGACCATAATCTTTCTTTTCTGTTGGAGTGTTTTTTTTTTTTTCATGAAAAGGTCATCAGAAGTTCGTAGAGACATTTATATCCAACCAACATAAAAGAAGACGTCAATACGATCACACGTTTCTTAAACCAAGTATTTAGAAGGTGTAGCGTGCCAGTATTATCATAAATAGAAAACGATACAAGGGGGTCAAAAAAGACCCCCCCTCCCCCCGATGAGCCCAAGTTACCTCCTAGGATAGTCTTCATGTGCTTTGCCATTACCGTCTGCTGAGGTACAGAGCAGTGGTTCTCCAGGGACAGGATCACTGGGTATCTGGAATGGGGGGGACAGTTTGTTTTACCATAATTTATAGCAAAGCAACCTAAATCTGGGGCAAATAACACAATTATCAACAAACTTCCAACAATGGCGGGAGAATAATTCAATACAACATGTTCTTGATAAGGCAGGTTACTTTTAATGAAAAAGATTACGGAATCGTACAAGAGAGGCACAGAAATTAACAAACAGTTCTCTTGGCTTTACATTCTTTCATTCCAATACCCAATAATAAAGTTTATAAATACGTACTTTGATGCCACGAACGCAAAGTTCTTAATAGCCACGATGGCGTCTTTGAAGAGGATTTTGGACGTGAGAGTGTGACCGTGGTAGATAATAGGCTCATTATTTGGTCCGTCCCAACAGTCCACTGGAAATGGGATTGAAGCATTTACATTACTCCGATATTTTAAGCAATAGTTTTGTCTCACTTTTTGTTGTAGGTTGGTGTAGTTCAAAGACATGTGCTTTTTAAAAATCTGTTAAAACATGTAAAACATACACCACAATGATCGAATCATAGAACATTATGAGGTGGTAATATTCTCCACCATAAGGAGCCACTTAAGTACCGTTATACCGCAGACAATACATTTCCTAATGATACATTCTTGATCGAAATATATACATATTCCCTAGTTGTTCTAATATTCTTGTGTGAAGGCCACTTACGCTCCACACAACGACAGCCTTTCTGAAGTGCCCGGATGTACCCCTCCACGCTGCTGGGGCCTTTTAACTGGTCTTCAGTAAGATATCTACAAGGAAACATAACGTCAGTAAATCTGATACTCAGCACCAGTTTGACAATTTCAAATAGAAATCGAAAGTATAAAACAGCTGTCATGATTTTATTTCATCTACATGCACATGTTTCAGTGAACCGCATTTTGGTGGTGTTGAGGAAGTGTACTCATGTAGATTGCGTTGGAGAAGTGGCCCTAAATACACTGTTTTACCTAATGAAGAATAGACAGATATTTTATAGGGAAATATCCCCCGCCATGTAAGCTACTTACGTGTTGTGGGAACTGTTAATGAAGTAATGCTGTAGCGGTAGTGTCATGTCTTGATAAATCAACCGGTGTGCAACGTTGAACAAACATTGACTTTCGGACAGAAGAAACTTCTTGAAACCTGCCAAAAAAGGGTAGATTCACGTGTTTGTTTTATTATTATAATTTTTCTATACATACTTTTATATTTATTTAGACATTTCTAACTGTAACGTTTGCTAAACAATTTCTAGAAATATCTTACACTCCACAAAATCTACTGTGAGAGGAAACGTAGAATTGATCTCTGATAAACTTAACAGCTGCTGATGAAGAAAAGTCACGTGACAGGTTGTGCCCTGTTCTACCTTCCACTGTCATGAGGGTCTGGTCGCTGTCTTCTTGACACGTGACAGGTTGTTCTGACTTACCTTCCACTGTCATGAGGGTCTGGTCGCTGTCTTCTTGACACGTGACAGGTTGTTCTGACTTACCTTCCACTGTCATGAGGGTCTGGTCGCTGTCTTCTTGACACGTGACAGATTGTTCTGACTTACCTTCCACTGTCATGAGGGTCTGGTCGCTGTCTTCCTGACACGGGTCAAACTCCTTTATCAGTTTCTCGCAGTCTTCTATGCTCTTTTCCACCTGAAAATACAAAACCACACACACCCTAATAATATGTTCAGATATCTTGTATAATTGTGTTGAAAAAAAAACGGGAATATTGCTCCACTCACTGACATAAAAGAATCACAATTCTTTATACCGAGGGATAAAAAGTGGTATCTTTCTGGTTCTACTCACCTTTTGTTCTGTTTCTAAGAAAGTCTTGAGAACCTCTGCGCTCATATTCTCACCTCCGCCAGTATAACTATAAGCATAGATAAAACAGGGAATGTGTACAAACAAACGCCTATGTCACGGTGGAGTCTCTATTAATTAAACATTGAATTTCAGCACATACGCTGTCGCTGTTCTGCGAGAAATGATATTATAAACATCTTCATCGAAACTTGTATGAATAGTCTACCTTTTCCTGAAAAGCAAATTTAATTCAATTCAAATTATAGACGAGAATTCTTTCTACAAAGCAAATTAAAGTCTTGCAAACCTTTTGAATAACTCTTCCAGCTCTTCCCTGTACGTGAGGAGTTCGTAGAACTTAACGAATTCCTCCAGATCCAGAACATCTCTGCCGTGTTCGTCTTTGTCGTCACGGAAATTGGCTTTCTGTAATCAATATGAGAAGAAGACATTTTAATTCGGTTCCTTTACAACTTGAAGAGCATACACAAACGTCACTGACGTTACTAACAATAAATTTGTTTAAATATGGTTGAATTTCTAACAAATTTGTCATACCCTCCAATGTGTCGCGAAACTAAAAATGATTTATGTACGACTTACATCAAACATTTCAGAAATTGTCACTTTATCTATCCCAGCGTTCATTGCGTCCATCAAGTCAACGACCTCTTTCCTGGTCAGGCGGCCATCTTTGCTCCGATCCGCCTTGCGAAAGCACCGGGCAATCCAGCTGTCATACACTGAGGAAATGTAACCTGTTAAATTCTGATGTGTTTATTAATCAAGTACTCTTTCATGCACAAATTCACAAAAGAAAATCATTAAAGATGCAAAGTGTGATGTTTTCAAACGTGCGGCGTGGAAGAAATACGCCATAAAATACAAGTACTTTGTCACTGTTCATTCTACAGCCTTTTGTGCATAATCAATATTAGGCCTATACCATTGATCCTCTAAGATACCGTGCACTGTTTAAATTTCACAAGCCTGCAGTGGCATCCATCGTTATCAGTACAATTAAATCAACAGATTACACGATAAATTAATCAAATAAATGATGTTGTAATCAAAACAGACAGGCCCATACATATATCGGTTTTGTTGACGTTTAGATCTGACAGACTGATGAAGTTAAAGGATACGCCTTCCGTATATTCTCATAGTCTTTGTGTATTGGCATCTTCTGTTTAAGAAGTTTGCGAAGGCCTGTGACCCAAGCGTTTCGTTCATCGCTATTTCTTGCAATAAAATCGTATGACTTCTTCCCGCGAATTAACGAGAAACAAAACTCGTCCTGTATGGAAAAGGGTGATAAGATTGGCAAGTTAAACATTTGAATATCTATACTGAGAAAGTAAACAGCAAATGAAGAACAAATATTTCAAACTGCAAACAAATGAAATGTATAAGAAATGTATAAAACGTCGCAGAATGTAATTTATATTAGATCACATCTCTGTCGGAGTTTTCATAAATTCATTTTATTCTATCAATCACAAATATATTCTGTTGTTACTTCACTTGTTGTATCAAAAGTCAGTAATTACCCTTGGTTTGGGTTTCAGTTTCTGCAGTGCATCTGTCAACTTGCCTTCCCTAATGTCGTCAATGTCGTTTAGTTTACCTGGAACAACAACAGACCATTGCTGACTGACATAACGACAGACTTATATAAAGGGGCAAATGCTTACTATAACTGAAGTTCTCTGTCACTTAAAATATAGCAAAATATATAAACAGAACAGTTATCACGATAATAATGCAAGTCTCACGCTACATGCACTTTTACAATAGGAATTCAACCATGTTATAAGACATCGGTGGCTTAAAAGGTTTCATTGCGGTGGGTGAAATTAAAATATTAATCTGAAGGAGATATACGTGTAACACCGCTAGTCTTCTCGCGTTATTCTATAATAAGTATAATATAGTACTACCCTGGAAACAATCAAACTCAACAGTGAACTTACACATATGTACAGTAGAATGTCCAAACTTTCGCGACCCTCTGTAGCAAATGTGTTTCATGTCTCTGGCCACATAGAAGAAGCGGCGGTACGTCTTCTTATGTCGAATTTTCAGGAGTGGCGTCCCATTCTGCAGGGTCTTAATGTCACCTGAAGTATACAGACACAAACTGAGCTGCCGCCAGGAAATAATAATAATAATAATAATAATAATAATAATAAATGAGAAATTAGAGCGTGTATGTAGGCTGTAGTCTTTAGGCTGAAATCAGTGGTCGGTTTTTCCCCGTGCATGAACAAAATGCACTTTTATTGCAGAGTACCATCACCAAATGTGGGAAAGCTTCGAGAATTCGAATTCATATGATAACAAATGAAATTATTTTTAATAAAACCTTATCAAACTAACAAGAAAATAATATCTGTATCTGAACTACGGCAATCACTAAAAAGAGAACGTTCTAAAAAGAGAACAAATTAGGTGTAACACGTGAGTCTACAAAACCAAATATAAATATCACATCAGACCGAAACCACAAGGCACTAAAATCAACAAATGAATGTAACGGTTAAAGTTTTTTTGAACAAATACATATCATAGGTTGTTCCTACTAAAGTTCCTAATCTACCTTTTTACTGGTTGCAGTACCTCTGGGAGAGAGGGGGAATACATCACATATTAGTACAATACATATCTAAACATACTTAACTAAATAATAATAAACTAAATATTACACCATACCACCCAATGCTGGTAGTACTGTTAGTAGTGTCAGTAAAGATACGTGTCCGTAACATACACGTGTACTGAGTGGAAGTATTCTTTTCAGCACAAATGGCCCACGCTAGTAAGGAGAAAAATAGACGTACAGAAAAGAGGTCGCCTATATCGCATGAGGACAATTTCCTTATTATTCTTAAAGTAGATGAATTTTGTAATGAGTCAAATTGTACTACAATATAAGTTATGCCGAAACGTCAGATATTCAAACAAAATTTTCATTTAAGGCAATGTTATAATTTAATAGGGATGCAAGTAATATAGGTGGGGTTTCAGAAAACTGGAAAGTTACTGTTCCCGGTGGTTTTCCAAGTAGTGGCATGTTTTATTTTCAATATATCAATTGCTTTTATTACTTTAAGTAGCAAACATTTTACCACTGTATGAACAAGGACATAAAATGTGGGCCATTATCCACTGTAGGGGAAAATATGAGGATAAAATGACATAAAACTGTACAAATGGGTCCCATGGTGTCGGTTTACTGTGTTTTCCACGGTACATTATTATGAGAAATAGCCCTTATACAAAGTGCATATGGCGTTTCACATATTGCTTTCATATCCAGGAGTTTCAGCTCGTTGCTGCACAAACTGCAACAAAATATACAACACGTTAGAACAGCAGGATCCAATATAAAAAGGATAAAAGAGTGTACTTTAGACAAGAAATCACACAAGTGCAAAGAAACGAAGAAAAGATTTAAAAACCATCTGTGATTCCACACGTGTAGAGCGAGTGTGCTTGAAGCAATGCTCAATCACGTGTAGTTTGAACATACGAGGTGTGACGTCATCTGTATCACGTGGTTTTACGGCAAGCAGCAATACTCCATTTTTCTTATGTCCTGGCGTTGGGAAGATAAAATCAACTGAGATAAAATCATTCTAATCCTTCTATATACATGGAAAGCACAGTCTGTCATCATAACTGCATTTACCAATTTTAAGTACGAAATTTCACAATACTTCAAGTTAAAACACAAAAGTCTGAAATAAAACGTATTAAAGTGTTTGATCTCATTTGCTAGCAAGATATAAACGCTTATGCCGGGTGAGGTATAAGGACCACTATTTGCATAAAAAATTACCATATCCATTTTTCATAAAAGTATATGGTTGAAATTATTTAAGAATTTATCATGTTAAATGCGTATGATTAAAAGACAACAAAATTTCTGTGATTTTTAAAAAGGCATTCTCATAGCAAACAGCTGTTTTAGACCCTCTCCCCGTTTTCTGCCACTGGATTGTTCATCAAAAAAGAAATAATAATATGCTGATTAAAAAGGAGATATGAACAAAACCAAGAGCGCTATTGTCAAACTGATGCCAAGCAGGGAAATCTTACAGAACGTTAAACTTAACGCCCTCCGCCCCCCCCACCCCCACCCCCCCCCCCCCAAAAAAAAAAAAAGTCTAGTCCAACACAACATGCTTCATAAAAGTATTTGATTCTAGATATTACCCAACAGAACTGCAGAGATAAAAAAAGTTATGACGGCAGAGAAATGGGACAAAAATTATTTAAAAAAAAAAAAAACAACTGTCCAAAATCAGAATTTAATACTTATTGATATCAAGACTTATATCAAGTTATCATAAAATGAATATCAGCAGGCCAAGAATGCAACCAAATAAATAGATTATACAATACTAAACTGAGATATAATTATATAAATGTTATACAAGCATAAATTGCATGCTTCAAATAAAAGATAAATCACGTGACACGCCAGTATTTGAGACGTATTTGTCATATTGTATGAGCAGTATATGTGTGAAGTGTTTTAGTGCATGTCTAGCGGTCTACATACCGGATCCACGGATATCTGTATATCAAGACAAAGAAATCGAAAAAAATTAGTATAATTATACAATTAAGAGAATGCCACGACGAAATATCTTCCACATAAATGTTGTTACTGTTTCAACCAATGTTTAACAAAATGACTTTCAGAAATGGTGAAGTTATCTATTCGATCTAATTGGGCAGGTTTTATTTCTCTTTCCATTCCCTACTGGGATCTTCAGAGGTTTACGGGTAGACTTGGTCTCTAATGGACTATAACGGAACTGGAGCTCAATCTATCTTACCTATTTTATTACTCATATACTTCGTTGAATCATGCACACACTGTAAACATTACAATCACCTGTCTAAGTGCTCATCATATCCTGTAATCTGCATAAAATGCACTCTGGTTTTATGTCTATTGTTCTAAGTACACACTCCTAATAGTGCCATCAGTGATAAGTTGACAGTGGAAATCTCTACGATAACCTGCGCGGTGCCATTACATTGAGCATTAAGGATTCCCCAGTTCTTTAACCCTAACATGTACATTGCAGCAGCAGAAAAAATTAATGGGGCGAAGTATAAAAGTGTCTGAGAACAGAAAACAAGAAACTACTGAGCGATCGGATACAGATAGTCTTCAAATGCAGCAGTTGAGATCTACGATCAGTAAAAAAAAATGTTGACAACTTATGACATACCACATCATGCCTGGAACCTTATTCAGATTACTGTCTTCCTGCAATAACTGACTTCCATATGGAGAGTTTTTAGAGCGGATATCATGTATTTGAAATGTAGGTCGACAGAAATGAGTTAGCGTATTCCTGCAGTTCGTCTACCAAATTACAGCCAGATTTAGATTCTGCTGCCTTTTTTGTGGTGTGTTCTCTAATTTAAAATCTCTTTTCAACAAATAAACGGTGCATGTTTTGCTCCAAAGTTTGTCTCTTTACGCGGCATGCGGGCCAAATGTGTGTCTTCGTGTTAATTTACTATTCACATCGCATCATGGGCATTTAGTCGTACACATTTTGTACATTATCTTCCCCTATACACCAGTATACTATGTAGATTAAAATACACCACGTACGTGGTTTAAAACTACACGTCACTTCAGGTGTAATAGTAGCACACCTTGTCCCGTAACAGATGTGATATTGTACATTATTGTTAATGACAAGTGTTTGTAAGTAAATTATATGTGCTCGAAATACAAAAACCTGTCACGTAACCCTGTCATGTTAGCCAGCAAGTTGTTGACCTGTGAAAATAGGAGAACCGACAGGCTTTCGTTTGTACTCGTGTCTTGCACACCCATCCACTCGTACTCTCTCTCTCTCTCTCTCTCTCTCTCTCTCTGTTTATAGCTTCTACAGTTCTCAATATTCCCCATCCCACGTGGTCAAAGGTTCACCGTCTCATCGTGCCGGACCTCATTAGAACGGAACACTAAAACATTTAAAATACAAACACTGACCTTTTTTAGCGTCCATTTCGGCAGGTGTCCGGCAGAAATAGCTCACCAGGTACTGTTTGCGTATCTCTTAGCTCTTCTCACCAGTCAAACACCTCGCATCTGGAATAACAAAAATACCAAAACATGAGTACAGTTCCCCAGTGATTACATCTAGGTCACATAACTTGGCTGGTACTCCCTACACGTACTAGTAAACATCAGCCCGCAGTGTATGTAGTGTGTAGAACACGGCCCCGTAGCTCGAAAGCATCGTGCATTGCGAATAGCGATATAGAGGTTACAATGTATTATATGGGACGAGTATGGGCGAGTTATGGAATCAAGACACTTGCGCTCGGTCGCAATGCGCGATGCTTTCGAGTTACGAGGCCCAGGGCCACACACGGGAAGGGGAAGGGTGGTGTGTCAGTATGTCAATAGTTAAGATATCTGAAAGATTTGACTTGGGCAAATGAATGTATACAAATATTCAGGCCCACACATATACATACAGGTGCGCGCACGCAAGCATACGTCTGGAACACGGTCACGTTCAGAGCATGGACTAAGTAAGCAGACGCGCACACACACACACACACACGAACGTCTCCACACTCTGTGTCACAAGACGGTCGTTTTGTCATCCACAGGGAACACGTTGACAAGATGAAAGATAACACAGATATATGGCCGTGACACTTAATAACCGGTTTCTGCTCTATGTCCAGTTTTACAGAACAACAATGGGTCTGTTCCGGTCCGCTGTTGTCTGGACAGTAAACTGCGGCATACTAAGTTCTGCCACGCTCTTATCACAGCACACACTGAATGTGAACGTTGCAGGATATACAGAAGTGTTCACAAGGTTTTAATTATCGGGGGAAAAACTGTGCTGATGGCATTACGCCAGAAGTAGACCCTTCCTGTGTTTTATAACAACATAACAGAGAAAACAGAAAACTTTATACCTCAAAGCAACGAGACAAACCAAAAACCCAGAAAAACGAAAATGTCTGACCTCGTGGGTTTCTTCACACAACTTACTGAAGGAAGAACTGAGTTGTGACCAAGCCTGTCATAGTGAACAGACGAAACTGTCAACAGGTAAATCACATGTGTGAATCTATCATAAATTAAAACTTTTCAATCATTAAAACTGAGATCCAGTGAAACTGTATTTTCACATTTGAGAACTTACAGTGCGCAGTGCCCAACCCTAGAGAATGTTGAATGCTGACGCGAGACCTCTAAATACAGGTGACGATTGCCGGGATTAAGACGCTCATTCCACGCATTAGGATATAATTACCTATGTCATAAGCCAAGTATTTAGTTATTAACATACCTCCACGATGGTCTAATGGTGTTATTTCATAGTGGTATGTGTGTGCTGGTCACTGCAGCAATATTAACCAGTACATATGACGGTGATTGTCCTCAGTTCTTATGACAAGGCCCTCTTAATAAATCATTCTGAAGTCGCATATTCCCAATATGAACTGTATATTAATTCATAGAAGTCAATTATTATCCCACAGAATGAAGAATAACAATAGTATCTCTCTCAGATCAAGGAACTCTATGTTAAAACTCCTTGCTCAGATTCACACACACACAAACACGCGAGCGAGCATCCATGCACGTACAAAAAAGCGCGTGACCAGTGCATTATTACATCGATTTATGCTGTATATGTCCAGTTACAGTATGTGTGCCTTCACCCTGTATACATTGTCTTCAGGGTAAAGATGATGTCCGCCCAGTGATTACATCTGGGAGTGTTGGTCAACATGTTAGCTAGCTTATCCAAGATAATATATTGAACGGGTCGTCAAAGTTTGCCTATGTGCATATTTGCCTGTTGTGTGGGTCCACGGGTGATTTTCTTTCGGCTTAACGATGATAAAATTTAATCTCTCAGTTTCTTAGAAAACCTAAGTATGACATGTAACAGAACTACTTTTCAATAAAAAAGACACCCCGGATAACAGAAATTGTCGAGAGAATTCCACTGAATATATCATCGTGTATCAAAGCTATGGTATTGGTGTATACGGTCCTTACATTAGAATTAAAATTAAAAAGTATTGACAGGCACCTGGTAGATGCTGTCCAATATATCACTCCAATCAAGAGGACGAAAGATGTCACTAATGAACCCTGTTTATTTACATTCCATTATAAATACCTTTGATACACGTGTGAAATTCGACACAAATTGCCTCCACTTTAGCACTACACCGTCAAGAAAGGAAACCAGGGGTTTTACCTCAATTTATTGTGGAGAGCAATGACCTTTATGAATAATAAATTGCCTCCACTTTACCAATGCGCAGTCAAAAAAGGAAACCAGGGGTTTTACCTCCAAGTTTCCTCAATGTATTGTGGAGAGTAACGATATTTATGAATAATAAATTTGATAAACGCTGTTTAAAAGGATACTTTTTTTACGGAAGATAAACATGAAATAAACCATTAAATCGACTTCAGTCTAAGGCCTAAAATGGTTTAAAATCGCATATTCATTAGTGTATGAAGTGTTTTCTTTATTTTGAGCGGCAAAGAAGCTATATTTTATTGGAAGAAATTTGTTGAGGATGCCACAAAAAAACATAAGCAACCTTATTTTATAGCGAGGAAATTAGTAGCCTCATTAGCTTAGGTATTAGACACCCACCCACGTACCCCACCGGGACTAACCACTTTGTTAATTTTCATTCAAATAATCTAAATATTGTTAATCATTCAATCCACTATTCCGTTAGTGTGGCAGACAGAACGGGACACGAGTATTGGCAGGGTGTTATCGTGCGTCAGGAGATCTCCGAGTGAGACTAGCAAACGTGTTGACGCGTACAGCTTGATTAAGTATGCTATTTCTGTCTATTGGACTAGGAAGAGGAATCATCAGCGTCAGATTACCTGAGCCAGTAAATGATATGTTCTCTGCCCTGTGCAGTGTGGGGAATATATAACGTTTCACTAAGAACTGCTAGGTGCCTCTACCTGCTGTGATCCCACACCGATCTGATGAATGCCAAACTACATGTATTAATAATTAATAATAATTTATTGAGCACATGAAATGAGTGTACATTTATAGGCTCTCTACACTACTAATTATAATATACTTAAGTTTAAATACATGTACATAGTAATAATAAAGTTACAGGTGTTATCTCAATTTAGATAGCTTCCGTTTTCTCATAGCACTGTGTATAAACTTTACAAGTGCGGACACACCTCTCTCATTTGTATTATTACTTGTACTTGTACACCGTGCTAACCTCCATTGTTATTTACCTTCGTTTGAACCTTTAGACCTACATAGTGTCAACCATGGAAAAGCTATATCAGACGTAATAGCAAGTGTCATATGGTAGATTACCGGGCGCAATAAATAAATAAGTGTTGACAAAGTCATAGGTGTAGACAACTAGCCAGTTGCCAACTAAGCCCAGACTGAGCGTCTTTCACTTCCTCGTCTTGATCACCCCATCTCAGGGGCGGATCCAGAGATATTTCCTGACAGTCTTCCAAATTATCTTTGTTGATCCGTTCTTCATTTTTGACCGTCTTGCGACAGAAAAAATTAGATACCCGCCAATGTAAACTTGAAAATCTGACCGTCTTCTGGAAGACCCAGAAGACGCCCTAAATCCGCCTCTGCATCTCACCCTTTTCAACAAGCACTCTCTACCAGTGACCAGTAGAGTGATAAGAAGTGCAAAGAACCATCTAGAAAAATATCTGTAAATATCTAGCGATAAACAACAACCTGGTGGGCCTGGTAGAAGGTAGTCAACAGTGCCGGTGTAACGAAACGGAAGGTCCGTGTGAAAGAAAGTCCGTCCTCCATATAGTTACAATGGTTAGGGTTTGGTTAGGGTTAGTCTGACCTAAGTGGTTCAAAACCTAGGGCGAGGTGGGCTGGCAGTGACCATGTTTACACCTCCCCCACTCCACTACCACTCACAGCACTCCAACACACAAGTTACGTAGCTGCTACAAGTTCAACTAATACAATGTTATGTGGGGCACTGTGAAGTCTGTACTCTGATCACTCAAGGCTTACCGTGGCTTATATTGTTTTGTCACCTCTGGACCGTCCCCATCATGCAATAACTGTCCAGTTGGTGACCGCGAGGTGTCAAGTTCTCTGGATATCAACATCATAACAGGTGTGGCACTGAATGTCAATTAGCTGACCGCAACACAAATGATCTGCAGACATCCAGGCCCGGTATTCACAGCGCGTTATACAGGGAGACGATGTGCGCGAATGAGCATGATTCAGTCACAGGTAAACAGGCCAGCTCAGCACTGCTTGTATTTAAATTAAAAAAGAAAGACTGAAAATGATCCACCCCTGTTTCGATACTACGGCGTGGTTTTGCAACCCAAGTAGACACACATCAAATGCCTAGGGACGTTTTGAACAATACTTCCTCAACCTTAACCAAGGTAAATCAGTAATATTACACTTTAATAAATAAATGCGCTGCCGCAAAAATAAAATATTTGACACCTTACTTTGGAGCAATAGCTACTTTGTTTACGTAAACCACTACGGACTGATCCTAAATTAAAATTAGACCAAACCTCTAGGTCTCAAGGTCAAACACCGGTTCCCGGTCCTTATACATATCATAATACAAGAAAGGCACGGTATCAGGAATGTCAGTTTTGAGTGGAAGGTGCACGTGGTTCTAGACACTGGTGTAAAATATACGTATCACCTGCTGAAATTATACACAATGTGCTACCTTTACCAAAGTAAACAGCTAGATCTAGAACAATACACACAAAAGTGTACATAAAAGCTACAGAGACGCCCGATTCTTCGTTATCGCACTCCCACCCAATGTCAGTACGTCAAACTGTTCGCCGACTGCCGTAAAGAACTTTAAGACAGTCTACACTGCTGAGCGTCTGTGGAAGGGGACACGGGGCGCGGTACACGAGTACCAAAAGACGGGGAAGCGGGGGGAGGGGGGGGCTAACCCGACTTGAAGGCTTTCATGATGATTAAAAGTTACGGAAATGAACAACTATTTCTACATAAACGGACGACCACTAGAGAGAAATTGCTCGTATGGAAATTAAAAGTCATTTTTTTAATAAACTAATTTTGACATAGCAAGTACAGCCAATTTCCTTAATATGCGCTTGGACGAATAATGGGAATATCTGCATTATGCGACCACCGTATACGCCTAATATTGATAAAATAAAGTTACACAAACAATGTTATTGATGTTTTCTGCTTATTTTTTACCTCAAAACAACTGAAGCACAGCAACGAAAAACATATTAAAGTTAGCATTAGTTACCATTTGTGGTTAATTGCCTGAATTACTTAGAACCAGGTAAGCACGGCAAGGGTCCGTTATTACTGCCTAGTGACTTCTCACCGAGAGGTTGTTAATGTTTTAATGCCTTTAAACCTGATTATATACCAAATCTCTGTTCAATCATTACACCTGATATTTGTAGAACTGTGTTTAATCGGAATGTTTAGTGGTATACTTCAGTCCATAGGTGAAGAATTTATATTTCAGAGAGATAGGAGTGGAGGAGACGGAGAGAGAGAGGTGAAGTGGAGATAGAGAGAGGGGGGGAGAGAGAGGGAGAGAGAGAGAGAGAGAGAGAGGTGAGACAGAGACAGACGACTTAAGACCCCTGTCATCATATGCCACCTCCCGTGCTTCAGTGACAAGCAATGTCACCTAATACCTGGATAGGGAGTTTTACAGATCTCCACAGCGCCAGCACACGTTAGCTACATTACCCTCTACCAGGGTTTCTGATTTTTCACTAGAAAGCCACAGATATGTCTCTATATTCATGACAATTGCCCTACTGTCCAACGAGATATTTTGCATTTAATTTGTGATTTTGTCCATGGGATCTTTTACTACTACTCGGTGTAAATAATAAGCCCAGACAGCAAGGACTACACCGCTCACCGAGTAACAGAGTATACTTAGGTCCTGCTTACATTAGGAAAACTACAGTTAAAACTGGTCTACTGCCCTCAACACAAAATGTTCACTGTGCAAATATCGATTGTGTGAATTTCTTTACAAGTAGTTCCAACTGTACCTTCGATTATTCAAAAGCGAATATTTCTAGTGTATTTGTTTTAAGAAATATAAACATGTCTGTAAATACGCGGCTAAGAATGTTTTTAGCACTAGTACTATATCCATGCAGTGTTACACGTGTTTCTGTTTGTTGTTAAAGGTGTGTGTGTGTGTGTGTGTGTGTGTGTTGGGGGGGGGGGGGGGGAGGTGATGTAGCCCCAGGCTAAGGGGACTGGGGTTAGCCAGCACGAGACGAGGGACTGTCACTGTAACTTAGGCCTTAGTGGACGGGTACACAGACTACGAATGTGTTCAGATCCTACAGCGGGAGTTTTCACACCATATTAACAGGTTGAATGTATATATAACTCAGAAGAAGGTATTGCTTTCATGACTTCAATAATATAGTGTCGGATAACCCGGCGTGTACCTGGCCGTGGTCACAGTCCAGTTAAACAGAACTGTATAGGTTGTTGTTGTACTGTTACCCACCTGTGAGGTGCCGCAGTCAAACTCTAAACCAGTCTCTGACTTCAGCTCAAGCAGTGCGTCTATTAATCACTGTTATGTCAGGGGAGTGTATGCACTGCAGCTAAAAGACCGCAAGACCGATAAAACTGAATGCACGAAAGAGGAAAAACTGGTTTACCTGATACGATCGTTTAAGTTGCTGGAGTCACAGCGTCCCACGCTACCAAGCTTGTCTACTGTCAAAGTTAAGTAATTGTGCAGCGGCGTTCCTTGAGATATGGTAGAAGATGAGACAGGTGAGAGCGGATACTAACTTAGCAGAAGTGTTCCCCTATGTTTTGATCGTAAAGCCGATCAATGCTCTCTCTCGCAGAGCTCGGGGACTGATGCTGCCGCCCGCTGAAATCTAGGTCACCAAAGCCAAGCCACTCGGTCAGGTGGAAATCTAACTAACGTCATGCTTGGTGGTGACCCAACAGTGGCTCTCCTCACAGATCCCGTCCTCGGGGAAAACTCCTAACATATCACAGGGTTCTTTTATTTTGGGTGGCAAGTAAAACAGATAATAATGATAATAATAATACACTGTAAGACTTAGATTTGCCATATTTTTTTGTCTCCTTTTACACACACACGCACACACACACACACACACACACACACACAAGCAACCATCTCTATTCACCTATAATGCATGTTACACTATAGATGCCGTAATGCCGTATATAAAGAAAGAAATGGCTCTAAAATTTTGACAAATAATTTTAATAGACTTTAAACGATGTGTTCGGAATGTTTTTTAATTAATTAATTAATTTTTTTACTTATTGAATTATAGCTAGATGTTAATGTATTTCTAAAAATAATATAATTATTATAGAAACAGGCCTTCATCACCAAAGCATTAACACAGGTTAATATACAGGGACAATGCCAAGACACGACAAAGCCTTATCTTGATTGCGATAGTTGTGCTGACAGCACGAAGATAGTTTGACTATTTTTATTTCAAATTGTCGGTGAAATATAAGGAAACAAGTGAAAAGCTAATTCAAAACATGGTAGTGGCAAGTGGGCTGAGTAATCATTATGTTTTGCGTAAGCGTTCAGTTTCACTTTGTCCCAGCGGGTTGAGTGCAGGGTAATTCGCCATATGCATTTCAAAACAATTCCGATGTTCAACTGTGTCATTTGCTGTGCTAATTGAAAACAATGGCAAGTAATTTATCATCTCGTGTAAAAGTTAAATCCGAACTACATTTGTAAAACAGTGCTTCCATAACTTAGGTCAAATCAACCAACCACGACAGGAGATGAACTGAAAAAGACTGGGCGGACTTTCATTTCCGATGTCTTCATGGACAGATACCCTCTAAATCTGCTCCAAATGACACCCTCAGCTTTAGCGGGATTGTCGTTCCCCAGCTTGTAGAGGCCGTTCAGATTGGCTCCGTGGCAGTGATCATACCACCACGCACCACTGTGTCTCACCGCGCAGTTTGCTGAACTCTCATCGTTGTCGTTATCCTTGGTGGTAAAGAACTGACCTGTGTGGTGAGATATGGCGTCCCCTGAAGTTCACAGAGAGACACTGTATTACAAACTGAGTATATCCAGTGAGTTAACATGTATATACATACTTTTCATTGAAGTTTTTGAGACATACAGAACGTTCATAGCTTTGCTATCGCGACCCTGAACTGATTCACGTGAATAAAATTCTAACACTGAGAAGTTTAAGCATCAGCTGAGTAAATCTCTAAATTACCAGCGGTTCCGGAATACGTGCCAAGAGACAGGCGGTATTTGGCAGCTTCATCTCCTATAGTGAAGTAGGCGTATTTGGCGTATCTCTTCTCTCTTGTGGCGTCCTCCAGATCCACGCGGAGTTCGTAAGGGGCTTGGTTAGTCAACAGGTGTATAAACTTGTTTCCTAAAAAAGAGCACAGAATGACAGTCAAAGGTATAGCAGCAGGCCCGTAGCCAGGGATTTCAAAAGGGGTGTTCTTTTTCTGAAAAAGTGGACCCTTTCCATAAAAAACTTCATGTACATAGATAAAATTTTACCCAGAAATGGACCTATTCCCAGCAAAAGGGGCAGTTCTTTCGAACCCAAAGAACCTTCCCCCCCCCCCCCCCCGGCTACGGCCTGTCATTCTTACACCTACCTAGCCAATATTCCCCGTTCAGATTCCCAAAGCCATATTTATAAGCTGCCCAGTCTCTGTAGAAATCCACGCTGCCGTCCATACGTCTCTGGAACACCTGGTAACAAACAAAGATTCTGTCAAACTTTGAGCACACAATGCCACGGAAGTGATGTATACACACGGTTGACTTTTGGATCACTCACTGTACACTATATTGAAAAAAAATTCAAACACAAGATATTATAGATTTGTGGTTTACTCTCTACAAGATGTTCTCATTATAGCTGTGGCAAACTTCTAAGAAGTACGTCCTCAGCTGGGGTTCAGTTTTGTACCAGCCAGAAGGGCACCTGCTAGAGAGCACTCAACTGGCTCACCATCCAAGCAGACACGTCCACTGATTGCAATATGTGGTGAAAAACACACAAGTTATGTCATTGAACGTTTTGAGCAGAATCCAGAATTCATCATATCCTTTGGTTAATTACAGGATCACTAACTAGATGTATAAATATGAGTCTGTACATATAAAAACCTTGTTTGGATTTAAGAACCATTGTTTTTCATCTAAGCCGCACCTTACCGTCCACTCTCCACCGTCTGTTTTCATGTCACAGTACACGTCCACGGCATCTGGACTGTATGTGTCCAACCCCTAGCTTACCGTCCACCCTCCCCCGTCTGTTTTCATGTCACAGTGCACGTCCACGTCACCTGCACTCTATGTGTTCAACCCCTAGCTTACCGTCCACCCTCCCCCGTCTGTTTTCATGTCACAGTACACGTCCACGTCACCTGCACTCTATGTGTTCAACCCCTAGCTTACCGTCCACCCTCCCCCGTCTGTTTTCATGTCACAATACACGTCCACGTCACCGCCGCCATTTAGGAGGTTGATGGTGTACACTCCACTGCGGCGGATACCCCCTTTATACAGCTCAGCACAGTCCTTGCCCTTAGCTGCATCATGTAAAAGAAAATATTTTATTAGTTGATTTGTTCAAGAATAAATTGAGTTGTTCACTGCATTTTAATAACATTTGTCAAATCAAACCCTACTAAATTAATTTTAAAAAGCACGACTCCAATTCTGACATTTTGGAGAATTGGTACCCAAAATATAATATAATATAATATAATTCTGACATTTTGGAGAATTGGTACCCAAAATATAATATAATATAATATAATATAATATAATATAATATAATATAATATAATATAATATAATATAATAGCAGAATTCTACTTTTGATGTACAATAATTGTTAGTAGTGGTACCTTTGTAAGAGAAATGTTTGTCATCTCTCTCTCTCTCTCTCTCTCTCTCTCTCTCTCTCTCTCTCTCTCTGTGTGTGTGTGTGTGTGTGTGTGACTTTCTCCATTTTTTTTTCAAACTTAACGTACAATATAGACCTAGGGGTTGATTAAACTGGAGTACTAACCGGTCTGCTGGTCTGTGAGGAGTGCTTTCAGTGTAGTGGAGATATCTGTACACTGTTGTTGAATGCAATACTGGACTGGAGCTCCGGGTCTAAAACGAGAGATTCGGTAAATTAAAGATAGCATTTCAAAACTGCCACGGTTAATAAACTAGTGCTGGCATGCGATACGTCCCTTACCGTAAAGAGCTTCATACTCTGTTACAGAAATCCTACAGTTATATTTCCTGAAATGAATCTTATAAGAGGTTATTTCACATATACTAATTACCTGAAACACAATAAAAATCGATTTAATTGCAACTTTACTATGTTAATCTCACGTTAACTTTTCATAACCGTCCAGTAAAACAGTGGGCAGTTTATCAGTTCAAATAAGAAAATACAATTGAGCTCACTGAAGAGTCGGTGGAATACTTTCACTTGTCCTAAACAAGCCTAAACCGATCACAAGCCAAAAGATAGACATTATATACTTTGTGAACTACATGTAAACTTGGTTCTTCAATGAATACGTCTGCAAGAAAACGGTGTTATTTAATAGGTCTTGTTGAGAACCTGCACACATGTCCTTTCATGACTTCTCAAGTAACCCTTGTAAAAGATACGACGTGAAGGTGGCGTTTCCTCGTGTGACGCAAAACTTGTGCGTGGGCCACTCCAACTGTCACGTGCGTACACGTGCGTGTGTTCCCAGTACAGCCAGCTCTATATAGTATACAACGGTGCGTTCACGGCCAGGTATCTTTGGTTGTTGTTTCGCGATATTAAAAAGTTTGTTTAAAAATGCATATTTTTTCTTTTGTGGTCGGTTTGGGCGTGGTCTGGTTGACTGAGGGCAACATGGATCTTCTATTGTGAGTTGCGTGATATTTTCTGATATTTTCACTGAACATATATAAAATTTTTACATGTAGCTAATATGATTTGGCACTAGGTAGCTGCTTCATAATCGAAATTTTAAGGTTGATTTGGTTACAAAAATATTTGTTTTCAAGTCTTCCCTAAATCCGTGCTGGAGCCACGACGTTTGATGTCTGGGCACTGAAGGCAAGGGTTGCACTGTGTCCACCATCCGGCCTCAGTGCATCTACAGACTTGACATTTAATATGGAATATTTTTTCCAAATCATAATTCTTCAGTTTTTGTCCTATTTGAAGACTGATAAATGAAAATAAGGATTAAAATCGTGTTTAAATAGCTTTTGATAACTTATTTGATGTCATTGTGACATCAGTTCGTTAATTGAATTTGCCAGTGAAGCAAACAAAAGTACGTTGCCTATTCTATGTCATACGACAACCATTAAAAGAGAGATTTTTGATCTCCATATTTTTCAAATTATTGTCTTTAAAAGAGTTACACTCCCCACAAAGGCCCCTCATGTCAGTGTCTAGTCACAGCAATGGTCACTGTCACGCCGGACCTCATCTTGCTGCTACCAGAGCTTGAAAGCGGCAAGGCATTCCTTAGGATATGTTTTCAGAGTTTAATCTGGAATAAAATTCCAGGCAACAATCAAAACCTATCCTGTTTGGTTTAGATATGTTGTAGGACATGCAGGGCGTTGATTAGGCGAGTAATGACCTACGCACATATTGTATATGTGGTTCAAATATGGCGATTTTGATGACCAAGGTAGCTGCTCATTCCCTTGGTTCTGCAAATTATCTGCTATTAAAATTGTTCTCTGTGAACCAGCAATCTCATAGTGCAACTTAAAATTGTTCCTAAGGTACCCTCTATCAAATGGTAGTCTAGTGGTCCCCAGATTATTCCTTTATTTGATCTGGTTTAGGTTTTCATCGATGACTGCCATTGGTGTTTTGGCACCAATGTGGTATTCACTCAAAATATTGACGCTGTCAATGACTCTAGTCACTTCAGAAGGGGCACACGCCTTGTCATAGGCCTCGTCAGGATGTCTGTAAACTCTGACACAATTATCTGTCTGGAAATGTTTGTTTTATTCCGCCATTCTAGCGCATATTAACACTTTTGTAAAATACTGCTTATCTCTTTTTATGGACTGCAAAACCCACCATTTGCATGCAAAATTTCAAATTCTTTGATGCCATAGTTGTCGACATATGGATACTTTTTTGACAGAACCATGCTTCGCCAAAGTCAAGCTTTGACCACCCCAAAGGAGGACTACCTAACTAAATCACTGCATATTAAACAATGCAGTAGTGCAACAGACTTGGTAGTCAGTTAATTGGTAACGACACACCTGAATTCACACTTCTCCAGTCAAATATCTTATATGAGATCCGAGTTTTTTTTAAAAAAAGAGCGCATTTTTACCTATGCATACCTTTGAAACTAAAATATTCCATATTAAATGTCAAGTCTGTTCATGTGATAGTCTAAAAACTGGATCTTAGTTCACTCTAGCTGTCGCTCTAGACGCCAAACTCTGTGATAGGCTTAAACTGGTATTTAGTTCACTCTAGCTGTCGCTCTAGACGCCAAACTTTGTGATAGTCTAAAAAGTCTGTCACTAATTTCGCTCGAACTGTCGCTCTAGACGCCCAATCCCTCAACAGTACTGTAATCTACAACAATGCACAGATATCTCCAAGACGCTGGAGGCACTCTTAGAGGACAAACAATCTGGTAAGTGCGCCGTTTTACTCAAAATTTAGGCGCGTGATAAAGAAAAAGAAAAAAAGGAAATGAAGGAGATGACTCTCCTACTCAGGTACTCCCTGTGCTAATCGTGTACGTCGTACGTCGACGCCTAAAGTAGAAAATATATTGATTATTAAAAGAATTAGGCCAGACAAACATAATAAGTTGGTTAACCTACCCTTATTTTGCAGAAACCTAATTTTTTGGACACTTTTTTAAAACAGGGTATACATTGGGTAAATGGATGTTAAGAAAGAGTTTTTTCCCATGAATATCTTACAATGTGCATCTTCAGCGTAACAATGTTATTATGCCTCTGTTGCGGTTACTATAAGACCTTTTCCTCTATATCTGATCCAGCTAAGGGCAAGGACTGTGCTGAGCTGTATAAAGGGGGAATCCGCCGCAGTGGAGTGTACACCATCAACCTCCTGAATGGCGGCGGTGACGTGGACGTGTACTGTGACATGAAAACAGACGGGGGAGGGTGGACGGTAAGCTAGGGGTTGAACACATAGAGTGCAGGTGACGTGGACGTGTACTGTGACATGAAAACAGACGGGGGAGGGTGGACGGTAAGCTAGGTGTTGGACACATACAGTCCAGGTGACGTGGACGTGTACTGTGACATGAAAACAGACGGGGGAGGGTGGACGGTAAGCTAGGGGTTGGACACATACAGTCCAGATGACGTGGACGTGTACTGTGACATGAAAACAGACGGAGGAGGGTGGACGGTAAGCTAGGGATTGAACACATACAGTCCAGATGTCGTGGACGTGTACTGTGACATGAAAACAGACGGAGGAGGGTGGACGGTAAGCTAGGGGTTGGACACATACAGTCCAGATGACGTGGACGTGTACTGTGACATGAAAACAGACGGAGGAGGGTGGACGGTAAGCTAGAGGTTGGACACATACAGTCCAGATGACGTGGACGTGTACTGTGACATGAAAACAGACGGAGGAGGGTGGACGGTAAGCTAGGGGTTGGACACATACAGTCCAGATGACATGAAAACAGACGGGGGAGGGTGGACGGTAACTAGGGGTTGGACACATACAGCCCAGGTTACACAATAGTAATAAATTCGTTCCAATTTATAGTTGGATTGTACACATTAAGCACTTATTATTGGTGACATGTCCATGTCTCCTTGTCCACTTGATGGATCCCAATTCAAGAATACTCCAAGCTGCACTGCAGCATACCTTATTAAGCCACCACCTAAAACAAACTTTTATATAACTAACACTTATGTAGTTTAGGCATTGATTGGAGCATAACGTCTTACAATAGGCTACTATTTTAACCGAAGGTTTAACAAGTATCAACTGATGTTATGATCCGATTTACAAATGTATGTCCTTCTTGCTGTTCACGAGTAACTGTTTACAGGTGTTCCAGAGACGTATGGACGGCAGCGTGGATTTCTACAGAGACTGGGCAGCTTATAAATATGGCTTTGGGAATCTGAACGGGGAACATTGGCTAGGTATTGTTAAGATTTTTGTTTTAAGGAAAAATTGTATACAACAGGTGTCTTATAAGCCCGAAGAGCTGGGTGTTCTATACACATGACACGCTAATAAATGATGAATGAATGATACGACAAATTACTTTGTGTTTAATCTATATTTATCAGTCTGACAGATAATGAAAAAAAATGAACTGACAACTCGCCTTCTCCTTTGATTTTGTGCCTATGAACACCTTTTATTTGTGTGACGAGCTCTCTCTATATTTTCTTCCAGGGAACAAGTACATACACTTATTATCAAACCAAGCCCCTTACGAACTCCGCGTGGATCTGGAGGACGCCACAAGAGAGAAGAGATACGCCAAATACCCCTACTTCGCCATCGGAGATGAAGCTGCCAAATACCGCCTTACTGCCGGGGCCTTTTCTGGAAACGCTGGTAAATATGCGTTGAGTTACAGAATGTAAAAGCAATCACCCTTACAATTGGGGTTTTAACAGTATTATGATATATTTCTTTCTTTGTTTTTTGCTGTTTTTTCAACTCCTTTTCTTTTTATCTCTTCCATTGCTTGCCTCAATGGCACATAACTGTAGTCAATGAACTTGCCATATATTATATTATATTATATTATATTATATTATATTATATTATATTATATTCGAACTAAGCACGATTGATTATTTCCAGGCGACAGTCTTTCCCGTCATAGTGGAGATCCATTCAGCACAAAGGACCGTGATAACGCAAAATACTCTGTAAATTGTGCGGTGAAGTACAAAGGCGCATGGTGGTACGACTCCTGCCATGCTTCCAACCTGAATGGTTTGTATCTTCTCTGTGACAACGCTCCCGGTGCAGACGGTATCATTTGGAATGGCTTTAAGGGATTTCAACATTCTCTGAAAGCCTCTGAAATGAAGGTGCGACCTATCGGTTTCCAACCAAACGCGGCTGTGCTTGGTTAATAATATTGGATATGTAATGAGTAAATGCATTCACTCTATTTTTTTTTTTTTTTTGTAATATGTTGGTAAATAAAAACGCTCAAGTTTCAGTACAGAGAGTGTGTATTGAGGCAAGCATAGGGGGCATGTTACGTGAAATGTAATAAAAAAGTCGCTGTGATGGTTGACAGCGTCCTTAAGCTTGATACTGACAGAAATGCCGCAGTATGCGATGACAGGTTTTTAGTAGAAATCCCTTTCCCCTCATTGGACAGCCGAACGAAATTCAAGACAAAATTTATTTTTTTTAAAGGACGCCTACGAAAATCCCCGAAACATCGACATCCTGTTTATAGATGGCATTCAACTTTATTCAAATCGCATGCAGCACACGAAATTCTTTCAAGCAAGGTTGTACCCCACCCACCCCCTGATGTTTTCTTGCGTTGCGTTGTTGTATCCACTGCTGGCACGATAGGAAATCTATGAGTGAAAAAAGGCAGACATGGACAATACCTAGGGCAAAAATAAATAATGTAATATAATATATAAATAATATATATTGAGTTGTATTACATGAAGACTGCTTTGTGTAGGACTTGTGTTCTGTCCGCACATTTAATGACAGACACTCCTGTGATACGCTTAAAACAGATGTACACAATGTTGTAGTGTAAAAAGAAATCAAAAGAAAAGACCGTCAAAAGCATTAAGGGGAGATATATACATGTATATCATGTATGCCTGAGAAATATACACGGACATGAGTGAGGACTGAAAAAGAGACATAGAAATCCGAATATTTTGACTTTCCTTTAAACATCAACATTAAGAACATCAGCGTCACGCGCCTGCCCTGTTAGTACAAAGGTGCTAGAGCGCGTGACAATTGTCACACAGCTGTGACAGTTATTGTGATGACATTGCATGTCAAACATTATCTGTGGCGCGTGCAAGTAAACCTCTCCAACAAAATAGCTCTAATACGCCACAATATCAGGAACTAACAGTTCACACCAGCCCAGTTTAATGGCTTCCAGACTGTTTTCCTCTCCCCAATCAATCTCCTGGTCGCTGTTTAGTTCCTTTGTTGTACAGTATATCGTGGTGGTTTTCATGGCGTGTTAAGATAACGAGTCGCATTCAAGCGGTTTGACAACAGATAAGAAATACGTAGAGAACGTAACAGTGAAAAACAGGGGACCCTCTTGGACAGGCGACCCTCTTGGACTGGCAACCCTCTTGGGCAGGGGACCACCTTCGACAGACCACCCTCTTGGCACAGGCAACCCTCTTGGAACAGGCGACCCTCTTGGACTGGCAACCCTCTTGGACAGGGGACCACCTTGGACAGACCACCCTATTGGAACAGGCAGCCCTCTTGGAACAGGCGACCCTCTTGGACAGATGACCCTCTTGGATAGGTGACACCCTTGAACAGGCGACCCCCTTACACCAGCCCCAGGGCCCCTTTGCCCCTTGAAAGTTATGTTAGCATGCCTCGGTATGTTCAAAATGTAGGCTTCAAACGTCAAGTTGACGGTCTTGCACAGCTGTAAAATTAGGGTACAAGAAGTCAATAACATTTAAAAAAATCATTGTTGGCGCGTTGCAGTTTTTGTTTTCATGACCATGTAGTCCGATTTTAGATGGGCATTGGCGTCCTCAGTGGTTTCAGCGGTAGGAAAGGTTCGTGAATCATACCATTTACTGACAGAAAGACCACGTGTTATACCGATAAATGCAGTTTTATCAGTGGAAAAAAGCGAAGATTAGCCCAAGTGCATTGTTCATACAATACTTAAGCCGAACTTTATCACGAGATTCGGGACTGACCTTGACAAGGTATATTTTAGCTTTAAGTTTAGGTAGGTTACGTAAGTATTCACGTTTTTTAACAATCAAAACCATCCACGGTAAGCAGCTTAGAACAGCTAAACACTGTCGCCATTGTGTTCATTGTGGCTGATAGTTCCTCATGCTCCAACCTGCCTTCTGATGGCTAATGTCTTTTTGTGGTCACTTTGTTGAATTTTTTTCAAAAATGCTAAAACGGTTGTTAGAAGATATAAATCTTTTGCGCGTATTAAAGTAAAATTGTGTTTGTCTCTGCCCATACCTTAATAGCTTGCTGTTCTGAATAATAATAAATATTCGTTTAATGATGAAAGCGCTGCACGCTATAGTTAGGTCTACAGGTTCACCATCTAATAGTACGTCGTTTTTTGTTGGTGTTTATTCTGCAAATTCAATTTATAAATGGAAGGAAGAAAAATTTGGAGGCTAAAGTATTAAGGCGAGTTTTGGTGACACCAAGCGACGTTCAGGGAGACTCCAGTAATTACAAATCCGCTGTTCAAGCATCTCTTTACACACATGTACGTGTGTTAACCACGACATCGATTGTTATAGATATTTAATTAAGTCGTCAGATATAGTCTAAACGTACATCAAATATAAAATGATAGCAAGTAATTACGACAACAGATGAGTATAATCGCAATGAGCTAATGCAATTCACGTTATTTGTTTTGATATATGTACGAATTCCAAAACAAAAAGGGCTCAGTTAACATTTGTAGACTTTTCAAAAAAAAAAAAAAAAAAGCGTATTTTTCACATTAGTGTATACGCTAACCAGTTATCGGGTGTTTTCTTTCTTTTATTAGCCTGTCCAGTCAAGGAAATACTTCCATCATTATTTTCGTATACTTCCACGATTGCTCATCTCTACTATTTGTCCTCTTGTACTTCCTCAATATCACTTCAATTATCATGTCCATTGACATGTCCAAGCTGTTCAAATAATCAAACAAGTGTTTTACACGCACACGTTAATCAACGCGTGTGCCGCCCACGAGGTGAAGAATCCTCTTTAAGAATGTTGCTCCTTTTCCTTGTAGTAAATGATGATGTCTTTTCACACGAACGCCGCAGCAGGTGAAATGATCTCTTCACACGCGCTGTAGTGAGGTGTATATATAGGGGACAATTTCTTGATTTCCTTGCTTTGTTGATGTTTGTCACCTGTTCTAGCACGGCAATGGCTTCACTGAGTCTCGTGTTAAGTCTTCTGGTCTTAATGACAGCCCCCACAGCTGATGGCCAGGCACTGTGTAACATCGCTAACAGACTGGCTCAGTTCTTCCCCAGGGCGTTCTCCAACCGTGTGACTACACTGTGCAGAGCGTGGACTTCAGAAGCCATTACAACCCATAGTTTTTCTGGGGTCGGTATCCAGTCCAGTGTTAGGGGAGGTGTAGGGGAAAACCTCCTCCCTGTTTACTCCCAGACGCCCCAAGTCTGTCGCAGCCCCGTGGTTAGGAAAGAGGTACGAACGCTGACAGACGCCGAGTGGCGACGTTTTGTGAACGCCGTTATTCAACTGAAGCGCACCCCGCAGGGACAGAGCAACGCTTACGATGAGTTTGCTATAATTCACAATGCCACCACTGCACCACAGGCACACTTTACAGCCATGTTTTTACCGTGGCACAGAGAATACCTCTTCCGGTAAGTGCGGGCACTCTGGTGACAGGGTAACGGTTCACGACAGACCCTATAAGGGTGCAGTCCTTCGTTAATTTTACACTGATAACAAGTGTCAGCCGTATAATGCATAAATTAATAAATTAAGTTATAAAATTTCTTTTTCTACTTTGACTTCAAGCAGGTAAGGAGTGTTAAATTGTTCGCTTTACTTATTAGCATGTCATGACATTTTGGTGCTGAGCCACACCCTCATGACGCTTTGCATATCTTAAACTGCAATGATACAAATCTATGTCTACAATATATTTATATATTTGTCTACAATTTATTCATATCTATGTCTACAATTTGTTCATATCTATGGCTACAATTTCAGATTTGAGAACGCTCTGCGGCAAATTGATTGTAGCATTGCCATTCCTTACTGGGATGTGACACTAGACGCCCCTCTGCCCGAGGGTCGGGATTCCATCCTCTGGACCGACTACTACTACGGCTCCAGTGTCGGTCCGGTCACTTCAGGCCCCTTCAGGAACTGGCGGATCCCACCAGAAGTGGTGCAGTGGGTGGCTGACACCGGTGTAGAGAGAGGAGAGAACTTCAACTATGGCGACATCTTGTATCGGACCTTGGGCACACAGGGCGGCGGCTTCTTCCCGAATGATATCGTTCAGGAAATCTTCCGAGCTCGGCGTTTTAGGGAGCTGACGTGGGCGGTGGACCCACTGCTGGAGGCAGTTCATGCCGGGCCACACGTGTTTACCGGCGGACACCACGCTATATTGTTGTCGGCCTCATTTGATCCCATCTTCTGGATTTATCACTCGTTTATAGATTGTCTATGGGAGGAATGGAGACAGAACTACCAGCAAGCCGACCCTGAAACTGATTACGTCACTCTGGACAGTGAACTAGCTTCTGACCAGGAGCTGGCCCCGTACGCACGTGCCAACGCCCCGATGTTACCGTTTGGTCCTCCTCTACGAAACAGCGACGGTCTACGCAATATCTACACACAGAGATATTACAGATGTGCCAGGAGACCCACGTGTTCGGCAAACTCTCTGGACTGTGGCTCCCCCTATCTATTCTGCGACACGAGGTCCTACAGCTGTGTGTCTCAGATCCAGCAAGGGGGCAATTGCACTGGGTTTGAAGGGAATTCCCGCTCGTGCTTCAGCTCCGTCTGTTGTAATGGGGTGTGTTCTGCGTCGTGTGGACCTCCCCCTCGTGAGCCTGTCCCTGCCCCGGGGACAGACTGTGACAGAACTGGGTGTAAAATAAACGCTAGGGACGATTATAATCGGCAGAGAACTTCAAATAATAGACCACCGACATTTATGGACCACATTCGTCGTTTAGATAATTTTGTGTCTAATTTGGAAAGAAGAATCTTTTAATGCTCGCAATTTCGTTTTTACAACCGGTATGTGAATTTTTTGTTTGTTTGATGTTTTGATTTTGATAAATAAATAAATAAATATTTCACGTGAAATTATAATGTCTAATTCATATCTGTAATGTAACTTATAAAACGTGAATGGTGTATCGAGATGAAATAAAATTCTTCATTTTGTTACGTATGAAATTTACACAAGTGTGGCAAAGAAGGTGTTTTTAATGTTAACTATAACTGTATGCAAATCATACATAAAATGAAAGTAATGACCGCTATTGCTTTGACAATGCTAAAGCATGTCTTGTTCATTTTTTGGTTATAATTGTCAAATATAATATTGTTTTTCGGTCAAATCGTTTACAATGATTGAAAGGACGTAATGTACCGACATAATGCATATGCATTTGATAACTGGGTTTTAAACCGTAAAATAATTTTGCAGATGACTAAACTGATATAACACTCTCCAGTTCATATAGGACTGCTGATTGCTACAGAGAAGCAATAGTGGCCTCCCTTAACACAACAACTGCAGCCAGGTGATTTCCTCCGCTCCCCGTAACATAAACGCCTTAATGATCAATCATCCATGAATAAGTGGTCTATTTTTATTTCTGTTATTCATTGGGCGAGAGAGAGAGAGAGAGAAAGAGGAAGAGAGCGGCCGAGTTGTTTTGTATAGATCTGATGACTACAAGCCACACGCAGATAAATTGACTTCACCACCGCTGGCTGAGTCGAGTGTAAACCGTACATTTGTTTAAGTCTATGTGCAGTAAACATGGTAACCGCTGGTGTGCTATATAGCTAGCTAAATGGTGGCTGATATTTCCGGGACGACAGTAAGTACATGTTTGATATAACGGTTATGTTCGTCCCCGTTCGAAGTGTGGGTGGGGGGTGGGGGTGGGGGGTGGGGGTGGGGGAAGGAAGGCATTCTTACCGGTGTACGTGTGTCACGCTAGCGGACAGAAACGTGTCATTAATTACTTTTTTCACTCATATAAAGACGGAACCAGATCCGCATTCTGCTCATTTAAGTCATGATCGATCCAAACCTCCATCTGCATACGCATGCGCATTGCAACATATGTAAAGCTACATTGAGCACACTAGTGTATTCGTGGTTTGTGTAACGCAGTACAAGTAACGCAGTACAAGTAAGGCATAACGGTGGTAATATATGTACATTTACTTAAACATAAAGAAAATACCTTGACATGCTAGCGTATTGGATTAACAGTATCTTCAAACAGTTGTATTTAAACCAGTAGGCCCACATAAGAAGGGCCACACTGGGTTTTTTCGTCAAAGCCACATATTTCATTAAGCGTGATTTGTGAATCACCTCATTCACGTGACTCGTGAATACGACCTTTATTCCTCGCCCTCTTTGAAACGAAGTCAATTTTCCCGGTGATTCCTGATTTTCAGGATTTTCGACTAGCATAATCAGTGAGATTTAAATAACGTGTTATTTACTGTAATTTGTGAATGTTTTTTATTTCCCGTGAACTGTGATCACTACCCCTCCCCCATGGGACCCTCTGTAGTCCAGAGGTTATTTCAATATATTAAATTATTGCTGATATTCACATGTATACTTTACATATAATGTAGGGGCGTAGCTAGGGTAAAATGAAGTGTACGCAACATTTTTATGTGTGTAGATTCAAGGACCGTAGGGGGGGGAGGGTTTGGGCATCCTCCCTCAAGAAAATGTTGAAAAATGCAGCCTAAAATGGTGTGTTTAAAAGAGATTTAAGAGAAAAATTTAAGCTAAAATATATAAGCGAATCCACCGCGTGCGTAAAACTGAGAAAATTCTGAAACCACAGTTGGGCAGCAGGGGCTAGTTCTCAAAAATCCGTTATTTAAACAATTTTGCTCTTAGTTGTCCCCGAGCGAAAGCATTTAAACTGTGTTTAAACATTAAAGGGATAAAAACTCTTCGTTTTGGCCAAAAAATGAATTTTCCTGGAGTAAACAACAATTTCCCCATACTTACCAATGGTTAATGATTCCATTTTACATTCAAAGTTAGTCCCTGGTTTTTTTTTCTAAAAAGTTTGGTTTTTTGTTAAAATCTCTTAAGAGATTATAACAGAGTGTAGCCATGAATGGAGGTCACGTGGTCTGAAGACAAGCTCAGATATCAGAATAATAGCTATTACTGCTGTTTTTGTCGTAAATCAGAATATATTATACTTCTATGAGTTATTCACAATGTTTTTATTGTGAAATATAGACCTCACACAAAGAGTTATTATCCCTTTAAACATACTGTTGTTTTTATTACTATGAATGTGTACGCTCGCTGCGTACGAGCGCACGGGGTGCCACGCCCTCGTATTATGCAGGAGCCCCCTACCAGCACCTCCCTCCCAGCACCTCCCTCCGTAACTGACCCCACCACTCCCGTCTTCTTGCCACGTCTTGGGGGATCTAACACCTAAGGGAGCAAAATTCATTTCTCAGTACGCCTCATACTGTTCGCATAATAGATAGATGATAAGATAAATGTTATTTATTTATTTATTTATTTATTTATTTATCTTTTATTTACTTCCAGTTAATGGGATGAAGGTGCTTTCCCTAAACAACAAATTAATTCTCCGCAGGAATTGGACACTGTTACGTGACAACATCGGCGCCCGGGACAAGCCCCTTCTCGGCAGACTGTTCACAGAGGGTGCTATTAGCCAGGATGAGCGGGCCGACATAGAGACACGAGCAGAAAGAAGTACGCTGGAACAGAATGAAGAGTTACTAAACGTTCTCATACGATCAGATGACCAGCGGTTTGAGACTTTTAGATCAGTGCTAGCAGAGAGCTACCCGTGGCTCACCAGCAGCTTGCAGGCTGACCAAGTCAGTGAGGAGGACAGACGTACTTATCTCAGTGAGTGTGAACAGTTCTCATGTCATTAAACCTTCACATATATGCACAAACCACCATGAGATGGTGGATAAATGGAAGTGTCACATTACATGCCAATATGTGTTTAAATTGATTTTGTTTCATGTAAGTAAATATCAAAAGGTTTATCCAGCCCCGAATATTACGCGAAATATTTCACCTAAGAGTAAACATAGCTAGAATATTTCAAACGTTTCTTCGTAGTTTGTCAGCGGAAGATTCACGTACCGGTATAAGTGTACACGTGTTAAGCAATGACCAATTAATGTATCTGTAGCGCTAGCGTTGAACCTCAAGGTTGGTGGCTTCCCGACGATGCACTTCCCAGTTAGATCATTTAAAGAAGACTATAGCAACATGGCAAGTTATGGGGATTCTCCTTCACGTGCAATGATATTTTGTGGATTAAAAACTCCGTGCACTCCAGCACCTGATATCGCCATAAAATGGACGAAATCATAATAACTGATTAAGAAGTTAAAAGTGCAATGCGTGTTGTTATCACAATGTTTTAACCTTGATCCTAACCCCACTTATCAGACTACTTATCACGGTATTTTACCTGTAAAATTGTCATTTCAGGAGAACTGCGACAGAATTCCTGCCTTCCAGATATCCCAGAATATTTTGTGGGCCGCGAGACCGAGGTCAACCAAATCGTCTCGTCCTTCACCGGTGATGGCAGGATTCTGTATGTCGTCCAGGGAGCAGGCGGGTTTGGTAAAACTACCATAGCGTTGGCAGCTGGTCACAGGTTTATGGAGAAGTACGGTGCTCTTGTCATTATGCTAAACCTGGATAACATAGCAAGCGCCGAAGATGTCGTATTGTCCCTGGGGTCCATTCTCAAACTTCAGCTCATTTCCTCGGGGCGGACACTACGGCTACTGCTGTGTGACTTGGTTCAAAGGTTAAACTCCACGCACGATCCTGTCTGTGTTATATTTGATGCCTGTGAGAGCGCTCTATGTGACAAGACAATAGAGGAGGGATTCCTTAAAATACTGGAGACGCTACATCAGAGGTGCCCTAACACCGCCATACTTTGCACCACGCGCGAGGCTCTGACCCCGAGGAACGCCACATTGCACACACAGCAGCTGGTAGAACTGTCAGAAGATGCCTCGGTGTCACTCCTGAAAACATACTGTACCGAGATGAACAGCACGGACGCTGTCACACTGGCTAACAAATGTGGTCACATGCCGCTCATGCTTCACGTAGTGGGGGGTATTCTGTCACATGGCATGAAGCCATCCGTCTTGATTGACAGACTTGGAACCACGATTGAAAAATATCTGAAAGTCCGATCTTCTACTTACTCCAGCGTCCAGGCGTGTATTGACATGTCTTATGATCGCCTGGACAACCCTGAGAAGCAAGATTTTCGGTTTCTGTCACTTTTCCCTGGCTCGTTTACTCTGGAAGACGCACAGCTCCTTTTCCAATCAGATGACTTGGAAGTTTTGGATCTGTTACAGAATCTCTGCAAACGCTCTCTCTTGAATTTTGATTCCAGTGAGAAATGTTATTCCCTCCATGCAATCATACGTGCGTATGGGTTACAAATGCTCGTTTCTGAAGGCGACCATGACGAGGCGCGGTGTCAGTTTATCCTGTCTCTCGAGTCCACTGTGAAGAAACTATTAGCCATGTGTGACGAAAACAACATTCAAGACGCACGACTCTTCTACAACAACCATGCTGTGAATCTCACGGAGGGAGCACGCCTGTTTAAAAGTTTGACAGACTCCAGTAAGGCAACCGCCCGCCATGTTCTCTATCTTCTCTCACGTCCACTGTTTGTAATGGGTTATTTTCCTTCTTTGGGGTATTGTGAAGATTTATTTTCCGCCTACCAGGACGACCCACGCCGGCTGGCAGACCTCCATTTCAGACTGGCTTACGTTAAAGCCTATGAAGTTGATATAGAGGCCGCACATCTTCACAACACGAAGGCGTTAGCTCTGTATGAAAACATTCCTGGCTGTGAAGCAGATGCTGTCAGTTGTTGTTTTGAGCTGGACAGCACACACTACCTCAGGAATGATTTGGCGGCCGCATGTGGAGCTGTAGAGAAGGCAATTCGTATATGTGACACCCAGGGTGACACGAGGCGGCGCAGACAGTTTGAGGTTCTGCTTCATGCCAGACAGTTAGAGCTGACCAGAAGCAATGAAGATCTTCAACAAATACAAGACGCCATCAGGAAACTGCCACAAATCTTCCCGGAAACGGCATCGGAAGCCAGTGTCATTCTAAACAATATTGCCTTTTCTGTGGAGAAATGCAAGCATCCACAAGAGGCCTTGGCTTTCTATAAAATGTCATTATCCATGGGGGAGACCCTGTACGGAAGCACGCACTCCGAAATGGCGATAACACTTTACAATACAGCACGGGTGTTACGGCAGTTGGAGAGAGACGAGGAGGCCCTGGCTCTTTATGAAAAATCTTTCAAAATTCGCGAGGCGGTCCTTGGTGACCACGCCACGACAGCCAAAACGCTGACTGAGATGGCCAGTATATTGGCTCACCGTGGGGACCTGGACAGGTCGCTGGACATGTACTTTGAGGCTTTGGCTATTTGGGAACGGGTGGAGAAAGCAAACGGCGATGGCAAGTTAGATGGTGACATGGGCACCACTTTGTTTGGACTGGCCGATACATTAAAACATAAAGGGGAGCTATCTACAGCGCTTAAAATGCACCAAAGAGCGCTCAAAATCAGACAGCGAGGAGCTGGTGAAAGTTTAGACAGCGTAAAGTCTCTACATGAAATCTCATCCATACAAAAAAAATTGGGGTGTCTGGAAGACGCTGAGGGGGTACTTCAAAAGGCACTTGGCATATGTGAAATCATTTACCAGAAGAAGCCAGACGCTACATTGGCTGACACTCTGGTTCTCCTCGGTGATGTGCACCAAAAGCAAGATAACTTGCAGTTGGCTTTGAACGTTCACCAGAGGGCGCTGGACATACGGAGACAGGTGTTTGAAGTTGGAGACAGTTCCATACTGGAATCTGAGCAAACAATAGAAAACATTCAGTCGCAAATTTCAGAATCTACACCAGTCAAAAAGATTAGATTGACATAATTGCTTAAATAATTAAACAATGTGATCTATGTACTCTTAATAAACTAGTTCCATCCGTTTTCAGTTTTGACTGCGCTTGGTTTTCCGTTTGATCCTGTACAAACATGTAGATGGGGGGTTTGAAAGAAATGATATAGACAACTTATACTGAAAAAAATGTATGGAAAAAGAAAGAAAGTGGAATATGAAAGACTTATTGATAAACTATTTCATTTAACCGAAATTTGAAAACCTAAATACACACGCCGGACGTGTTTTATAAACAAGTAAGAATTTATGTTATCTTGTTGTTTTCGATAAATTGAAAAACTTCAACTCGTAATCAGAAAATTTACTGTAATATGGTTATATCGGTGCATTTATTTTACCCATAGTTGATATAGCCCCGACGTGTCAAGGTCAAGCTACCAGCGATAAGTTTTGTGCTGTCCCATTTAAAGTTAGATCTCTGTAATACACGGCTTTATCTAAGGAGAACGCACAGACGCTAATAGCACTGGACGTAGGTTAGGACAAATAAGATTTGGAGAGACAATGGCGTCGACTCTTAAGGGTATGTTTATGTCCTTTATAAAAGCCACCGTGAAAATGAACACACCCGTGAAAATGAACTGACGATACCTAAATGCACAGCATAAAAATGACCTTATTTAACCCATGTTATGTTTGCTGTCGTACAGACTTGCATGATTACCTGCGCTGTATAAGTGATCTAGGCAATGTTTAAACTAACGTATAAAAGAACGACTGCAAATTGTGACGTCTAACAAGACTGTGTTATCACCGTGGTCAGTGAAGGGTGGCAGTTGGTCACCACGTGCACTCTTTTTTTCTGGTCTCTGAGAAATAATTTCAATACTTAAGAATCCTCAATTACATTCCACCATGACACGTCTGCTTCAGAGGTCATAACTCAAGCTTTTCTTTCCGTATATCTTGTCCAATGATTCAAAAAGTCATTTCATTTTGTTTTGCTTAAACAACTGACTTATTTTCATTTTACCTTTCTATATCCCGTGTAGAGTTCCAAGCATCTGGACAGTTTAAAGTGACCGACGACATGAAACAATGTTTTAAAGACGAAGGCTATCTTTTGGTGAGGTAAAATCCCCCCCCCCCTCTCTCTCTCTCTCTCTCTCTCTCTCTTCGTACACATGCAGCCTTCCGTGTACATATACAGCGTCTCTCTCATTCTATCTGAAGCTTACATAAAGAGGTTCAGTGTATGTGCCTGCAGGAATGAAAGTATTGGCGTATTCATCAGTTTGATTCGATATTAGCCATTGTGGGTAGTTGCCCTCTATTAATACAGTTCTGTTCGCAAAATTCATGCAAGTTCACAATTTCCCAAAACGTGTTGCAAATTGCATTCATTTGCAGAGGTCTTCTGGATGAACAAGAAATGGGGAAAATATTAACCGCGTTTGAAAACGACGATGGAGTGGCAAAATACTCGTTTGGTCGGGATGATGGTCATGGGCGGAAGTCCAAGTATTACGCCTGGAACCAACCCGGAAATGACTTAACAGGAATGGTTGCTAGGAGCGAGAAAGTGGCGGGAACATTTGAACAGGTTCTCATATTAATTCATTGCTTTTCTCGTTATTCCAATATTGCGTTAATGGAATATTTCTCCCCGGTCAGTGTTGTGTACTATATGCACTGGAGTAAATTTTAAGTTTACACTGTCCACTTTTGTATGTGTGTGTGTGTGTAGAATCCATATTATGTACTGTTTAGTCTGTCTGTTTGTCATCTTACCTAGTTACTTGGTGGCGAGGTGTATCACTATCATACCAAGCTTACAATGAAGGATCCGTACACAGGGGGCAGATTTAACTGGCACCAAGATTACGGGTGAGTGTAGAGGCCTATTTGGCAAACAGTGGCATCTAGCGTGGTGCAGGGGGTCGGGTGACAATGTTAACTTGACGGCTCGTCATCTGCTACGTCTGTAAAATAAATAAGAATGACCATTAGAGATGAGACATTTTCAACTCCGCCTATCACCTATATAGCGACGTGATATTTAACGCGTAGCATGGGATGTGGCGCGAAAATAGGGACAAGAACTTATAAACGTGGATTTTTTTTTACTTGCAGTATCTTTCATGCTGTGATTTACTGGGCACAGCAACCTGCTTCCATTTTTCGCCATCTGCTTTAACAACCATGTAAATTTTATTATTATATTATATTATATTATATTATATTATATTATATTATATTTCCCCAAAGAATCTGGACCTTGCACTAGTTATGAAGTATGTTTATCAAATATGTGTTTCACCAGGTACTGGTACTACAACGGGTGCCTGTTCCCAGACATGGGGACTGTCTTCATTGCCTTGGATCACACGGATAAGGAAAACGGCTGCCTGCAGGTAGTGCCACGGTCGCACAAGATGGGCCGAATTGCCCACGTGACCACAGGAGAGGAAGTTGGCGCGGACCTTGAGCGTGTTGAGCAGGTGCTCAAGGTAAGGCAGCACTATACAGTCAGCAGCACTAGTCAGCAGGTCTGAGGATATAGAAATACTGGTGGCATGTCATTCCTGCGCACAGCATGTGATAATCCAACACCGCTCATATTTATATATATGAATGTAGCGCCTCAGAGGCCCCATTCAGAATAGGGAACTAAGACAACAATTAAAACTTGCCATCTAATCGCTAAGAGACACTGAATAGATATCCCGCGGAGAAGTATGCAAGTGGGTCGACCATATTAGTTAGTCCCCTATTCTGAATTGGGCCCGAGTTGCAATTACTCTAGACTGCAAGCAAAGCTCGCCCAAGGACGTTTTTTAAAGATGGAAATATAAATAGATCTACTATAACGATTGTCTTGGTCTTCTATTGCATAAAGTACTCTGGTATGAACTTATGGATGACACTGTCGAGGCATGCAAAAGTCGGCGGTCAGGTTAAATACAACTTACTATGTCTGTGGCGTAGGTTCTTCCAGTGGTCCACGTGGAGATGAACCCAGGAGACGCGCTTTTCTTCCATAGTAACGTGCTCCACCAAAGCGACCAGAATAATAGCGCTAGGCGGCGTTGGGCATACCTCATAGCATATAACCGTGCCAGTAATAACCCCGTCACTCCTCACCACCACCCACAGTACACCCGGCTACACAAGGTGGGTACCTCTCTAAACTCTTCCTCTGTGAGAATAGGTCTATAGATGTACTCCTTCCACTGTGTATCAAGTATTATGCCTGCTGGCTTTAACCTCAAGTTAGCAGAATAGTCTATTCTTTCACTTTCTTTTTCTCCCTTTTCTTTTATTTTTTAGTAATTTTGTTTTTCTCTTTCTTGGTTATTTTCTAATTGCTGTTTTTTTCTCATCAAAACCATTTCTCTTAGCCCTAAATATTTTTTCACCTCCTTTTTTAACCAGTTCACATACCTTTTGAGTCTGCAGTCATTAAGTGGGTGCCTTTAAATACAAAAAAGCGATTTTATACCTTTATACATCTCATTACGTCACCCGGTTACAGGTGCCCGACTCGGCCATATTGGCGGCCAGCCCCGTGGTGGAGGAGGCAGGGAAGGATTACTTCTTAGGAGACGGCACCGAGTACAAGGCACTGACCACCAAAGTTGCTGGTTAATTGGTGCCATGCCGAAATTAAGCACACGTCGATTGTGCCCCAAGACATTCATTTACTTGCAAGTTCTACTGGATATTTTTAGAACAATATTCTTTTAAATGAAATGCATATATAGTTTAAAGGGGACAGTATCATCACACAATACAAAATGTGTGTCACAAATGGCGTGGAAGGTAAACAGAAAATCCCCAATGTTGACATATACATGTGAAACAAGAAAAAGCGTAAGACCTACCGTACGACGTTCATAGGAAACTCTTTAAAATGCCTGTTGAAACTACTGGTAGGCCTATGCTTTTGCTTCTTCCACAATAACTTAAAACGACCACAAAAACTTGAAGTGACCCATACATTTTTACCTATCAAAATTTTGAATAAAAAGCTCATTTTTTTCATATTCCAACCCTTTGTTAATGAATTTGAAAATGCGTAATTCCTATAAATTCAGTCTTCAGATGTCATTATTGTGTTACGCACGGCGCAAGCTCGCGGAACTAAACGTCACTGTTTAACTGTGCGGAATCCACAAGCTGTGCTTTCCTGAGGCTATATAGTCTCAGCCTGCAGTGCATTTATCGTCTCCTTTGTTTTCCGTCCAAAGCAATTAAAATTAATTTCAATCACCATATCTTCGTCACTAAGGCGCGATGTACCGAAAGCTATTACTGTTTACTTGTCATTAAAATTGAACTTCTGATGATTCTCCAACAAGGCTCGCATTTTTAAGCTGTTCATGAAACCCCCTGGTCTCGTCTCCGCGTGGTAACAAGAGGACAGCAACGGAGTCACGCAATCTTAGCGCAACTACTGCAATGACGTACTCAGAGATTTTAATTGATATTCATGCCATTGTTAACGAGGTGATCATGAAGTTAAACTACTATTGTTCATGCAGAGCTGAAAGTTTAATGTGAAAGTAAACATTTGAGTTCTCACTTATTTCACGCCAGGTATCCGATTTCAATCAAACGTCCTATTTAGGGAATTAAAGGAAGTTTCCTCTGGTATGTTGGTCTGCTGACTCAGTTTTACGCATTCGGAAGAGCTGCCGGTATTACCAGGAAGCCTTCGTATCCCGTCTGACTGAGACTCCTGGATATTAAGGACGTAAATTGATAAACACTCTTTGTAAGATCCGCGGAGTAGGTCTGAACACGTTAAAGCTTGTTGGAGAAGAGAGATCGTGTACGTAGTTTGAGCTGTGAGAGATGTCTTGGTTCAGCTGCGGTATATGTTGGCTGCCGTTGGTAACCCTCATGGTAGGAGTCCTAGATGTCGATGGTCACGCCAGGTTACTGGAACCGCCGTCTAGATCCTCCATGTGGAGGTTTGGCTTCGCGACACCGAAAAACTACGATGACAACGCACTAAACTGCGGGGGTTTTAATGTAAGTACCGTTACTTGGAGGTATTCGTGCGAGAGAGAGAGAGAGAGAGAGAGAGCAGGAAATGTTTTGTAAAATGTGTTGTTCATGCACCATGCAGTCTATATTCATTGTTCATTTTTTTTTACAATTTTAATACTAACTTAAATAAGGCATTGTTAATTAAGGGCACCTTTAAGATTACATGAAAGGTAGAAAGCTGTAGGAACAAAACCCATTTCAGCCCAGCTGCATGGCTGACTCCAGTAAGCACCGTAACTGCAGTTTTATTGCTAGGGTTTGAGTCACCAGATGGGATAAACAACATTTGTTTCCTTCATAGTGGAAAAAATTCCAAATCTTACATTTAAAGGCTTCACGCGTCATTCCCTCCGTTTCACGCTTGTCATTACAGGAAATATTTTATAGCAAAGGATATATACTCTACACTTCTGTGCTGATAATATATACTGAACAACACTGAATTCAACAACTGAGATGATTTTAACACAGCCAAGGTTTCCTTCCCTATCAAATTTTAATGAAAAATGGCATGTATTCATTTCTTACAATTAAGGTTCAATGTCAGCGCCCCTACCAACCAAACTGTATTACTGTGTACGCATACCGCATTCCCCATGTAACGTTAATAGCACAAATTGCTGAGTAACACAAGCTCCACACATGTCAAACACAAGTCGGTTTGATTCACATCTGTTCAATGGAACTAATTAACTCGATCTGTGCGTCCCGTTAGCAATGCAACAGCTGATGGATGGTCACTCTCCACGACAAGTGAACAACGCAACAGAAGTGGTTTTATTGCCATATATGAATATATAAACTCTTTCTTGTATATGTCGAAGGCCCGGATCAAATCTATAGCAAGTCCCATGCATAAAAAGCCCAGACCCCATGTTTATTTCGCCCTGGCTGGGCCCGTTCTTTATGGTGTCATTGTTAACAGCATAATGGGCAAGTTAAGTGACCAAGTTAATTGACCAAGTTAATTGACCAAGCTGCCAGTTTGTTTGTATGGCATGTGCAGGGGATTTCTTAGATCAAGGCACAAATGAAGCCCACCTTTAATTTAACATTTCTTTAGTAAATGTTACTAAATCAATCTACATGTCTTTTCTTTAAACATTAAACTTCTTTAATAGTATCATCCTCTGATGTATTTTACAAATCAAAGGTAATGAAATACAAGTATATCTCATTTGCCACACCTGTAAGTATCATAATATGTACCTTGATCTAAGACCTCCCCTGCCCATGTCATACAAACAAACCGGCAGCTTGGCCAACTAACTTGGTCATTTAACTTGCCCATTATGCTGTTATCAATGCAAAGACACCATAAAGAATGGGCCCAGCCAGGGCGTAATAATCATAGGGTCTGGGCTTTTTATGCATAGGACTAGATTTGATTGCGGGCCTTTGACATATACATATTTATACCACAGCGCTTTCAAAGGTGTGGATTCGCGTTCTTCTTAGTCCAGATTTAACCAATTAACTGTATTTTGCATTACATTGCATCAAATTGACTCCACTGGTACAACTTTCGAACAATTGATACACTCTGATTATGTACGAACTTCCATTACGTACTTCTCAATGTATCTCGATTTTTGCAATTTAGCTTATGTTACCGTAATAAGGAACCGGCAAAATCTTAAACTGCGCCATATAAATTAAAGACTCAGTATAGTAAAGCTTAATTAGTATCACTATTTACTTTCACAAGTACTAGAGTTTATGTACCCTGTACTCATGTAAATTATACAAACAGCGGGCCAATATTCAAACGTCTCCACGGCAACGCTCTGACGATCACAAACACCTCTAGCTGAAGTGCAAACTAGTAGAATTTGTGTACGCTCTCTGAATATCATATAGTACATGAAAATACATGTACCACAAGATGTAGAATTTTGATTATTTACCACGAAATAATACATTTATATAAAATTTCTCAACATGTTTATATAATATGTCCATTTGAGCTTCACCTGACTAACGAATTTCACTTTAAAGAAGGTTCACACACTTCATCATGGTTTTTCTAACCACCAGGCAAATCAGCCAAAAAGCGGCAAGGTTGGGTTCTCACAGAATACACTCATTTTGCTCACATTTAATCACCTTTGTGACCTTAATTAAACTGTAAAATATTAAAGCTTTCCGTTGCGTTATTATTGTCAGAAAATTGGGATAAATCCCCTGAAATACAGTTTTGGGGCATAACATTTGGCAGAAGTTAAAAGTATTCTCAGGCAAGTATTTCAGCCCAATAAGGTCAAATTCTGTGAACCCCCACCTTGCCGCACTTGTCTGGTGCTTAAAAAAATTGGCACTTTTATTTAAAATGTAACACCCAGGCCTCGGTCTTGATCATGCGTGATGTCTTTGCTTTGTGTTTGAAAGAGTTGTATAAAATACAGGTCAAGTTTTTGATTTGGCCATTAATGGCACTGTATATGAAGACCTTTTTTGCGATCAATAAAGATAATTACCTATGTCTCTTCCTAGAACCAATGGGGATTGCATGGAGGGAAGTGTGGAGTATGTGGCGACCCCTACCAGGGACCTCGCCAAAACGAGGCTGGCGGGAAATACGCCAATGGAATCATAGTTAGGAACTATGCTCGTGGCCAGGTAAATATATACCAGAAAAAGTAAGAGTTTTCCTCGTCCTTATTTGGAGCGTTTACCAATAAACTATTGAATGAGAACTTACAGCTATCAAAATGCTGTAAGGCAGTTTTTTATGTTACTGCTCAATTAAATGTTGTAAGAAAAAGAATGACACATTCTTAATATTCCAGTTTAAGCATGGCATTGACATTTCAATTCTCAATATACTGTATGTAGCAGTATAGCTTGAACACTGAGTCATACGTATTATCTTTTTCATAAAGGAAATTGAGGTGAAGGTCGAAATAACCGCTAACCATAAAGGTTGGTTTGAGTTCCGACTGTGTCCTCACAACAGTCCTAGAACTCGTATCAGTCAGCAGTGTTTGAATCAACATCTCCTGCACATCACGGGTCACGGCACCAGGTTCACCATCCCCACAACGCTCGGAGTGGTGGCTCTCCGCGTGCAGTTACCACCGGAAGTGACGTGCAGGCAGTGTGTGTTGCAGTGGAAATGGCACAGTGGTGAGTGAGTTGATTAGAGAGTAGATGAGAAATATAAAACGTAGTGATCAGTACTATGCAACACTTAATTTTTTAAGACTAAAGGTAAAAAGCACTTCAAATTTTCATAAATAGCGAAAATAAGCATGTATCTTTGAGTACCAACGTAATTAAAGCCACCCCATGTGTAGAAATGTGCAAATGACCAAGCACATTCTTTGAGAATAGGCCCTATGTCATTCCTAATCCTTACAATTGCTCATCGATACCTAATCCCTTCTTTTTTCCCAGTAAATATAGGTTGTCATTAGTGGTCGGCGAGTGGTGTTGTTGTTTTCCGTATTAATATCAGCAATATGATTTTAATCATAGGAAATAACTGGGGCACCGACCGCCAAGCAGGACAGGGATGTCTTGGGTGTGGGCCCCAGGAGGAATTCTACGGCTGCGCAGACGTATCAATAGGCGGCGACACCGGCAATGGCGGGTTGGTACTGACAGAAACATCCGGTAGCAATGGTGTAAATTCTCTCAATGTGGGGACAAAGATAAAAGAAGGAAGAGATAGCACAGATACTAGAGTATCTCACGGTCACGCGGAAGCTGACGTGGAGGAGAAATTGCGCACTGAGTCCGACCCATCTAGAACGGTCGTTAGAGGGCGCTGTAAAGCTGCAGGTGTATATTGGAATGTAGATGGCGTTACGCGATGGTGCCAGTTGAACTGCGAGTTGGGGTTCTGTCCCCGCACGCACTGCGCATGCATATAGTTGATTAAATGCACCTCACATGATGTTGCTTCAGTGTCCAGAAGAAACCGAATTGAGATGGGTTTTGTCAAAGTGCAGTTCAAGTTTTATCATAGTTAATGTTTATACAAAAATGCAACCGTACAGTGTAAATGACTTCTCATTCACTTTTTTAAACGTATATATAACATGTATGCATGTCTGCTCTATACAAGTTAACATACCCTGTAGTAGCCATGTTTAATTTTGTGAATATACTAGTAATCATTTACTCCTGAATATGTGTGTGTGTGTGTGTGTGTGTGTGTGTGTGTGATGACGAAATACGCGTGCCACGTGTAACAACTTTTTAATATTGGGTTTAATTTATCAGTTTTCTATTGATAAAATTGTGGAAATTGAGATTTAACGGCCTGGGAGAAATTACTTTGTTTCACTGATAATAAAAACAGAACAGTTTATAGAAGTCCTTCACTGGAAGGTTTCAAACGTGGAAATGGCGCAGTTCATCAATTGTATATTGCAAACCCAATGTATTTCATAAGTGTATGGTACGAATTAGTCTAATTTTCCTGTGTGACCTTATGTGAACTTAACATTATGTTGGTGTCTGCTAATATTATCTATGATTTTTATAATCCTTCTCTGAAATGATAAACCCTTTTTGTCAAACCACTGTCACTACAAATAAAACTTAACTTTTTACACCGGAAAAAGAAACGGAATGTCGACCAGCATTTTTGCGGTACTGTCAGACATACTGGTATGCTGTAAAGATCAAACAGGCTTTTCTTTCAAATTTAAGGAAAAAGTAATTATTTGCTGATGCTTTTCAAACTCAGTTGGTTTTATCTTTGCATAAGCAAACACGAAATCAATACATTATTATTTACGGCAATATTTTTTGCCAATTTCGTTCACTTTTTTGTGTCAAATTCATCCAAACTGATCATGTCGTCTCCATTTTTATCTTTCTCTGTAAATTCAGCATGGATGTCCTCAGATCTTGTGTTTCTGTTCAGGTTGATTGCAGCACGAATGTATTCATCTCTGGACAGCTGCTCATTTCTGTAATAAAAAAGTTTGTTATCAAAATCCGTTGTACAGTTCTAGTGAATTATGAGGCATTGCGGCTTATATTTGACTCTTAATTCTATAACTATACACGCCTTAAATGTGTATTTGATCTTCTGTCGCACACCTTTGTCCGATTAATCCAATTTAACAAAATAAACAGAAAGAGGCCAGAACTTCTACGACCCAAAGTAAAAAAAAAAGCCCTGTGTGACCTTCTACAATGGTATGTGTAGAGACTCTTGATTGTATAGGACTACTGTTACACACCTTACACACCTGCTTTATTACAATTTTGCTACATTACTTACCTGTCTGTATAAGTGTTACTGAATACTACACTAGCGTCAATGCTGTAATCCACACCTATATCACTTACCTGTCTGTATCAGTGTTACTGAATACTACACTAGCGTCAATGCTGTAATCCACACCTGCATCACTTACCTGTCTGTATCAGTGTTACTGAATACTACACTAGCGTCAATGCTGCAATTCACACCTGCATCACTTACCTGTCTGTATCAGTGTTACTGAATACTACACTAGGGTCAATGCTGTAATCTACACCTACATCACTTACCTGTCTGTATCAGTGTTACTGAATACTACACTGGCGTCAATGCTATAATCCACACCTACATCACTTACCTGTCTGTATCTGTGTTACTGAATACTACACTGGCGTCATGCTGTAATCCACACCTACATCACTTACCTGCCTGTATCAGTGTTACTGAATACTACACTAGCGTCAATGCTGTAATCCACACTTACATCACTTACCTGCCTGTATCAGTGTTACTGAATACTACACTAGCGTCAATGCTGTAATCCACACCTATATCACTTACCTGCCTGTATCAGTGTTACTGAATACTACACTAGCGTCAATGCTGTAATCCACACCTATATCACTTACCTGCCTGTATCAGTGTTACTGAATACTACACTAGCGTCAATGCTGCAATTCACATCTACATCACTTACCTGTCTGTATCAGTGTTACCGAATACTACACTAGGGTCAATGCTGTAATCTACACCTACATCACTTACCTGTCTGTATCAGTGTTACTGAATACTACACTGGCGTCAATGCTATAATCCACACCTACATCACTTACCTGTCTGTATCTGTGTTACTGAATACTACACTGGCGTTAATGCTGTAATCCACACCTACATCACTTACCTGCCTGTATCAGTGTTACTGAATAGTACACTAGCGTCAATGCTGTAATCCACACCTACATCACTTACCTGTCTGTATCAGTGTTACTGAATACTACACTAGCGTCAATGCTGTAATCTACACCTACATCACTTACCTGTCTGTATCAGTGTTACTGAATACTACACTAGCGTCAATGCTGTAATCTACACCTACATCACTTACCTGTCTGTATCTGTGCTACTGAATACTATACTAGGGTCAATGCTGTAATCCACGTCTTCACCCGCAGACCTCTTGCGTGCACGTTCGCAATGACATTTGCGCCTACCATTGAAAAGAAATTTTTGTTACATATACACAGCATACACAGCATATAAACCACAACCTGTAGTTTCTTACACGACAGCTAGTGTAGTATTCTTTAATTGTTTGTTCGTAAATTGTTTTATTTATGCATCCCTCCAGTTGTTACAAAATCCCACAAATGATGTAGTGCTCTGAGCACATTACATACATGTAGTCATCACTGTCACACCCACGATATGGCATACTTGTTCAAATGAGACTGTTTATAGCACTTAAAGAAAGCATTAACAATTTGTTCAAATATCATTTCTCTTAAAAATGAAACGATAGCCTTTGGTATTTCTTTTGAGTACATTCTTTTCCTCAAAAATATGAAAGCTATGGTGCAAAATAAGCTTTAAGCTTTTTTTCAAGTCATCACTTTCAAAGAAGTTGTTCAATTAACACCATAATGGTTCATATACATTTTCAAAAATAAATTGTTTATAGTACCTACAAATTAAACGCATTATAAATTGAAAAAATACTTCTTTCTTACGACCAAACTCCGGTAACGGTCACTTTTGAGCAACCAGATCTGCATCCTCCTTCACAGTTGCACATCAGTCTGTCACAGCTTCCTACTCCACAATGATACCATGTCTGAAGTTAAAGGAGAAATTCTTAACCCAGCATTCTCTTATCCAAGGAAATAGATTGAAAATAAACTACTTGAAAATTCAAGAAATAATTCTCACTTCCAATTACCATAACAATTTATTCCTAGTGTTAATGGGCAATTTGTTTTCAATGTTATTTTATACGTTGACTTAAAATAAAGATCAATGTCCTTTACTTCCTGGTCTCTGATTTCCAAAGACAAAGTGTTGTTTCCCCGATTATGTTTTGAGGATTTTCTAGGTAGAAAAGGTGTTTTGTGTTTATGTTAACTCAAGTGTAACTGTGCTTCCCCTAACCATTAGCAGTCTTTTTATAAATACAACTTACAAAACTACAGTCCCCGCAATAATCAGACACAACCGGATAGCAGCACACAGCGTCCGCTCTTTCAATTACGATGGACAAACTCACAGTAACTAGGATTGTCACGAATCCAATATACATTTTCTAAAATAAAGGTATTTATATTGTAAAGTCATTTATATAAAAGTCACTTCCTAAAGTAAGAGTTTGAATGTATGCTAGCTTTGGGCTTTCCTTGACGCATTCCATGCCGGTAGCAGAAAACATAACAGCAAAGAACAGTGCATTACAGCATACCCTAACAGAAAACATCCCCGCATAATATACAAGAAAGCATGACAGCATACCATAACAAAAAACATTACTGTTAAACGTAACAAAATAAGACAACATGCTAGAAAGGAAAACATAACAACATGCTATAACAGGAAACGTCACTGCATAATATAACTGACAACACGACAACACACTATAAAATGACAACATGACAACTTACTATAACAGAAAGAAAAACTGTTAACTATAACAGAAAACATGGCAACACATTATGATGTAATGATAGAGCTAAGAGAATGAAATAAATAACGGTAGGTTTTACTCTAAGTTTAAATTATGTACCACATTAGAAAGACCTTAACACCTTACCTTGACAGTTGCATCTAATGCAATGATTCAGTTAGCAGTAAGTGGCCCCTTTATCGGGGTAACCAGCCAATCAGAACAAGCTATTCCAACTGTTGGAATGTGTGTTGCAAACAATATACAGAGGGTGACAAAAGTATTGCATCATCTGTGTGGATAGTCGCTATGTGACGGGGAGGGGGGATCCGTACGTAAAAAAAACATAGCATCAGCAGGGTGGACTGGCCTGCCCTTGCGATCACCAGACGCAAACATCATTGAAAACATCTTGAATGAGGCTAGAATCAAACGCTCTGACTCATAGTTTCTTTACAGATTGGGCCAACAATGCCCCCAAATTTTGAACAGCTATGAAGCTTTGCCCATAAAATTAATGTTTTGTACTTTTAAAGTTGAAGATCAATAGGTGTTTTATATTACCCATGCGACGAAGGAAACTACTGTAGGCCTACATGAGATGTGTGTTGCAGGGTCAAACCTGTCTGTTTTAAAAGTCAGTCAGCTATTAGAGGTTTGAACTAACTGTGGTAATACAGTAAATCCGAGGACGGGGCTTGGCATAGACATTATTTAATACACTAAAACGTCATCTGTGTATTCTGCATGTTCTTTAAGATGTAAAGAGTGACCAGGACCCTCACTGGAAGCAGTGAATGCAAAGGACAAGACTTTACACCATCCCTCGGGTACGTGTAGTTGATGAATTGAATACGTTTGCGCACCTTATATTTCCAAACTTAACTGACAATAAACTTTAAGCATATTTTAATAAAGGAAATATTTCAATTATTGTTTCAAACTTAACTGACAATAAACTTTAAGCATATTTTAATAAAGGAAATATTTCAATTATTGTTTAGAGATTCAGTGACGGTTATATGCATTTTTTTTCTTTTTAAGAAGCTTACTGAATGCAATGTTTTTTTATCAAAAGTCTGCAGCAACACACCGCCATCGCTTTTATGTCGGTGATAGATGCTGGGTGTCTACTATTACCATATAATAACACAAATGAATAGCTGCCCATAGATGAATACATTCGTGCTGCAATGAACCTGAACAGGAACACAAGAACTAAAGACATCCATGATGAATTTACGGAACAAAGACAAAAATATCGACGACATGATCAGTTTGGAAGAATTTGACGCAAATAAGTGAATGGAACTTGGAAGATTATTGTTGTAAATAATATTGTGTTGATTTCATGTATACCTATACGAATATAAAAACCATCTGAATTTGAAAACCGTCAGCTAACGTTTTTTCCCTTACCTTTGAATGAAAAACTTGTTTTATCTTTACAACATACCAGCATGTTTGTCAGTTCCGTAAAATGCTGGTCCACATTTAGTTTCTATTCCCAGTACAAAAACGTATTTACACATTAATTTTAATTTGTTGTGACATTGGTTTGATTAAAAAGGTTTATCATTTCAGAAAAGGATTATTTATATAAATGCCATAGATAAAATTAGCAGAAAACTACAACAACGTTAAGGTCACATAAGGTCACACTGTCAGGACAACAAGGCTAACCAGTACCAGACACATTAAAATGTACTCTAGGGGTCCATGATCCTCCCTACACATTTTCTTGTAAAATTTCGCTTGTCAGGAGAGGGAATATAACAACAACCTCACATCTTCAGTTCCAAATCTGAAGTGTCCTTTATCAATTGTGTTCTACTACTTTATGTGTCCTTTTTATGTTGATGATCAACAGGTGTTATAATAAATTAATCACGTGTTGAAGGAAAATACTGTACATGGGATGTGTGTTACAGGGCCAATAAAACCTGACTGTTTTAAAAGCCAGATAATAGAGTTCTGAACTAACTGTGGTATTGCAGTAAATCCCCAAGATGGTGCTCGACATAGGCATCATTTAACACGCATGAACGTCATCCGTGTATTCGGAGTGACCAGGGGCCGATTTCACAAAGCAGTAGTTAGTTCTCTCGCTCGTTATTGTCTCGTTGTTGCCTTGGATATTTAACGACTGGTCAGACCAGTCGCTAACTCTAGAGTTTCATCGTACGCATGCGTAATGAGTGAAATAAAAAGGTTGCTTAGTTACCGTTGTCTGTCGTCTGTCTTTGTATCCAATATGGCGGCTACCTTTCTTGCTAACCGTACCGCCAGACGGCAACGTAGACTACGACGTTTTCATGAAAGGCAGAATCTATTAGAATATACGCACGATGATGCAATTTACGAGAGGTTGCGCCTAGCTGTGACAAAAAGAGCGGCAAAAAGGTGGTGGAGATCCTTTACGACGACCTCAAAGCAGACGTTCTTATGCATTTCCAGCCACCAAAAATTGGAGAGTTAGTGCTTTCGTGACACTTTTACGCAAGAGTTCCACTTCCGGCAGACGGTTTCGAGACTACGGTGAGTAACGAGAGAACTAGCGACCGAACTTTACGACTGAACTTAGCGATAAGTTAACTACTGCTTCGTGAAACACCCCTCGAAAATCGCTAAGTTTGCTCGTTAGCGAGGTAGTTCAGTAGTTAGTTGTTCTAACTAACTACTGCTTTGTGAAACCGGCCCCAGAACCTCACTGGGAGCAGTGAATTATATGCAGATGACAAGACTATACGCCAATCCTTCAGGTACGTGTAGTTGATGAATTGAATCTGATTGGCCTCCATGTAAATCCAAACTTTACTGACATTTAACTTTAAACATATTTTAATGTAGAAATTATATAATTTATACTTATAATTTATAATTATATAATTTAATGTAGATTTGAATTTATTCTGTAGTAATTCACAGACATTCATATGCACTTTTATTCTTTTTTAGGAGCTTACTGAATGCAATGCTTTTTATCAAAAGTCAGCAACACCGCCATCGCTTTTATGTCAATGTTAGAAGCTGGGTGTCTACTGTTACCAGCATTTAAATCTTCAGTCAGATGTATGATGTAAACATCATTCAGTCTTGCTTTCATATTATAAAACATTATCATACATTTTTTTCTTTTTGTAAATTGGAATGTATAACTGAGTTATTATTGATTTAAGCCTAACGAATTGCATAAATGACCTAACAGATTTTTTTATAAATATGTCAATCCTTAAGCCCTCGTCACACTTATTCGGAATCAGCAGTAATCAAACAGAATGAGCTAAAATGAAGAATTTTCAAAATTCACGCCACGTTTTGGAGGAAATTTCAAATTGATCAAAATTCTTGTAAGAATACCATTGGCATTCTAATCGTATTATAAACTGCACTGTGGTTACGCAATGGTGCCAGTTGAACTGCGAATTGGGGTTCTGTCCTCGCACACACTGCGCGTGCTCATAGTTGATTAAATACTCCCCACAAAATGTTACTTCAGTGACCAGAAGAAACCGAGTTGAGATACATGTATGTTTCATCAACTTGCAGTTCAAGTTTGATCATAATAAATGTTAATACTGTTAATCGATTGCCAATTTAAAAAACCTCTCATTCACGTTTTTTAAACGACGTATAAATTATACGTATGCATGGCTGGTCCTTATCATTGAACATAGTGGCCATGTTTAATTTTGTAGAGCCATTTACTACATGATATATTGATATTGTTCCAAAAATCTATTTTGTACAAATCAAACGAGAAAGTCTGCAGCCGTATGTTTTGCTAATACAGGGGTACATGACTGACCAATTTATGTTACGACGGAATATGCATGGTGCATGTATCGACTTTTGTCATACTAGTTTTCATTCGTTATTGGTAAAATTTTAGGAAATTGACATTTTACCGCCTGGGAGAAATTACCTTCCTTTTCTTTTAATAAAAAATAACAAGTTATACAAGTCCTTAACAAGAAGGTTTGAAACGTGGAAATGGATATTCGTGACTTGTATGTTGCTATCACAAAGTATTTCATACGTGTTTGGTACGGATTAGTCTACTTTTCCTGATTGTGTTACCTTATTTGACCTTAACATTATGTTGGTGTCTGCTAATATTACCTATGTTTTTTTACATAATCCTTTTCTGAAATGATAAACCCTTTTTATCAAATCTCTGTGACAAGAAATAAAAATTAAAATTATGTTTTTATTCTGGAAATAGAAATTTAATATCAACCGGCATTATACGGCACTGTCAGACATACTAGTATGTTGTAAAGATCAAACAAGTTTTCTTTCAAAGTTAAGAAATAACCATATACTGATGATGTTCAAAGTCAGATGGTTTTTTATCTTTGTATTGGCATACATGAATCCAACATATTATTATTTACGGCAATAAAATTTGCCAGTTTCATTCACTTTTGTGCGTCCAATTCATCCAAACTAATCATGTCGTCGCCATTTTTGTCTTTCTCCGTAAATTCAGCATGAATGTCCTCAGACCTTGTGTTTCTGTTCAAGTTCATTGCAGCACGAATGTATTCATCTCTGGACAGCCGCTCATTTCTGTAATAAAATGGTTTGTGATCAAAATCTGCTGTTCAGTTCTACTATGTCATGCACTCAGGTATTTTCAGCTTTTGCCTCTACACATTTATTCCACGATTAATCCAATTCGACAAAAAAAAAATGCTAGAACTGTTTCGACAAGAAAAATTGCTAGAACTGTTTCGACCCAAAGTTACATACTTTCAAAATGAGCTCAGTACGACGCTTTGCAATGATATGTGTGGCGACCCTTGGTTTTATATAGGACTACTGTTATACATCTTACACATGTTTTCATAGATACTTCACTAGGGTCAATACTGTAACCCACACCTACGTCACTTACCTGTCTGTATCAGTGCTACTGAATACTACACTAGCGTCAATGCTGTAATCTACATCTACATCACTTACCTGTCTGTATCAGTGTTTCTGAATATTACACTAGCGTTAATGCTGTAACCTACAGCTACCCCCGTGGACCTCTTGCCTGCACGTTCGCATAGGCATTTGTTTCTACCATTGAAAAAAATCTTTGTTACATATACACAGCATACACAGCATATAAATCATGATCTTCTAAAAGTGGTTACAGAATTACACCTTCTTCAATTGTTCTATGCATCCCTCCAGTTCTTAATTGACGCAAGACTGTGCGCACGTAGTTATTAAACTCACACCTATTTATGGATGTACGCAACCATACTTATTCAAATAAAGTTTTTTAGCACGAAATGAAGGCAGAAAATATTCGTTCAGATATTATTTTTCGTAAAAATGAAAAGATGGCCTTTCTTACGTCCAAGCCTCAACTGTCACTTTTGAGCAACCAGATCTGCATCCTCCTTCACAGTTGCACTGCAGTCTGTCACAGCTTCCTACTCCACAGGCATGATATGTCTGAAGCCAAAGGAAAATTATTAACGCAGCATTCTCTTATCCAAGGATATAGATTGAAAATTCAATGTAAAGAAATGTTCCTCCCATCGGATTACTATAACAGTCTGTTCCCAGTGTTTATTTGCATATGATATGGTTTAGATAAAGAGCCCTTTACCTTGCGGTTCCGAATGTCCAAAGACAAAGTGTTATTTTCCCGGGTATCTTTCAAGTATTTTCTAGGCAGCAAAAGTGTATTTTGTGTTAATGTTAACTCCAGCGTAAGCGTACATCCCATAACTATTGGGAAAGTCTCTTAAAAGAAATACAACTTACATAACTACAGTCCCCGCAATAACCATACACAACCGGAGGGCAGCAGACAGCGTCCGCTTTTCTAATAACGACGGACAAACACCCTAGGATTGTCACAAATCCAATGGACATTTTCTATAATAAACGCATTTACATTAATAAAGTCATTTATATAAAAGTCACTTTCTAAAGTAAGAGTTTAAATGTGAACTAGTCTTGGGATTTACTCGACGTATACCGTACCGGTAGCAGAAATCATGACAGCATATAATAATAGAGTACCCTAACAGAAAACATCCCCGCATAATATACAAGAAAGCATGAAAGCATACCATAACAAAAAACATTACTGTTAAACGTAACAAAATAAGACAACATGCTAGAAAGGAAAATATAACAACATGCTATAACAGGAAACATCACTACATAATATAACTGACAACACGACAACACACTATAAAAGGACAACATGACAACTTACTGTAACAGAAAGCAAAACTACAATCTATAACAGAAAACATGACAATACACTCCTATGTAATGATAGCGCTTAGAGAATTAAATAAATATCGGTAGGTTTTACGCTAAGTTTAAATAATGTACCACATTAGAAAGACCTTAACACCTTACCTTGACAGTTGCATCTGATGCAATGGTTCAGTCAGCAGTAAGTGACAGGTTTATTGGGGTAACCAGCCAATCAGATCAGGTTTGTAGGAATGTGTGTTGTTTATAATATACAGAGGGTGACAAAACTATTGCACTATCGGTGTGAATAGGGTGCTATGTGACGGGGGAACCAGTTGGTAAAAAAGTGATTTGCAGTTTATTGTTCATTTAAACAATGACTTAGACCCCATTCCCACAGATTTTAGATCGATCTATCCCTGTGGGGAGTCTCACCAGATTACTGTCAGCTTAGCCGGCTTAAATGTCTGCCCTGCCTAGTAAAAGCTGTAAGGGGTAATTAATTACCATGCGCACTCGGCTGACAGCAATTTAGCGTGAACCCCCAGGGAGTTAGGTCGATCTGGATGGATCGATCTTAATCTATGGGAATGCTGTCTAATATTCATCCATGTGCACTACAGCTTATAGGGTTTCACTGAAGGTGTAACGCCCTTCTGACTGTCAATTATCTACTATAGTGAATATTCAGTAATTCACAAATAAAAGAAGAAAAAAAATGTACAGTATATTCGAGAGAGGAGGGTATAGATGTCCTCCAGAGAGTCACGAGATATGATGCATCTGGTCAGACTGTATATAGGGTTTGAAGAGGGATGGAGGACACTGTTGAAACCATAAGCAAAAACAGTGACTGTCCGATAACGACTAGTGTCAGAGACAACAGGCGTCTTTCTATGTTGTCAAGTCACAGGAGATTTGAACCGTCCAGCGATTAGCTTTGCAGAAATTGTGGATTGAGGTTAGCAAAAGAACTGTTCAAGAACGCTCCATGCCACAGGAATTCAAACCAGGGTTGACAAGAGGAAACTACTCATCATCATGTAACAGATGAAGAAGAGGGGTATGGTCTGCAAGAAACGTATCATGGACCGCAGGTCAGAACTGGCGCCATTTTGTATTTTCTGAAAAGTCCATACTCAATTTTGACGACTGGATTTGGAAGTGAGACTTTTCTATATGTGCCAGAGAACATGCATTCTCTCGCTTGGCAACCCACTTCAATTATGGTTTTTTAGCTGCATTAGTTTCTAAGAAATTTGTGAACTAAGGTTGATGTATGGAAACCTGAACCACGTGCGCACCATTAAAATTCTGGACCATCTCCTTTATCATTTGTAAAAAACATATTTGGTGACTGGAGTCATCCGTTCATTTCCCAAGATAATAACGCTGCACTCTAGAGGACCAGAGCTGTCCAAAAGTGGCATTTACCATCAATGCATTAACAGGTTGATATAACTGCCAATAATTAAAATGCTAATTGAAAACCTAACAAATCCAGCTTTTGTTTACCTTAAAACAAAATGGTGCAATATTTTTGTCAGCCCTTTGTACATGACGATAGCGGGAAACATAACAACGCCCTTAGATGTAATGAAATAGATTAAATAGTGTTCTACTACTTAATGTTTTCTACTTTTAAAGTTGAAGATCAATATGTGTTTTAATGAATTGCCCATGAGATGATGGAAACTACTGTACATGTAATACGAGTTGCAGGGTCAAACCTGTCTGTTTTGAAAGTCAGATAACACAGTTTTGAACTAACTGTGGTATTGCAGTAATTACCAAGGCGGGGTTTGACAAATGCATCAATAAAAAGAATTGGGCGTCATCAGTGTAATCTGCATGTACTTAAAACGTAAAGAGTACAGAAGAGATCCTCACTGGGAGCTATGTATAGAGTGTAAAGCACAAGATTTTACGCCAATCCTTGAGCTACATGTAGTTGAATATGTAATATGATTGTGCTCCTTATATTTACTGACATTGAACTTTGATTTTAATAAAGGAAATATTTCAATATAATCTACAGTAATTCACAGACATTCTCATGCATTTTTTTCTATTTACGTAGCTTGTTGGATGCAATGCTTTTTATCAAAAGTCAGCAACACCACACCGCTTTTTATGTCAATGTTAGAAGCTGGGTGTCTACTGTTACCATCATTAAAATCTTTAGTCAGTTCGTCTATATACAGGTCTCAGTGGCAGAAGATAATTATCCATATAATAGGTCATTTGGATTCCGTTCATCATTTAAAGGGATGATAACTCTTCGTTTCGGCCAAAAAATGAATTTTCCTGGAGTAAACAACAATTTTCCCATTCTTACCAATGGCTAATGATTCCATTTTTACATTTAAAGTTAGTCCCTGTTTTTTTTTTTCTAAAAAGTTTGGTTTTTTGTTAAAATCTCTTAAGAGTATAACCATCAATGGAGGTCACATGGTCTAAAGACAAGCTCAGATATCAGAATAATAGCTACATTTGTATAACGGCCGTTTTTGTAGTAAAACAGAATATATTATATTTCTATGAGTTATTCACAATGTTTTTATTGTGAAATATAGATCTCACACGAAGAGTTATTATCCCTTTAAGGGAGCCGTCGTTGGGAGAGTAGATCAAATATACTGGAATGTCCGTATATTGTATAGACAAAAAATAGCTTAAAGAGCTTCAACACAAGTTTTATTTGCCGACGAAACTATAAGAATATGGTTTTTACTTAAACAAAAATGTGTAATTTTTAAATGAAGTTTTGGGCACAGCAGTCTGCAGTTCGTTGAGACATATTAATACCATTTCTTGCATAGACGCAACTAATGTATCTCTGAAAGAAACAGATTGAAACAATTTTTAATTATTCTTTGCCTGTCAGATATTCATGTCGCAAGTTTGTAGTCGTCAGTGTGTTTGATGTCGTCTTTTTCTTTTCTTTTCTTTTTTTCTTATTATTATTTATTATTATTATTTTTTTTTTAATGGTCAATGGTTATGAGGATCTAGTTGCAACTGCTGTTGTGGATATCTTTGTTGTGGTCTTCAAAGTCTTCTACTTAAGATAACATTTCTGTACGTATTTACTGGAAATTGTGTCTATTATTAATACCAGTATCATTGCTGGTGCTTAATTTTGTCGGTTTAGGAGCAGTTGTGGTCGAGGGTTTTGATTTCTTGTTTTGCTTTTCTATGAATTTTGTCTTTGTTATTTTAATGTCAATTATTTTCAGTTTGTTTGACAAACAATTTGTTTTTATTTATAATATTGATGTTGTTGGCGTTGGTTGCAATGTGATTCAGAAAAATACGGATCCGCAGCACATCTAATGCATCGTTGATATTCACCATATGTTGTGCCATAAATAAAGTTATTAAGTTATGATAATCAATGCCAAGGGACAGTATGATCGATATTGTCACACAAACATATTTTCTGTATAGTCAAACTATCAGGTCTGCAGCTGTGCGTGTAGCTTATACAGGGGTACATTAAGCCTCGGTCACAGCCGGACGCAAGAATTTCGGGATCGTACCTGTACGTCCCCTGCGATTTTTGGGTGTTGCGGAGGCCGTGGAGGTCGTAGAGGTAGAGTCGCAAGGGCCACATGAGATGTCCTTTCAAGCAGGGACGCTAATTGCAAGGAGCGATGGCTGTAGAAATTGTACTCATTTCTTGAGTTTGTCTTGCTTCCTGTGTACGTGGAACACACTCACCACTTACGTAGGGAATGCAACGCACGGCGAAACTAGTGCCCTTTTGCGTCAGTTTTGCTTCACACTTGCCTCACACGTTTGTGGTGACGTAGGGGAGACCGGGGTTAGTTGGACCCCGGGGTAAGTTGGCCCCCCGTCATTTTATGAAAAAGTAACTACGAGGTAAAGAAATTGGCCACATACTCTTGTAAAGTAACCGTAGCCTACAATGCTAAGGAAGTGTCGGCCGTTAAAAAGTTTTAATTAAGCGATGAGTCCAAATAAACTATTTTTGCACCTAAAAGTAATTTTGTTTAAGAGATTTAAAAATCTATTTTCATAGGCTTTTGATCGAATATAAGATATGTATAGGGCATCAAACTGAAGCTCATTGTTTCAAGTTTTACAGAGATGTATCATCGTTGCGCATTCTAGCACCATAAATGGCTGCCATCCCTTAAAATAAATAATGTGCACCCGGGGCTAGTTGGCCCCTGTAGAGCCGCATTTTGCAACCGACCGCATTTTGCAACCGGTTGCAAAATGCGTTCAGTTGCAAAATGCGGTCCTACTAAGTAGAGCCGCATTTTGCAACTGAACGCATTTTGCAACTGCAACGCATTTTGCAACCAAAGAAAATCGTGAAAACGCATTTTGCAACTGCAACGCATTTTGCAACCAGGATTTTTTTCTAAGTTTCTAAAACAGTTTGAGGTACGAAACAGGTAGAAATGGAGTGGGGACGGGTTTGCTTCGACGAGGTACGCTGAAACTGGTCAGGTTGCCTCTAGGGCGGGGAAAATATATAATCTATTTCACATTGTAATTTCTTATACCATTAGGGTTAGGAAGTTGAAACGTCAGGGAATAATAAAGATATTGTTAGGCATGTACATAGGGGTGTGGCCGTCCCTAGGGGTGGTTGATTGTAATTTTACATTGTATTTTCTGTTATCTACCCTTATATCTTTAGAATTAGGAAATAAAAGCGTTGGGGATTAATACATCATCGTAAGAAATGTGCGTGGGCACTTCAGATTTTTGGGGAGTTGGGGTGTGTTTTTCTCTGGGGTGGTTGAGATCGTTAGAGATGTGCTTGGGCACAACGGAATTTTTGGTGACTTGGGGAGTGGCCGTCCCTGGGGATGGTTACTTGACTGTAATATTTTCACCGTAATTTCTGTCATCTCTTTCTCGACCATTCGAGTTAGGAACATGAGTCTTTGGTGCATGGGTACAGGGGAATTTTAGTGTGACTTTGGGTGTGACTGTCCCTCAGGGGATGGGGTGATTGGTGGCATGTCAGACAATTAAGCTGATTCCACTGATTGCACTTAAGTGAGATCCCCTGCAGAGTTGGACCGACCCAGCTAGTAGGATGTGTGAATCTGAAAGCGGTCTTCGAGTTAAGAATGAAGGTGAATGCAAAGAAAGCAGCAGACAGCACTTAATAACAGACCTTTAGCGGTGTGCTTGGATGTAGGTCAAGTTAATTAAAAACCCATGCAAGACCCCATACTTTCAAGAATCTTTGTGCATAGCCTCTGTATAGCAACACACATGCTAATTACTATTTATGATTAATTAACATGTTTGTTTCGTATTAAGACACAACGGCTAGTTGAATGCCAGGATTTCCGAGTGTGTAGGGCCTTATGGTTGGCATGGATCAAAAGGAGCAGCTTTAACTGGATTCCTTGACCTATATTCATGCCTATGACTGTAAGTCCGTTTAGTGCTATGTGCGCTGCTGCTGTTCTCTACATTCCTCAAAGACCCATGCACATTCATAAAAAGTGACTGGTTTATCAATCCCCAACGTTTCAAGTTCCTAACTCTAAGAGTAGATAGTAGAAATAACGGTGCAAAAATAGAATCAGCCACCCCCAGGGACGGCCACACCCATCAAAAACGCAGAAGGATCCATACATATCCCTAAAGACATGTTTTCAATCCCCATAGCCTTCCGTTCCTAACTTATATGGTCTAAAGGTAGATAGCAGAAATTACAACGTCTAATTGTATTCAACCACCCCCAGGACCACAACCTAAGTCAAAAAAAAAAATTAAATGCCCTTCAACATCCCAAATGATACTGTAGCTACGTTTCATGTTTTAACTCAAATGGCCGATACAATGGGTAGATAGCAGAAGATACGTTGTAAAATTAGAATCAACCACCCCCAGGGACAACCACACCCATGTCACAATAAATTTCCGAAGTGCCCATGCATATTTCTTACGATAGTTTATTAATCCCCAACGTTTTTATTTCCTAATTCTGAAGATATAAGGGTAGATAGGAGAAAAATACGAAGTAAAAAGTACAATCAACCACCCCTAGGGACGGCCACACCCCCAATTAAAAAAATCCGAAATCCCATGGACATGCCTAAAAAAATGTTTATTAACGTTTAGACTTCCTAACACTAATGGATTAGGAAATTACAACGTGAAATAAGTTTTATATTATCGTCCACCCCAGGGGCAGCCTGGCCAGTTTCAGCATACATAGTAGAAGCAAACCCGTCCCCACTCCAATTCTACCTGTCTCGTACTTCAAGCTGTTTCAGGGACTTAGAAAAAAATCCTGGTTGCAAAATGCGTTGCAGTTGCAAAATGCGTTTTCACGGTTTTCTTTGGTTGCAAAATGCGTTGGAGTTGCAAAATGCGTTCAGTTGCAAAATGCGGCTCTACTTAGTAGGACCGCATTTTGCAACTGAACGCATTTTGCAACCGGTTGCAAAATGCGGTCGGTTGCAAAATGCGGCTCTACACTCCCTTGACTCGGGGCAAGTTGGACCCTCATATTACCCACAATCCTTTGCGCTCAACGCTGTTTGAAATAAACAAGAAGTTGTAATTTCTTGAAATAAACAAGTTGGTGAAATTGACAAAGCTTGTCGGTGTTTACCGTCTGATTGATTTTTTTTTTTTTAATTTGCTCTCTGGTGTCTTTTCGAAAATTTATATTAGAAATGTTCTGTTGATTGTATGTATTAGAAAGCAAATCCATTGGACTTTCCTTAGAAAAACATTTATTTTGCCTTAATTCATTGTAAGGTGATTTTATTGTATTTATAGTGTTATATGTGGCCCCAAGGGGATTTTCCATCCCTCCCATTGTTAAAACAAACTCAATGGTTTAAAACTGAATTTGTTACTTTCTTTTAAAACGTAAATTTATTATTCGTTTTCATTCATTAAAAACCTGCTTTATAACATTATTAATTTATTCTTAATTAAAGCAAAACAAATTCTATTGATAGATTTTTTGGCTCTTGCAACACATACCCCCCCCCCCCCCCCCACAACGTGACGTACGGAAACCTCAATAAATCTGCCTCGTTTGAACTATTTATTCATCAAAGACTAAAAAATCAATTTAATAAATTAAAAATGTATAAAAATGTATTTCAAGGCGTTGACATGGGATATATACTTCATTTTCGTATAGGGGGGCCAACTTGCCCCGCCACGGGGCAAGTTGGCCCCCTTGACGTCAACAGCGTTTTTTGTCAAATTTTGAGCCATCTGGCATTAAATTTGAAAAATAATGGCGTTGCATACGTAGCTTAGTTCATGGGGCTTACTTTGAAACCGGTTTTGTTACTCTAACCCATTCCTAGTTGGCTCTACAAGGTCAGAAGTGTCTAACTGGGCCAACTAGCCCCGGTCTCCCCTACTGATGGCGTACGTCAGTTTTGCTTCCTGTTCTCCTCTTCTTTCTTCTTCCTCCTCCCTTTTTTTCTACTATGTAGCCTAAGCTTCTTTCTCTTGCCTTTTGGAGCCATATTAGAAACTGAATTGAGCAAAAGTTTGAAAATTTTGAAAATTGTTGTACACGTTACACAGTCGACGTTCATTGTAAAGACACGAGCGTGCGTCGTGAGCACGCCTTTTATACACCAGGCCCCCGTTTCACAAAAAAACTTAAGTCGGTTTCCCTGACTTAGGGCTTGGTTACCAACGTAATTAAGCCGTTACGTCACTAAGTCCCGTTACACAAAGAATCTAAAAGGTCGCTTACGTCGTTTTTTTCTTAGCTGTAAGTCGACGATGTCAAGCCTCCTCGGGAGGAGACAAGTCGGCAAGCTCAACTAAAACTCGGTAAATGAGAGCATAAACAACAAAAATTTGGAAAGAACATACCTCCTTCAAGATTTTGTGTTATAATATCCTTGAATAGCACTGACATTTATGGAATATTAAAATAAAAAATAAAATTCCACTTTACCCAGCCGATCGCGTGTTTGTTTATGTTTTTGACCGCTAGACGTCCCTCAGTAGTGTCCCACGACAAGCTAATGTTTAACTGTTACTTTGAAGTTGTATTGAAGTTAAACTAATCAATAAAGTTCAAAAACAAACTTTGTTTGTGTTTTGGCAGACTTTTATTGTTGATAAACGATCGTTCTCGGCCGAAAGAGGCCATGAAACGTCATGTGAAACTTTTGCAATTTTACACCTCCTTTTCTTGAAGAGTTTCTCGTGCGCGTCGACTACGGTAAGCACACCAAGCTAAGACGTTAGATTCTTTGTGAAACACTCCTAGTCGACTTCAGCTAAGTCGACCTAGCTAGGCCACCCAGCTCGAGCTAGTCGACTACGGATTTAAGATTCTTTGTGAAACGGGGGCCAGGCGTGGTATGGGGGTGACGCACGCATTCCCGGTGTGCTATCGACTTTGATCGTTAGTTGTGAGGGCGTGCGCCTTTCTCAGCACGCATAGGGCACTTGCTCCTTTATTGCTTGCGACGTGCTTCTTGCAAAACGTGCATCCCTCTTGCTAACTCCGTACGAAGGGAGCAAGTTACGCTTGCGGCTTCGCTGTTCGCAGGCTATTGGTGTCGACATGTCCAACATCTTCCGTACGTGCTTACGGGCTGTCTGCGATCTCGCAATTTCGTAAGAAGGCATTGCGTGGGACATGAATTTCTGCGTAAATTTTGGACGCAAACAGCCCGTAAGAGCCGGTGCGGCCGGTTGTGACCGAGGCTTTACTGACCGTAATTTATATAATGACGAAATATACATGCTTCATGTATCATCTCCATATTGGGTTTTATTTCTCGGCGTCGTATAATTGGTGAATATTGTTGAAATTGACATTTAACGGCCTGGGAGAAATTACGTTTGGTCATTAATAATAACAAGACAAATTTATACCAGCCCTTCACTGAAATGTTTCGAACGTTGAAATGGCACGTTTCAGAATTTTTATATTGCCATCATACAGGTATTTTATAAATGTATGCTACGGGTTAGACTACTTTTCCAGACTGTGTGACCCTAACGTTATGTTGTTGTCTGCTAATTTCATCTATGCCATTTGAATAATCCTTCTCTGAAATGATGAACCCTTTTATCAAACCACTGTCACGACAAATGGCAATTAAAATGTAATTATGTTTTTATACTGGGAATGGAGACTAAACGTCGCCCAGCATTATTTGGTACTGTCAAAAATATATGTTGAAAACATCAAACAAGATAAAAAACATTGAAAAACATTTGCTTGTGCTTTTCAAACTCAGTTGGGTTTATCTTTAAAGGCCTATATGAATCCTATTATTTTAACATCAAGTCAGTTTTGCCAGTTCATTCACTATTTTGAGTCAAATTCATCCAAACTGATCATGTCGTCGCCATTTTTGTCTTTTTCCATAAATTCAGCATGGATGTCCTCAGCTCTTGTGTTCCTGTTCAGGTTCATTGCAGCACGAATGTATTCATTTCTAGACAGCCGCTCATTTCTGTAATGATATGATCAAAATATGCCGTTCTACTGAAACTCTTGTCTTAATGGCTTGATGTTACTTACATGTAAAGATAATGATAAGAACACTACCCGATTATTTTGACGCTGTAACTCCAAAATAACGGTAACCATCTGTTAAAATTGAGTTTATTTAACAGATAATGTAAAAACCTATTTGTTGTGCAGAAATACTATACTATAAATCTACAACTGAATATACACTCACAAATTACTTGTTTGCAAATCCAATTTTAACTTGTATGTAACTTTACATAACTCGATGTACACTATCGTCAATTACCGGTCCACATCAGAATTACAGAATAATACACTAGTTTCAATGCTGTAATCCACACCTACATCACTTACCTGTCTGTATCAGTGTTACCGAATACTACACTAGCGTCAATGCTGTAATCTACACTTACATCACTTACCTGTCTGTATCAGTATTACTGAATACTACACTAGCGTCAATGCTGTAATCTACACTTACATTACTTACCTGTCTGTATCAGTGTTACTGAACACTACACTAGCGTCAATGCTGTAATCTACACTTACTTTACTTACCTGTCTGTATCAGTGTTACTGAATACTACACTAGCGTCAATGCTGTAATCCACACCTACATCACTTACCTGTCTAAATCAGTGTTACTGAATACTACACTTGCGTCAATGCTGTAATCCACACCTACATCACTTACCTGTCTGTATCAGTGTTACTGAACACTACACTAGCGTCAATGCTGTATTATACACTTACATTACTTACCTGTCTGTATCAGTGTTACTGAATACTACACTAGCGTCAATGCTGTAATCTACACTTACATTACTTACCTGTCTGTATCAGTGTTACTGAATACTACACTAGCGTCAGTGCTGTAATCCACACCTACATCACATACCTGTCTGCATCAGTGTTATTGAATACTACACTGGCGTCAGTGCTGTAATCCACACCTACATCACATACCTGTCTGTATCAGTGTTATTGAATACTACACTGGCGTCAATGCTGTAATCTACACCTACATCACTTACCTGTCTGTATCAGTGTTATTGAATACTACACTAGCGTCAATGCTGTAATCTACACCTACATCACTTACCTGTCTGTATCAGTGTTACTGAATACTACCCTAGCGTCAATGCTGTAATCTACACCTGCATTCGCGGACCTCTTGCGGTTGCACTTGCAGCCTCGGCTACTATTATAAATGAAAACGAAATGATAAAATTGTATATATTTTTGCAATGCATAAATGATAATAATGAAGCTATTTTGGTGACAATTTGACTATTCGGTGTCCGTTTCTTTCCTTGTCTTCTATTTAAATCAACAAACATTAATTATATATGGTTTTTCTTTTTTTTGCACTGCTTTCTTCCACCCACCATTATTGTAAAGTAGTTGATAAATTAAAATCATGTTGGGTAAAATTTGGTTCTAATATTGAATTGTTTTAATAGCTCGGATAATTAGACACATTATTAGACGGAGCAAAAAGCTGTTTCTTACAGCCAAAATCCGGAATATCTCACATTCGAGCAACCGGATCTGCAGCCTCCTACACAGTTACAACCGAGTCTATCACATTCCCCTACACCACAAGCATACAATGTCTGAAACAAAAGGAGAATTGTCATTATTTGATCAAACTGACACTGTTTCACTGGAAAACATATTAAAGAAATGCAACTTGAACACTCTGTGCATTACGATGGCTTCATTCAATTGGGTCTACTTTGTTAAACAAAGCAATTTTACTCTAAGGACGTGTTGCTATGGTATTTTGATGGTGCGGTGTGTATAGTACATGTACCATGATGAATGTAGCATACCAATTCTTTTGAAAGATCTGAAGTTGTGACAAGTTTAAGAAATTGTCAAAATCCATATACACTTTGCTATCCCATTTGTTCTAAAACCAGCTACAATATCAAGCTTCCAAATAAGCATGTCGTATTATATACTGCATTGTACCTTCTATTGTTATTCTTAAAAATGATAAGTGTTAAAATTTGACTTTATAGTTTTAAAATGAATGAAACATGGTATCAGTTATTACGGTAATTTGTTCCCAGTGTGAGCACACGCTTTGTTTGTTATTGTCATTCTATACGTGGGTTAAAAGATTTTTTATAACAACTTTTCTGAAGAAATACTTTGTTTTTGAATCACAGGTGCAATGAAACTCTACTGAACAATTCTCATTCGTATCTCTAAACATTTGACTTGTTAATGATGCCTTTTTCATTCTTTGGTGTTAAGTAATAAATCTGGATTTTGTTTCAACGTTTTTCCCAAAACAATGTGCTTTTCCTGGTATATTTCAAGTACAGAGAAATTACATCATATAATTAGAGATCAGGGGAAAAACATTTCTGTATTTTACAATTATCAGCCAAAAGTAAGTAAAAATAATCAGTAATTCGATTTATAATAAATCTATATGTCAACTTTTGATTGGGAACTTACACGGCTGCAGTCTCCGCAGTGATCAGGGATAACTGGACGACAGCATTCAGCGTCCGCTGGTCTAAGAAAGAAGGACAGACTGACGGTTACCAGGATTGCCACGACTCCAATAAACATTTTCTGAAATACACACATTAATATTCATACAAGGTAGTCAATTTGTAAATTTAGGGTATGAAAGTGTTATGGTATTTCCGTGAGGTATATGTGCATAAACTCCTATAGCACACCGGTGGTGGAAAACACAACAGCATTCTTTGATATGACGATACCGCCATGTAATAACTACGGTAGATATTGATCCCGTCCCCATACATACCATCGGTCTAAGAGATAGTCCCAACTCTGCAGAAGCACTTGCTAGGCCTAACATAATGACAAGCTTCCTCTTATTTTCAAAGTACTTGTATAATCACCAGCCTTGCTGTATTCTACTTAAAGCTAGGAGGAGGCGGGTCATTCAGTTAAGCTGATTGCAGTCAGCAAGCGTCCCTGCAGAGTCCATGTTGTCTTTGTGAATGGTGCGGATGTTAAGTTAAAGTTTGAGTAACATAAGAGATACATAAACACCTTTCCTTGGCTGTTGCGTCTGATGAAATATTCCAGCTGACAGTTAGTGCCACATTTAAGGAGATAGTTGGCCAATCAGATCGAGTATCGGCAGATGGCGGCACAAACGTAGAACCATATTTGGGAGCTTGATTACTGTGTTTAAACTGAAAATTTGAAAAATGATATTTTTCTGTCCTCAAATTTATTTAATCCCTCAAATTAATCGAATTCCATTTTTACAAGGGAAAACAAACCTAAAACTCGTGGATAAGTACTGTCGATTTTTCTAATTGAAGAGTGATATGGATAAACACTGGAAAAATAAACGAGCAGGTCAAAACTACGTAACTACATGTATATTCAATCCACAGAGACTCTCGCTAAATGCAATACAGCTACTGTGTACCCTTGTATCAATCATCATTTCAGAAAAGCATTGTCTAAAATGCCCAAAAAGAAATATTTTACAATTTTTATATTTTTAAAACAGTAAAATCGGTTAGTCGGGTGATAGTGTTCTGAACAGATTTATTGGACCTCTTAGGGCTATTTCAGTTGCCGAGATATGCGAAGGACATCGATACGTAGACTTGACAGTCATCTGCATATTGTTTTCTTTTGGACATATACATGACGACATGAGTATTTGTGTATAAAGAGAAAATCTTTCTGATACATCATACAGTAAGAGTTCTTATAGTATACCAAATGTCAATGGAACTGAACTTATAAATGTCTTGAAAGAAATAAGTAACGTATAAAGATATTCTTGAAAATATTCTTGGAGTGATAAACATGCAGTGACTTCGTCCTCAACAGGAGTTGTAATATCTCCCAACCATCATTTCAGAATAGAATTGTGTAAAATGCACAAAAGATAATTTACAAAGACCATCATTTTGGAATGAATCACTTATTTGTCATGGAAACTATCACGGCAAATAATAAAAAAAAATGTTTTTTACGGTTTTAGACTGGCGATAAAAGTGTCTACCAGCATTTCACTGTACTGTCAGACAAATAGGGTGGAAAAAATAATCAAGCTTTTATTCCAAAGTATCAGGAAAAAATAACAACATTTGCAGACGCTTTCAAATTCAATTGATTTTTCTTTGTACGTCTCGATGATGGCAACAGATTATAATTTACGGAAAATGATTTTTGCGTCTTTCATTCCCTTTTTATGTCAAATTCATCCAAACTGATCATGTCGTCGCCATTTTTGTCTTTTTCAGTAAATTCAGCATGGATGTCCTCAGATCTTGCGTTTCTGTTCAGGTTTATTGCAGCACGAATGTATTCATCTCTGGACAGTTGCTTATTTCTGTAATGATACGGTTTATAATCAAAATATGCCGTTCAGTTTTACTGAAGTTCGTTTCTTAATGGCTTAATGTTATTTTTACATTTTAACATAATGATAAGAACACGACCGAAAATTTTTGACGCTGAAATGTATGATATCTCCAAAATGACGGTAACCGTCTGTTAAAATTGAGTTTATTTAACAGATAATGAGAAACTTATTTGTGTAGAAATACAATACTATAAATCTACAACTGGATATACGCTTATAAATTAGTTCTTTCCAAATCCAATTTTAACTTGTATGTAACTTTACATAATTCCATAGCACTATTATCACTTACCAGTCTACATCTGAATTACTGAATACTTTACTAGTTCCAATGCTGTAATCCACACTAACATCACTTACCTGTCTGTATCAGTGTTACTGAATACTTCACTAGCGTCCGTGCTGTAATCCACACCTACATCACTTACCTGTCTGTATCAGTGTTACTGAATACTACACTAGCGTCAATGCTGTAATCCACACCTACATCACTTACCTGTCTGTATCAGTGTTACTGAATACTACACTTGCGTCAATGCTGTAATCCACACCTACATCACTAACCTGTCTGCATCAGTGTTACTGAATACTACACTGGCGTCAATGCTGTAATCTACACTTACACCCGCGGACCTCTTTCGTGCACTTTCGCAATGGCATTTGCGCCTACCAGTGGAAAAAATGTTACATATACACAGCATATAAATCACAACTTCTTGTGTCTTATACGACCATTATCTTCCAAAAGTGCACTTTGATTATTGTTTGGTCGTAAATTATTCTATTTATGCATCCCTCCAGTTCTTAAAAGTCCCATAAATGACGTAATACTGTCCGCACATTACATAGTCATCACTCTCACACCAATGTATGGATGTACATATATAGCTGCGCAATAGATCGCATACTTATTCAAATTAGACTGCATAGGGATGTTTATAGCACGTACAGAGAGCAGGAAATATCCATTAAAAGATCATTTCTCGTACAGATGAAACGATGGCCTTTGGTATTTCTCTTTGTTATAAAATATGAATGTTATATGAAAAAAATTTGGGGGGGGGGATGTGTAAAGAAAATAATTAACATAATTAGGTGACAATTTGAATGTGCAGTGTGCCAATTTTTTATTTCTTTTTTAAGCTCAACAAATATGAAAGCCATTATACTCAATAATAAATTTTAAAGAAGTTGTTCAATTAACAACGGTTCATATTCAATGAAAAAACAAATTGTTCATAGTGCATACAAATTAAACGCATTATTAGTTGGAAAAATACTTCTTTCTTACGTCCAAAGTCCTGTAACTGTCACTTTTGAACAACCGGATTTGCAGCCTCCTTCACAGTTACACTCCAGTCGATCACAGCTTCCTACCCCACAACCATAATATGACTGAAGCAAAAGGAAAATTTTTTTTCTCTAGATATTATCCAAGGAATTATATTGAAAAAAAAAACTATTGAAAAAAATTATATTGAAAAAAATATGTCCTCGCTTCGAATAACTATAACAGCCTATTACCAGTGTTGATGTTTATGCGGTTTAAAATGCCATTTTATACGTTGGTTTTAAATAAAGATCCACGCCCTTTACCTCCCAGTTCCTGATTTCCAACGTAATTTTCCGGGATATCTTTGAAAAGTAGCAAAATTGTGTTTTGTGTTTATATAAACACCAGCGTTAGCGTGAATCTCATGGCTTTTGGCAGAGTCTCTAGATAAGCACAACTTACACGACTACAGTCCCCGCAAAAACCATCTACATTCGGAGAGCAGCAGACAGCGTCCACTCTTCTAACAACGACGGACAAACACGCAGTAACCAGGATGGTCACGAATCCAATAAACATTTTCTAAAATAAACACATTTATACAAAAGTCACTGTCTCAAGAAAGACTTTGTATGTGTACTAGTATTGGGATTTCCTGGAAGTATGCCATACCGACACCAGAAAACATGGCAGCATAGAAAACAGCATACCCTAACAGAAAACAGCCCTGCACATTGTAACAAATCATGACAGCATATCATAACAGAAATCATAACTGTTAAACATAACAAAATATGATAGCATACTATTAAGGAAAGCACGAAAATGCAGTAGTATCGAAGTATCAAAGAAGCAATGTATTAACGAGTAGTGGTGTGGAGCATATTTGCAGTAGAATTGCAGTATGGTCTACTGCAATTCTACTCCAAAAAGTACATAGGTTTGTACAGAGAGGAGCATTAATGCAGTAGATTAGCAGCATGATAGAAGCATGTTTCAAATATGCTAATTAGCTCCGAAATCGAAATGCAGTATGATTGCAGTAGTCTACTGCGCTGGAGTATCTACTGCGTTTTCGTGCGGGATATATATATAATTATATAATGTGACCAACCTTTTGCCTGATGCGCATAACAACATACTGTAACAGGAAATATCACCGCAGTATTCAAGAAAACATGACAATACACTATAATACGAAACATAACAACCTACTTTACAGGCAGTAGAACACACATTAATTTACTCTAGCAGATAACATAAGAACAACATGAAACATAACAACATACTTTAACTGATAACATACATGTAGTAACATACAATAATAGAATACATAACGACACTCTACTGCCGGTATGATGTAATGATGGCGATTAGAGAATAAAATAAATTACGTTAAGTTTTATGCTATGTTTAAATAACGTACCACACTAGAAAGAAACACCTTACCTTGACAGTTGTATCTGATGTAATGGTTCAGTCAGCAGTAAGTGACACGTGTATTGGGGTAACCAGCCAATCAGATCGAGTATTGGCAGAGGTCGGTACAAAAGCATATTTAGAAGCTTGAAGTTAGAAGTTTCGCCACGTTGAATTGAAAACAGAATGGCATGTCTTATTTTCTCTACACAAACTATTCTAATGATAAAATGGTTAAGGTGTAATGACAGCGCAAAGAAAACTAAATAAGTATATAATAAATTTTACATTAATTGAAAGTAACCTGCTACACTAGAAAGTCCTGAACACCTTACCTTGACAGTTGTATCTGATGTAATGGTTCAGTCAGCAGTAAGTGACACGTGTATTGGGGTAACCAGCCAATCAGATCGAGTATTGGCAGATGTTAGCACAAAAGCAACAGGATATTTAGAAGATTGATCCCCATATTTAATTGAAACAGATTGGCAGGGTTTTTATCATTTATCATTTCAGAAAAGCATTGTCTCAAATGCCCAAAAGATATATTTTACAATTTTTTATAAATTTAAAACAGTAAAATCGGTAAGTTAATTGATAGTTTCGGACCTTTTAGGGCTATTTCAGTTGCCGAGATATGTGAAAGGCATTGATGCGTAGACTTGGCAGTCATCTCATCCGCATATTCTGCATTTTTCTTTGGACATAAATGACGTCATAAGGATTGTATATAAAGAGAAGAACATGATCTTTTCTATAGATCATACAGCAGTAGTTCATATGGTATACTTAATGTCAGTGGGATTGGACTTATAAATGTCTTGAAAGAAATGAGTAACGTATAATGATATTCTTGAAGCGATAATCATGCAGTGAGTTCGTCCTCAACGGGAGCTGTAATCTAATAAAGATGATACATTGTCGAGGTTTTCCAGTTAACAGTTCAAAAAAGAATTGTGTAAAATGTCAAACAGATAATTTACAACAACCATTATTTTGGAATGAATCACTCTTTTGTCACTGAAACTATTACAGCAAATAACAATTTAAAAAATTACCGTTTTAGACTGGTGATAAAAACCAAGTGTCTACCAGCATTTTACTGAACTGTCAGACAAATAGTGTATATATTCATCAGGCTTTTATTTCAAAGAATCACTGAGGAAAAAATAACAACATTTGCAGACGCATTCAAATTCGATTATTTTTCTTTGTACGCCTCCATGATGACAACACATTATAATTTACGGGGAGAAAATTTTTGTCCTTTTCTTTCCTTTCAAAGATAATAAAAACATAAAAATCATTTGCTGATGCTTTTCAAACTCAGCTGGATTTATCTTTGAAGGCCTACATGAAACCAATACAATATTTTTAACAGCAAGTGATTTTTTACAGTTTCATTCACTTTTTGTTTCAAATTCATCCCAACTGATCATGTCGTCGCCATTTTTGTCTTTCTCCATAAATTCAGCATGGATGTCCTCAGATCTTGTGTTCCTGTTCAAGTTCATTGCAGCTCGAATGTATTCATCTCTGGACAGCTGCTCGTTTCTGTAATAATACAGATTGTAATCACAATCAGCAGCTCAGTTCTACTGAATTCTGTAGACATACCTCCCGTGATTTTTATCTTTTGCTTCTACACTTTCATTTCATGAATAATCCAATTTAACAAAATAAACAATAGATCTGGCCAGATCTGTTTCGACGGGAAGTAACATACTTTTAATAAACACTATCTGACCATATGTAATACTATATGTAGCGACCCATGATTGTATAGGACTACCAGTGCACATTTTACACACCTGTTTACAATAACACTGAGAATAAAATCGTAGTCTAAGTGACTCCAAACTTGGAGTCCAGCAGTGGTGCCTAAAATAACTCCCAATTGGGAGAAATGCCATCCCAGACCCCAGAGAAGGGTCACAATTGACTCCATTCACACATCCCTTCATCCCTTGATTTATCTCTACAAAAGAGTCACCATGGCCCCATATTTAGGAATCTTTGACTCCTTGGCACATCATGAACAAAAACAACAACATCAGTACCAAGGGGAGAGACTGCAAATATCATTTACTTCAGACTGATGTGTCTCCAGACGGGCTCGAACCCACGTCCTCCCGCTTCAGAGGCAGACATTCAAACCACTGGACCATGCGGTCACATGTGGTGTTGAAGGAGCAATAACAAACAGTTATTAAATCTGGTAATAAACAGCATGACATATATACATATATATATATACACAAATGAGTGAGCATACCTCTCCACTGACATGCATTGGTGGGTCAAACCTACAACCTGGAAACACAACCTGCTGACCTGCATACCAATATATCACATAAAGGGTGTGGCAACTGAAATCCCAGGCCAGTTATACAATGTAATTAAGTGCACGAGTTCTGCATGCAGAAACAGAGAGAAAACCACTTGTTAATGCATAAAACCAACTATGGCCAATAAAGTAATGTTTATACTGACAAAGCAAGAGGAAAACTGTTCTCTCCACGCCGTCTGCTCACTGCCATCACAAGTAATGAAACGATGCTTACTGTCCAGCGAGCGAAACGAGGCGGTGAAAGGGGTCAGTCAGATACTGACCCCCGATAATTTGACTCTGATTTTAGAGTCAGATTGACTCCATGAGAGCCAGGGGGTGATTGACTCTGATAAGAGAGTCTAAAGCTCTGGTAGTGGGGTAATTTGACCCTTATATAGGAGTCAAATTAACTCCATGAGGGTCAAGGGGTGCTGGACTCTGACTAGAGAGTCAAATTACTCCAATTTTATTCTCAGTGAATTTAACTATATCATTTACCTGTCTGTATCAGTGTTACTGAATACTACACTGGCGTCAATGTTGTAATCCACACCTACATCACTTACCTGTCTGTATCAGTGTTACTGAATACTACACTAGCGTCAATGCTGTAATCCACACCTACATCACTTACCTGTCTGTATCAGTGTTACTGTATACTACACTAGCGTCAATGTTGTAATCCACACCTACATCACTTACCTGTCTGTATCAGTGTCACTGTATACTACACTAGCGTCAATGTTGTAATCCACACTTACATCACTTACCTGTCTGTATCAGTGTTACTGTATACTACACTAGCGTCAATGTTGTAATCCACACCTACATCACTTACCTGTCTGTATCAGTGTTACTGAATACTACACTGGCGTCAATGCTGTAATCCACACTTACATCACTAACCTGTCTGTATCTGTGTTACTGAATACTACACTAGCATCAATGCTGTAATCCACGCCTACATTACTTACCTGTCTGTATCAGTGTTACTGAATACTACACTAGCGTCAATGCTGTAATCCACGCCTGCAGATCTCTTGCGGTCGCAAGTGCACGTTGGTGGCCTATCAAGAATTATGCAATTTGATTATAACGTCAATATTTCCTTCAAAACAATTTTTACAGATAACACACCGATAAGAAAATAAGCAAATAAGCTATTTTAGTCTGGGTATTGTTTTAGTTCTTTTAATATGATGTAAATAAATGAACATCATTTTTTTTTCGGATGTTTCCCAAATCAATGAATGGTTTTGGGAAGAGCTTTTCTTGTACCATTTATTTCTTAATTACAAGCACGTTGATTTGGCTGTTTAATGATCACAAAATCCGGTCAAATTCAAATATATATTGTGGTAAATTGATTTATAGAGAAGAGAAACTAGCTGCATTAGCTGGATGAATACATAGAGGTATTTTACTTATATCCTACAATCCTTATATTAGAGCAACCGGATCTGCAGCCTCCTCGACAGTTACACATTAACTTATCACATTTCCCAACTCCACAGCCATACCACACCTAAAACAATTGAAATAAGTTGGAGAACATTTCAATTTGAATGATATTTATATAACAATTTTGTGACATGTACCGTTTACCCCAGAGCCACGTTATGTGTCTTAGCAAATCAGCTTTGCCCATTGCATCATAAGACACAAGAAAGACACACTTGGGACAAGTCCACAATGGAGTCATGTTCCTGCTGTATTGGGGACCTGGCTACAGAATACAGACAGATATGGCTGCACGATATAGCTACAAATTCCTACTTGGTGTCCTACAGGGGTACTTGGTGTGCGACAATGATTTGGCCAGTATGCAGAAGGCTTGCTGCCATGGGCACAATGTGAGAACTCGTAAGGCCACTCTAATATTGATTACTTAAGACCTTAGGAGGAAGATTCGAGTAGGGCTCATCATTAAATTTCTGTTATATTCTGTTTTATAACGTTTAAAATAGTTCAGTCCCTATTCTGGGAATAGAAAGGGATGGGCAAACAGTGGGCAAACAAATTTTAAACGGAATTAAAAACAGCTTAGTCAAAGAACACATACATGTAGCTTAGGCGACTGAATCCCTTGACTCTGGTATCTGTGGTCCAGCACGAAGCAACGATGCTCTGTAAGGTTAATTAACGACAAGGTGCATCAGCCAGAAGAGCACAATTAAGGAGCTGATACCAGTGCCAACACGTGCAATGTCGATCAACCCAAACACCGCCTCACTGTTATCATTGCTGTCGTATCTTAACGGCAATGCAATAAAAACTTAGATGATAATTATTTTTTAAATAATAATATTTTTAAAATAAAAAAGTTATTATCGTTTATTTATTTTATAATGCTATATTTTATTTCTTCATTATGGAAATCTCTTTCGCAATTAAAAACAAAGGCTCTGACAGCATTAAGCACAAACACGGTATTGTATTATTTTGTTTTCGTGTAAGTTCAATGCAGGTTGCTATCGTAGTATAGATTTTAGCATGGACAAATTTAGTGAACGGTGCTGTCTGTCCACAATTATTGTACTTCATATTGAATCGACACTTATTTACAAGAACAAGTACTTGTAATTTCACGACATATACCTAATGGTGTAAAACGCTGGCTGGTCACGGTTTCCTTGTGAAAATCGATTTACAAGCCTGGGGATTACATTTATGATCTGCACACGGTGTATACAAGCTGCAGAACATGCTGTGTGTGGCTGTCTGCTCACAGCCATTTTATTTACTTGGATTTCAGATTATGCAGTCACAGCTTTTAGAGCAAACAAATGCGCTAGCGATATATGTAAACATATTGACTATATCTCCTCAATTCTATTTTGAATGCTTGACATGCTGGTATTGTAAAAAAGAGAATTGGCTATATAATTCAGAATAGATAAAATAACTATCTAGAGGCAAAAGTTGAAAAAAGGCCCATTTCCACTCCTTAACATATTACATGCAGAAAATGGAGAGAAAAATCTTCCCAGTAACAATGTGTTCATATTGCGCTCCGTCAGACCCCCCTTCTCTCTAGGGTGTTTTTCCATCTCTCTGTAATTTTAAGTCTTTGTAAACAACACCAGTTTTTAAAAGGATAATTTACTAGGTATCTTTAACATCTGAAATTGATGACTGCAATCACTTCTCTTCATCATGGTAAAATAAAACTAGGTTGGATTGTAGTATTTTTAAAAATTTGAAAAACAAAGTGTCATTTGTACTAGTGGGGAACTCACGTAACATGGTAATTAAATAGTGATAGGGAAGTCTATGGTGATACAACCGTAGTGGGTACAAGCAAGAAGCTATAATCCCTATTCACATAAATCATTGGTATTAGTCCAAGTACAAGTGATTGTTTGGAAGTGAAAGGGACACTTCGTCCTGTCAGGGTTCAACGTACAAATATAGACCATTATTATCCTAAATTACCACTTAGTAAAATGAGGAAGTGTGACCATGGATCGACGGTGAAGTTAGAACATAAAGTGTGTGACCTACAATGTAAAGTCGGCTATCCCGACATCGGCTTTTGCAAATTTTCTGGGAAACAATCTATTATTACTTCCACCATGGGTCCGTTAAAATATTTTATACTATTAAATTTTGCCTTATTATATTTTACGCATCTTTTGAATACTCTTTCTTTCGGTTGCTTATGATACCTTTTTCATCTTTTGGTGCAAGTTTAATTTGTTTTCAATATTTTTCAACAAAACAAACTACTTCGGCTGCTATATGTGAATTTCTGAGAAATTTACACCAAGTAATTTAAAGTCAGGGAAAGCAAAATACTTCTGTAATTTGTAAGGGTTAAAGGCATCGATAATTTAAGGCAAATAGTATTAAATGTATAAGTCAGCATTCCACTGAGAGCTAAATGACTATTGACTATTGACTATTTACACAGTCTCTGAATAAAAACAACTTACGGGACTGCAGTCTCCACAGTAATTTGTGATAGCCGGATAGCAGCACACAGCTTCTGCTTGTCTTATAACGGTGGAAAGGCAGGCGGTTATAGCTGCGATTGTAACGAATCCAAGAGACATTTTCTAAAATAAACACAAAATAAATGGTCACGTATGTTAAGACTCTCTTATGGTCCTCAAATCAAGTTCGGTCCCTTGGTTCCAAACTGTTTACAAGAAGCTCTGTACATGTTAAGCCTCTCTTCTGGTCCTCAAATCAAGTTCGGTCCCTTGGTTCTAAACTGTTTACCAGAGGCTCTGTTCTGGTCCTACACCTGTTAATGTCCATCATGACGTGTTCAAACGTGCTCCCCAACCGTGTCTTTGGCTGACTCTCTTTTGGGTCCCAAACTTTTTCTGCGGTATAGTCTTCATTTGGAAACCTGCCAGTATGACATTCGGGGGAGGGGAGGGGATTAATTACTTGCAGTTAAGCAACTCAACTAACGGTCTTTGGTTGATTCGCTAGATCAACGGACTAGCTGACTATTATTTCACAGCATAAATTGAAAGATATAAATTGCAGAGTAACCTTGTGTCGCAAGGATACTACTTATAATTATTTATTCCCTTCATGCTCCCCCCCCCCCCCCCCCCCCCACACCCGGACACTTGTAATTGATACTCCGTATCTTGATTAATGTGGAAGAATCGAAAGAGCGCCCAGACTTGCTTTTGACAGGTCAGGTCACGAAGAACGGATGCGGCATTTCAGGCCACAAAATATGGCTTCACAGGGCAGTGAACAAACTCGAGAAATTTCCCTCTCCGAGAAAATTCCGAGCATATATGGTCACCCTGCTTCCTACATGTCTTTACAACAATTCAGTATCATTATACTGAATTCTATTACTGTTCTATTACTGATGTTGTATTCAACCATCTAATAAAATTTGATATTTGAAGAAAATTTTATTGCAGGATTTTACAATATAACTACTTTGCACCATTGCTATTATATGGCGCAGAGTACAGGTTCCAAACTGGTATAGCTGCAAACAGTAAAATTGTTTGATATTGATAAAAATATAAACAATAATGTTGATCATAATAACTAAACCACTCTGCCGGCTAAATGTCTACGGGTTATTGCCAAGATGTGTTTAGTTTATAACACCCTCCTCTAGTTCGGGACATTTACAGAATGTCTTAACCTCTCTCTCTCTCGTCATAAATCAAAGTCTCTGACATTTAACATTAGTATTTAAATTCAGGATATTTACAGAAATGTGTGAACATGATATCAAATCGAGAAAGGGTATTTTATAGTGTTTGTAAATGTTACAAAGAAAATTACCAAAATATATAGTTTTCCATATTGAGAAGACATGTACCATGGCCCATAGGAGCCTACGCGTGCCTCTTTTAGACGCCCCTTTACATGCGAAAACGACAAGGCCTATGCCGAGTTCGTCTTTAACTACAGAGCTTTGAGAGCCGAAAATGACATGGCTGTGTCTCTTTCGCCACTTACTGAACTCCACAGATGCGAGATTGACACGACCCATGTCGCGTTCGTCTCTCAAATGACACTGTTATAAAACATGAAATAGGCATTACGTGTGATTTTCGCAGCTGAATAAGTAGACCCTTATAAACGAAGTTGACGTAACTTGAGAGTCATGTCGCTTTCAACTCTTACAAACCTCCAACAAAATCTATCTCCACACAGACGCGCGCGACATGTACTATTGGACATGGGTCAGTTGAAACCCTATTAACCTAAAGGGCTCATGTTACTTTCAGCCAACTCTTATATGTCAAATCCAATTAATTTGAAACAATGCTGTGCTGTCCCAAAACATTTTTTTCATTTGAATCCCATCATAATTTAGTGCTATCTAGATAACAGTGTGGCTAATTGCTTGTAATAATTATATGGCCTCATATTTTTATTTTCAAGGATTCAAATATAAAGGGGTTTAAGACGGTCCCTCTGTTTCAAATTAATTGGCTGAAAGTAACATGAGCCAGTTAGGTTAATGTCGCTTTCAACTGACCCATATCAAATAGTACATGTCGCGCGCGTCTGTGTGGAGATAGATTTTGTTGGAGGTTTGTAAAAGTTGAAAGCGACATGACTCTAAGGTCACGTCAACTTCGTTTATAAGGGTCTACTTATTCAGCTGCGAAAATCACACGTAATGCCTATTTCATGTTTTTTAACAGTGTCTTTTGAGAGACAAACGCGACATGGGTCGTGTCAATCTCGCATCTGTGGAGTTCAGTAAGTGGCGAAAGAGACACAGCCATGCCATTTTCGGCTCTCAAAGCTCTGTAGTAAAAGACGAACTCGGCATAGGCCTTGTCGTTTTCGCATGTAAAGTGGCGTCTAAAAGACGCACGCGTAGGCTCCTATGGGCCATGGTAGACATGTTCCTCTACTCCCCCTCTCCAGATTTCCTGGCCCGAGGAGCAATATTATTATTATTTATTGCGGTTCAAGTACATTTTTTACAATGACTATGACCTAACAGTATACATAATATAATCATATAACTAAAATTACAATAGTGAATTACAATATTGTTTATACAATAACTGTGATCAGATTTTACAATTGCAGTATACGCTCGTTACTTTGGTTGACTAGGTGGTGGTTGGTTGAGAATATTTTTTCTTTCCTTATTACACATTGTGATATAGTGGGTCACATTCTTTATAACATGTAAATCGTTTGACTGCATTATGCATTTGAATTGACCCTCTGGGGTTTGTGTAGGATCTGGTTTTAGGATCTCCCTGTGTTTGGTGAGTAAGGGGCATTTTAAAAGAAAGTGTATTTCGTTTTCCACTTCATCTGAGCATAACTTGCAGATCCTTTCTTCAGGGGGTATGTATGTCCTAAGCTCTGAAGCTCTGAACGCGCTTGATAGAAACCAGATGTGGAGATAGTGAGATTTTATTGCCCGAGCCAGACTACCGACTTTCCAATCTTACAGGTTGGAATAAGTGTGGGCGGGGGGGGGGGGGGGGGGGGGGGTATATATCTTCTTAACCGACCAAGCTAGATAGTCACGAAACACGATAAAGTATATCAGTAGAAAGGCTCAACTTGACTTTTTTTATTTCAAATCGTTATTTCATAACATAATAGTTGCTATGCCCTTATGCTCCCTTCCCACCCTGAACTCTTGTAATAAATATTCATTTTTTTTTTCATATGAAAGATGAGAGCGTAAATTAACTTATCCCAACCGCTCACGTTTTGCATAACGTTTTTATTAATGTTTCATATTACTTTTAATAACTTCTGACTGCTTTCCCTGTTAGAAGGTGCAATGACATAAACCAGTGAAAGTAATGGAACGTGTCATATATTTATTCTGATATTAAATTAAATAAATGTGGCTCACATTTTCACTTTTTGTTCCAGGGGTCAGTTTGTAAGATCAAAATTCAGGCCAGGGCGCTGTTCTGAATCTTTCCCTTGAAGTGGTAAATTGAAACGGGGATGTTAGCCTTTAATTTTGCCCAAGGGAGTATGGTGTTGTGTAACAGTAAATTGCATTGGTATGCACACTTATACTACGTAGTTATACTGGATCTGTCCTCTACCATTAGTCGATCAAATCGCCACAATGGCTTTGGTCAGATCACTGGGTTTTCATGATATCCCCTTCACTGTACGCTCCTAAAGCAATACAATTGGGATGCTAAGTTGTCATCCTGTAGCAAAACATCACTTGAAAATTATCCGAATGATATGGGATATATAGCTTGTGAAGGCCTAGGTATAAATACCAATAAGGTATGCAGCACGTACATCTCTAAACCAGCCCCGTCAATCAAACACACATTATGGTCAGTTGCGTCTTGGTTTTAACTTTAAATGCAGTCAAACAGGCAAATAGGCTTTAATTATGAATATATTGGGCGTTTATTAATAAACTTTGTTTATTTTAGATCCGCTGATTCGAAAATAATATAATCCATTTCTACTACTTGCACAAAACGCCTACATATTGGCAGTTTTATAGTGACCATACTTAAACCCTAAAACCTGAAAATTGAAAAAAAAATTTGAAAACAAAATGCGTAAAAGAATAAAGTAGCTAGACTATCCTTCATAGGGAGCTCCTTACATAAATTGCAGTATTAATAGATTTATAAAACGTATGCAGTAAAAATCCATTATACTGTGCCTATATAAGGGACTAAGTTCTGATTTAAGCTCTAGATTGAATCACTATAGTTCTTGACAGTCCAGTGGACATTTAGGGAATTCACGGGAATAAAAGCGTACATATGAAAATAAGAACTTATACTAACTTGAAACGGAATAAGGAATGCACGATCATGACAGTGAGTGAGTACCCCCCCCCCCCCCCCACATGCACACAATCACCCACGAATGTAACTGTCTTGAAAACAAGAAGCAGAGAACGCTATAAATATTGTGGTAGTATTAAGCATCCTAAAGGTAGTCACGCAGCAAAACTTTTGTGTTCTTTAAAAAATATGAGAATATATTATAGCAAATATAATACAATTTTAAATAATTGAAATGCATTTCTTTCTAACATTCAGTTTACGTACGTTTTTTGGTAGCCTCTCAAAGTTTTAAACCTCAAATATTGGAGACCATAATAGAGTCAGCCAAGGACACGTTTGGGGAACACGTTTGAACTCGTCATGATTTACAGGTGTAGGACCAGTACAGAGCTTCTTGTAAACAGTTTGGAACCAAGGGACCGAACTTGATTTGAGGACCAGAAGAGAGGCTTAACACACGTACCTTATAAAGAAGCTACTCTCTTAAGTAAGAGATTGAATGTGTGTTAGATATGGGTTTCTTTGACGTATGTCATATTACCACAGAAATCAACAGCACAAAATGTTGTAATGAAAGCACTATGTAGTAAATAAATAACGTTAGGTCTCACGTTAACATACATTCCACACTAGAAAGACATCAACACCTTACCTTGACAGTTGCAGCTGATGCAATGGTTCAGTCAGCAGTAAGTGACACGCTTCTTGGAATAACCAGCCAATCAGATCGAGTATTGGCACATGTTGGTACAAAAGCAACAACATATAAGAGGGTCCCAATGGAGGGTGTAGTGCTCACAGTTCACGGGTAATAAAATAATCAAATCTCAAATTACAATAGACCAAGGTCACTCATTTTTCATTGCAAATGCGTGTCTAGGGAATTGAAAATTGCGAGTAAGCGAGTATAATGGCTTCGTTTCACAAAGTACAAGGAATCAAAAGTGGCATTGACGAGTCACTGACATGGATTATGTTAAATGATACGAAGGTTTTACGAATCTCAGGCAAAAAATAGTGTCTTTCGTAGTGTGTAACGAAAATAGCCAATCGATTCCCTCTTATTAATAATCTTGATTAAAATTGAAAATAAAATAATGTTTTTTTTTTCTGTTCTCAAGTTGATCTTATAATAAGAGGGTTTTAATGTGCGATACAAACATAATATTTCAGCTGTCATTTTGATTTTTTCAATAACAGGAACGTGCTAAGTAGTAAGAAGTCAGGCTGAGGGTTATATGTATCATCGGTGAGTGGATTGGCGTGTGGATTGTTTGTTTGTCTGTTTGTTTGTTTGTTTGTTTGATTGTCTATTTGTCTTTCTGTCTGTCTGTTTGTTTGTTTTTTGGGTAACTATTGCTAGAAATGTTTTTTTAATTGCTTTCTTTTTCAAAACCTTGAAATTTTTTGTGTATTTAATATTTTTGTGACATCATTTTTCTTTGTTTTTGATTTTCAGTCGCGTCTCATCTTATAGCTAGGTAATAGTGCCATGGTGCGTGAGTGACCGTTTTGGCAATTTATGTGATGACGAAATATGAGTGCTACATTCATTAACCTTTTTTCATATTAGGTTGTATTTATAAGACTCACGTTATTTTTAAAATTTAGTTGAAATTGACTTGGGAGAAATAAATTTCTTTCTTTAAAAATAAAAAAAGAACAATTTATAAAGTCCTTCACTGGAAAGTTTCATGTGTATATTGCTATCACACATCATTTAATAACTGTATGGTACGGGTTAGTCTACTTGTCCTTACTGTTTGACCTTAACGTTATGTTTTTGTCTGTTTATTTTATCTATGTCATATGAATGATCCTTCTCTGAAAGGATAATCTTTTTATCAAACCACTGTCACGTCAAATGACAATTAAAATATAATTATGTTCTTATATGGGAATGGAAACTAAACGTCAACCAGCATTTTTCGGTACTGTCAAAATATATGTTGTAAAGATCAAACAAGATTTGTTTTCTTTCAAAGATGATAAAAACATAAAAAAAAAACATTTGCTGGTGCTTTCAAACTCAGCTGGGTTTATCTTTGAAGGTCTACATATAACCAATACATTATTCTCAACAAACAATGTTTTTTGCTATTTTCATTCCCTTTTTGTGTCAAATTCATCCAAACTGATCATGTCGTCGCCATTTTTGTCTTTCTCCTTAAATTCAGCATGGATGTCCTCAGATCTTGTGTTCCTGTTCAGGTTCATTGCAGCACGAATGTATTCATCTCTGGACAGCTGCTCATTTCTGTAATAATATGGTTTGTAATCAAAATATGCTGTTTATTTCTACTGAAGCTCGCGTCGTAATGGCTTATAGTTACTTTACATTGAAATATAATAATAAGAACACCATACTACAAATCTACAACTGAGTATACGCTTATTCGTTGTTTTCAAATCAAAATTATGAAGGGAATCCACCTTTAACTTGAATGTAACTTAACAAAACACCATGTGCACCTTAAACTTCATTTACCTGTCTGTATCAGTGTTACTGAATACTACACTAGCGTCAATGCTGTAATCCACACCTACATCACTTACCTGTCTGTATCAGTGTTACTGAATACTACACTAGCGTCAATGCTGTAATCCACACCTACATCACTTACCTGTCTGTATCAGTGTTACTGAATACTACACTAGGGTCAATGCTGTAATCTACACCTACATTACTTACCTGTCTGTATCAGTGTTACTGAATACTACACTAGCGTCAATGCTGTAATCCACACCTACATCACTTACCTGTCTGTATCAGTGTTACTGAATACTACACTAGGGTCGATGCTGTAATCTACACCTACATCACTTACCTGTCTGTATCAGTGTTACTGAATACTACACTAGCGTCAATGCTGTAATCCACACCTACATCACTTACCTGTCTGTATCAGTGTTACTGAATACTACACTAGGGTCAATGCTGTAATCCACGTCTTCACCCACAGACCTCTTGTTCGTAATGTAGCAATTGCAGGTTCTCCTTGATAAAATATATTCGTTACGCATATAATACACAGAGTGTGGATTCCAAGCAAAGCATATAAATCACATCAACGAATTCTATACGACTAAAATCCTCCAGAAGTGGATTTAAATTTGCAATTGTTTGGGCCTAAATTGCGCTATTAATCCACCCCTCCGGTTTGTAAACGTCCCATAAATGAGTCAGCACATTCACACCTATGAAAGGACGTGCGGATGTACAGATGGCAAGGGACTGGATCTTTTTTTCAAATGAGACTGTCAACGGATGTTAACAGCACAGGAAGAAAGCAAAAAATGAAAAATGTCCGTTCAAATATAATTTCTCCAAAAAATCGAAACGCTTCCCTCCGGTATTTGTCTAAAGTATACTATTGACACGTTATTAATATTATTATTATTATTATTATTATTATTATTATTATTATTATTATTGGGGGGGGGGAGTATCTGTAGCGAAATTAAGAAAATTTGGTGACTATTTAACTGTGCAGTATGTCAATTCTTTTGACGTCTTTCTTTTGACTAAATACATAATTAGCAATGGCGCTCAATAACAAATTTGAACTATTTAAGTCATCACTTTCAAAGAAGTTGTTCAATTAACACCAAAGTGATTTATATTCAATTCCAAAATTATGAGTTAAAAATATTTCTCTCTTACACCCAAGATCCAGAAACTGTCACTTTTGAGCAACCAGATCTGCATCCTCCTTCACAGTTGCACCTCAGTCTGTCACAGCTTCCTACTCCACAATGATACCATGTCTGAAGTTTAAGGAGAAAATCTTTAACCGGCTTTTCTTATCCATGGAAATATATTGAAATAAATCTACTTGAAAATTCAAATGGCCCTCCCTTCCAATTACTATAACAGTCTGTTTCCAGTGTGAATGATCATATGGTTTTTGATGTCATTTTATACGTTGGTTAAAAATAAAGATATACGCCCTTAACTTCCCAGTTACTGATTTCCAAAGACAATTTTTATTGCCCTGGGTATCTTAAAAATTTTTAAAAGAATATTCTTGGTAGCAAAGGTATGTTTTATGTTAACTACAACGTATACGTAAGCGTACATTTCATAACTACCGGTATTGGCAGAGCCTCTTAATAAATACAACTTACACGACTACAGTCCCCGCAATAATTATACAAAACTGGGTGGCAGCAGACAGCATCCGCTTTTCTAATAACGACGGACAAACACCCTAGGATTGTCACGAATCCAATGGACATTTTCTATAATAAAATAAGACATTTATTTAAAGTCATTTTCTATAAATAAAAAAGTTTCCACGTGTACTAGTATTGGGATTTCCATGACGCAGAAAACATGGCATCAGAGTATAGTAGAATACAGCATACCCTGACAGAAAACATTCCCGCGCAATATAACAAAGAACATCACAGCATACTATAATGGAATAAAATAACTGTAAAAAACATACTATGAAGAGAAACGTAACAACAAACTATAAGAATAACAGGAAACATGACAAAGCACTATAACAGGAAATATAACAACATACTTTAATGCAGAAGACAACATACTAAATTTAAACGCATAACGACACACTATAACAAAAACACATGAGCGTACTATAGCAGATAACGATAAACTGTAACAGAAAACATGACGACATACTTTGATGAAATGATAGTGCATATAGAATTAAATAAATTGCATTAGGTTTCACGTTAAGTTAAATTAAAGTGCCACACTAGAAAGACCTTAACACCTTACCTTGACTGTTGCAAATGAAGAAATGATTCAGTCAGGAGTAGGTGACACGTTTATTGGAGTAACCAGCCAATCAGATCGAGTATTGGCAGACGTTGGCACTAAATCAACATCATATTCGATCGCCATGTTTGATTTAAAACATAATGACTGGATTTTTTTCTGTTCTCAAGTTATTCTAATTATAAGTATTGCTTCATCTGTCTGAATAGTGCGCAATGACGCGGGGGACCTGTTAGTAAAAAGTAATTTGCAGTTTAATGTTTCTAACCAGTTGTGAATCTTCATTCATGGGCACTACATAGGGTTTTATTGAAATAAGAAGGCCCTTCTGACTGTCAGTTACCTACCATGGAGAATGTGCAGGAGTTCACAAATAAAGGAAATAAGAAAGTATTTCTCTGGTGGAGGGGAGTATAGAGGTCCTCCTGATAGCCATGCGATATGGCGAGTCTTGTCAGACTGTATTCTTGACCTCAGTGACCATGTTTAATTTTAGCCATTTACTCCAGAATATATATGATCGATATTGTTACACTTATCTATTTTCTATATAGTAAAATGAAAAGGTCTGCAGCCGTACGTTTAGCTAATACAGGGGTTCATGGCTGACCGTTTGGGTAATTTATTTTTTGGTCGATTAAGCGTGCTACATTCATCAACTTTTTCATATGCGTTTTTTATTAACCTCCTATTATTTGGTAAAATGACATTAAACGGCCTTCGTAAAGTTTATACAAGTCCTTCCCAAGAAGGTTACAAACGTGGACATAGTACAGTTTATCATTTGGATATTGCTACCCCACGGTATTTTAGAAGTGCATTGTACGAATTAATTAAATATGTATGGTAAGGGTTAGACTGGCTGTCCTCACTGTCAGAACGTGATGTTGTTGTCTGCTTATTTCATCTATGTCATTTAAATGAACTTTCTCTGAAATGACAAACCCTTTTTATCAAACCACTGTCACGACAAATGACAATTAAAATGTAATTATGTTTTATACTGGGAATAGAAACTTTAAGTCAACCAGCATTCGGAACTGTCAAAAATATAGATTGTAAAGGACAAACAAGTTTTTTCTATCAGTATTAATAAAAACATAAAAAGCATTTGCTGATGCTTTTCAAATTCAGTTGGGTTTATCTTTGAAGCCCTACATGAAACCAAAACAATATTTTTGACAGTAAGTGATTTTTGCCAGTTTCATTCATTCTTTGTTTCAAATTCATCCAAACTAATCATATCGTCGCCATTTTTGTCTTTCTCCGTGAATTCAGCGTGAATGTCCTCAGATCTTGTGTTTCTGTTCAGGTTCATTGCAGCACGAATGTATTCATCTCTGGACAACTGCTCATTTCTGTAATAAAATGGTTTGTAATCAAAATATGATATTTATTTCTTCCTAAGCACGTGTCTCAATGTTTTATGGTTACTTCACATTGAAACATAGCAATAAGAACACGACGCGAATAATTTTGACGTTAAAATGTATGATAAATCTGAAATGACGGTAACCACCTGTTAAAATATAGCATATCAAATGCTAATATAAACACTTCTTTGTTGTGTAGAATTACCACACTTCGGATATACAACTAAATATACTCTTATTCGTTGTTTTCAAATCATAATTATGAAGGGAATCCACCTTTATCCTATATGTAACTAAACAAAACTCCATCTACACTGATCACTCTGTCACTTACCGATACCTGATAATCCACACCTACATCACTTATCAGTGTTACTGAATACTACACTAGCGTCAATGCTGTAATCCACACCTACATCACTTACCTGTCTGTATCAGTGTTACTGAATACTACACTAGCGTCAATGTTGTAATCTACACCTACATCACTTACCTGTCTGTATCAGTGTTACTGAATACTACACTAGCGTCAATGCTGTAATCTACACCTACATCACTTACCTGTCTGTATCAGTGTTACTGACTACTACACTAGCGTCAATGCTGTAATCCACACCTACATCACTTACCTGTCTGTATCAGTGTTACTGAATACTACACTGGCGTCAACGCTGTAATCCACACCTACATCACTTACCTGTCTGTATCAGTGTTACTGAATACTACACTAGGGTCAATGCTGTAATCCACATCTACACCCGCGGACCTTTTGTTTGTAATGTAGCAATTGCAGGTTTTCCTTGATAAAAACATATTCGTTATGAATACACAGAGTGTGGATTTCAAACAAAGCATATAATGTTAAAACATCAACTAATTATATACGACTGAAATTCTCCAGAAGTAGAATTGAAAGTTGCAATTGTTTAGGCTTAAATTGCCCTATTAATCCACCCTTCCGGTTTGTAAACGTCCCATAAATGAGTCAGCACTTTACATCTATGTGGCGGATGTACAGATGGCAAGGGATACTTTTTTCAAATGAGACTGTCGACGGATGTTAATAGCACAGGAAGAAAGCAGAAAATGTCCGTTCGTTCAAATTTTCCCAAAAAATTGAAACGATTCACTCCAGTATTTCTCTAAAGTATACTTTTGAAACATTATTACTATTTATTTATTTATTTATTATTTATTATTATTATTTTTTTTTTTTGGGGGGGGGGGTATCTGTAGCGAAATTAAGATAATTTGGTGGCTATTTAACTGTGCAGTATGTCAATTCTTTTGGCGTCTTTCTTTTGACTAAATATATTATTAGCTATGGCGCTCAATAATAAATTAGAACTATTTAAGTCATCACTTTCAAATAAATTGATCAATTAACACAAAAGTGATTCATATTAAATTCCAAAATTAATTTACAGTGCTTACAAATTTAACGCAATATGAGTTAAAAAATTTTGTTTAAGTTTGAAAATTCTTACCAAAAACCAGTAACTGTCACTTTTGAGCAGCCAGATTTGCATCCTCCTTCACAGTTGCACCTCAGTCTGTCACAGCTTCCTACACCACAGTGATACCATGTCTAAAGTTTAAAGAGAAAATCTTTAACCGGCTTTTCTTATCCATGGAAATATATTGAAATATATTAACTTGAAAATTCAAATGGTCCTCCCTTCCAATCACTATAACAGTGTGTTCCCAGTGTGAATGTTCATATGGTTTTAATGCCATTTTATACGTTGGTTAAAAATAAAGATATACGTCCTTTACTTCCCAGTTACTGATTTCCAAAGACAATGTGTTATTGCCCTGGGTATCTTTACACTTTTTTAAAGAATATTCTATGTAGCAAAGGTATGTTTTATGTTAAAACTTCAGCGTAAGCGTACATTTCATAACTATGGGTATTGGCAGAGCCTCTTAATAAATACAACTTACACGACTACAGTCCCCGCAATAATAATCCACAACTGGGTGGCAGCAGACAGCATCCGCTTTTCTAATAACGACGGACAAACACCCTAGGATTGTCACGAATCCAATGGACATTTTCTATAATAAAATAAGACATTTATTTAAAGTCATTTTCTAAAATAAAAAAGGTTCCATGTGTACCAGTATTGGGGTTTCCATGACGCAGAAAACATGGCAGTAGCGTATAGTAAGCATACGCTGACAGAAAACATCCCCGTGTAATATAACAAAGACCATCACAGCATATTATACTGGAATAAAATAACTGTTAAACTATGTCAGCATACTATAAAGAGAAATATAACAACTTACTATAACAGGAAACTTAACAAAACACTATAACAGGAAATATAACAACATACTTTAATGCAGAAGATACTAACATACTAAAACAAAACGCATAACGACACACGTTAACAAAAACACGTGAGAGTACTATAGCAGGTAACGATAAACTGTAACAGAAAATATGACGACATTCTTTCATGAAATGATAGTGCATACATATTTAAATATATTGCATTAGGGTTCATGTTAAGTTAAAGTTAAATGCCACACTATAAAGACTTTAACACCTTACCTTGACAGTTGCATTTGATGTAATGATTCAGTCAGCAGTAAGTGACACGTTTATTGGGGTAACCAGCCAATCATATCGCGTATTGGCAGACGTTGGCATTAAATCAACATCATATTCAGAAGATCGATCGCCATGTTTTATTTAAAAACAGAATGACTGGATTTTCTGTTCTCAAGTTATTCTAATTATAAGACGGTTGGGATGTGTGTTAACAACTACAGACTTGATATTTTATATGAAATATTTTTTTCCAAATTATTTTTCATCAGTTTTTTCCTATTTGTCTGACTGATAAACGAAAATAAGGATTAAAATCGCGTTTTAATGATATATATATATATATATATATATATATATATATATATATATATATATATATATATATATATATTTTTTTTTTTTTTTTTTTTTTTTTTTTTTTGGTGTCATTGTGACATCAGTTCATTAATTGAATTCGCCAGTGAAGCAAACAAAAATGCATTGCCTATTTTAAGTCATCCGACAACCATTAAAAACGATATTATGTTTTTATACTGGGAATGGAAACTAAACGTCAATCAGCATTCTTTGATACTGTCAAGAATATATATGTTGTAAAGATCATACAAGCTTTTTTTTTCAACGATAATAAAAACATAAAAAGCATTTGCTGATGATTTTCAAATTCAGTTGATTTTATCTTATAAGGCCTACATGTAACCAATACATTATTTTAACAGCAAGTGATTTTTGCTATTTTCATTCACTTCTCTTATCAAATTCATCCAAACTGATCATGTCGTCGCCATTTTTGTCTTTCTCCATAAATTCAGCATGGATGTCCTCAGATCTTGTGTTTCTGTTCAGGTTCATTGCAGCACGAATGTATTCATCTCTGGACAGCTGCTCGTTTCTGTAATGATTTGATCAAAATATGCCGTTAAGTTCTACAGAAACTCGTGTCTTCATGGCTTATAGTTACGCTAATTCGTTGTTTTCAAATCAGAATTTTGAAATGAATCCTTTTTAACTTGAATGTAACTCAACTCCTTGTTCTTTGTTCATTATTTCACTTACCTGTCCACATTTGAATACTACTCTATGCATCTGGCGCCATTGCCTACATCTACAGCAACACCTACATTACTTACCTGTCTGTATCAGTGTTACTGAATACTACACTAGCGTCAATGCTGTAATCCACACCTACATCACTTACCTGTCTGTATCAATGTCACTGAATACTACACTAGCATCAATGCTGTAATCCACGCCTGCAGATCTCTTGCGGTTACACGAGCACTCTCTATTCCTATCAATAATGATGCAATTAGTTGGTGTTTGGGACCATTCAGAATGAGAAGAACCGAGTGCTATCTGTAGCTAGGCCACGACCTAAACATGGCGAACCTACATGAAAAGAAAACCACTTGATCCTGTAATGGTCTCTCCACCTCTCACCTCTGGTCGTTCCTGCAGGGGCACAGTAATTAAATCTCAGCTCAATTCAACCGGTCGAGGGACGACGCGTGGGGAGGCGTGTGAGAGGTGGAGACACCATTACAGGATCAAGCGGCCTTCCTTTCATGTAGGTCCGCCATATTTAGGTCATGGCCTAGCTAGCATTCAGCTCATCTCATTCTGAATGGCCTCTTTGTTCTTGTTCTTTCGAACATCATTTTTCAGACAAATATTTTTAAAACAGTAATATACTTTGTCTTAGAGTTTTTTCCACCAGTCAGTTTAAAACACGTAAATTACGGTGTTTATCGAACACGAAAACTGATCAAGGTGGATTCGTATTGTGGTAATGTGCTTTACAGTGAACAGAAACAAACTGTTTTAGTTAAAAATATACACATAGATATTTTACCACATTGTGCCTGTAACCTTTATCTTAGAGCAACCGGATCTGCAGCCTCCTTGACAGTTACACATATGAATATCACACTCTCCTACTCCACAACCATACCATGCCTAAAACAAAGAGACAATTAGAATAAGTGAAGAATTAGCTGTTTATATCTGAAGGACATGTAAGTTAAAATTAATAGTTGTGGCAGTATACCACAAAGCCATGTTATGCGCCATAGCAACATGCACGGCAACCTACCTTGTATGAAACATTACCATAGCATTTTTGGGTATATGAACGTCTTGGAAACGTAATAAGAACGTGCTGTGTTTGCTGGGATTGCCCAGTGCGCCATAAGACACAATAAGAACTCACTTGGGACATGTCCACAATAGAGTCATGTTCCTGTTGTATTGGGAACCTGGCTGCAGAATATAGATATGGCTTCACGCTGTAGCTACAAACCCCTGTTCTCTTTGGTGTGCGGCCATGAATTGGCCGGGATAGAGTTAGCCTGCTACAATGCCTGATGTCTTAAAGTCACACTGATCATCTATACTTAAGAACTTGGGGGAGGTTACAAGTATAGCATTTAGCATTAAAGACATGGTGGCACTTTGGCACGACAGAGTGGAAAAGCGGTACCCTGATTAATATTGTGGTACAGATTGTTCAGGAGTTTTAAAATGTTAATAAAAATAAATCTTGTTTAAAAGGTATACGTACAACTTCATACCGTGTGCCACGCTTTGTTTTATAAACTAAACACACATTTGTGAAGTTGAGGACCTCTAAGTTCCGTAAAAATTTGGTCACAAAGCCACGGTCACGGAATATCCTACTTTTTTGTCTCAGACCTGTTGCCAGTAATTCTAAATAAAACGACTAATGGGCCATTTGCATCGTAACACATTTTAATCTTTGCGCATTTGGAATTGCAATTGAAAGTTGACTTTTCCAAAAGGACGATTTATTTGCATTTCCAGGACCCCTGACTATTCCCTTTCCCTGCATAAGGACCACTACCTAAATACCGCTGTTGTATATGTGCTTTAACAGCAACTGTAAAATTCACAAATAACGTGGCGGTATGATTGAGTCACTTTTCTTCCAGTTTAATTAAATGAAGCACAAAAATCATAACGCTTTTATGATTGATTTGAGAAACGCAACTTACTTTGCTGCAATCTCCACAATATCCAGGGACAACCGAATAGCAACAGATAGCTTCTGCTGGTCTGACAACGACGGACAAACAGGCAGTCACTATGATTGTCACGAATTCAATGGACATTTTCTGAAATAAAGGTATTTGTAAAGGTAAGACGTACGTACACCTGTATATGCACGGTCAACACTTAGCGTCTGAATGTTACCCAAGAGTATAATTTCCTCGAGGTATATCATAAAGGTAGCAAAAACAACAGCGTACGCTTTGTTTGACAATATCACACCGCCTAGTTAGAACTGTATTATGTAAGATTAAATTGTAGCTTACGAGCGAGACTAGTGAGCACTTCATACCTTGTCTGAACAGTGGCGTCTGATGAAATTGTTCAGTTGGCAGGTATTAAGTAGGCAACCAGCCAATCAGAGGAGAGATACTATACACTGTCTGTAACATTGATAGTCTATTGTCATTAGGACGAGAAGCTTGGGACTGGGTTTAAACCACATTAAAATAAAACCCAAAGAACTTTCCACTATTATGACAATGTATTCTACTGGTCAAGTCTGCGTCCCAGATTAAAGTGCTGTTTAAGTGTTGATTTCTGCTGACAATGAAAAAAAAATGAAAATACACAGTAATGTTTGGAAACGCAGTATTTTTATAATAAGGCACCCCCCCCCCCTTTCACATGAAGGCATACCTATTGTAATCCAACATATTCTGAAGAAAATACAGAAACAATCTCCCAGCAAATGTGATCTATATTGATTCATGTGGCCTTCTGACATTGATGTGGCTAGGTTTTATTCCCAGTAATGATACATTCAGCACATGCACAAAAACTGCCGACATCGAATTTTAACATCACTTACAAGACCTTAATACATTTTACTATCAAAAAAATCTGCAAGTCGATTACTCTACTGGCGCGCGTGTGTGTGTGTGTGTGTTTTGGTCAGCAAGTGTGTACATGATAGTTAGCCCCTGTTTTTAATAAAGTGGGTTTACTTTCTCACTGCAACCATTTAGACTTATACAAGGAATATTAGAAATTCACGTGTTGGATAACAATATTGCCCTCTGAGTGACCAAGCAATATAAGTTAAACCTCTCAACTAATTAGAGTGAAGGAATTCAGTTTTGTTGCCAACACGGCAGAAATTATATATAGCTCTCTATTTGGACGATGTTCTTATGTTTGTTCTGATTGTGTTAGATGAGAAACTACTCACACTGCTCAATTAGATAACGTGTTCAATTATTCATATGGTCAGTTGTATAAAAGGCGATGCCGCACGTGCTCTGCGCGGTCATTTATTACATACTGCCAGAGTGAGGGTATGGTTTGCCGTTACGCCTCGGTCACAACCGGCCGTACTGGCTCTTACGGGCTGTTTGCGTCCAAATTTTGCACAGAATCTCACGTCCCACTCAAGTTCTTATTACGCATTTTCGAGTTCGCAGACAGCCCGTAAGCACGTACGGAGGATGTTGCACATGTCCAAAAGATTCTACGAATAACCTGCGATCAGCGAGGCCGCTAGCGTACGGAGTTAGCAAGAGAGACGCGCGTTGTGCATGACGCACGTCGCAATCAATGAAGGAGCAAGTGCCCTTTGCGTGTTGAGTAAGGCGCACGCCCTCACAACTAACGAACAAATCCGAGAGCACACCGGGAATGCGTCGCACGTGCGTCGTGAGCACGCCTGGTATATAAAAGGCATGCTCACTACGCACGCTCGTGTCTTTACAATGAACGTCGACTGTGTTACGTGTGCAACAATTTTCAAAATTTCAAATTTTTGCTCAATTTAGTTCCTAATATGCCTCCAAAAGGCAAGAGAAAGAAGCTTACACAGTAGAAAAAAGGAGGGGGAAGAAGAGAGAAGAGGAGAACATGAAGCAAAACTGACGTACGCCGTCAGTACGTCAACACAACCGTGTGAGGCAAGTGTGAAGCAAAACTGACGCAAAGGGCACTACTTTCGCCATGCGTTGCATTTCCTTCGTAAGTGGTGAGTGTGTGCCACGTACACAGCAAGCAAGACAAACTCAAGAAATGAGTGCAATTTCTACGGCCATCGCTCCTTGCAATTAGCGTCCCTGCTTGAAAGGACATCTCATGTGGCCCTTGCGACTCGTAAGGCAGACTTTCCTCTACCTCTACGACCTCCACGACCTCCGCGACACCCAAAAATCGCAAGGGACGTGCGATCCTGAAATCCGTACGTCCGGTTGTGACCGTGGCTTTACATGTAGATTGTGTACAAGTTAAATTATTATTATAGTGTAATTTGGATGTACCTTTAATGAAAAGTATCTTTGTATGATATAAATTTTGATTATATTTTACATGTATGTAATAATTAATAAGAATCAGTTATGTAGACCTATGGGCAGTGTGTTTATCAAAGTTTATGTTCATGTGTGGCATTTTCATGAATAATATGTACTAGTATTTAAATGTTATTAATAAATTGCAGTAACATCTCAGATGATCATTACCCTTATTACCGACAATATAGGCCTTCCTTTTGGTTAGAAGGTATAAAATGTTCTCAAAGGACTAACAGTTATGCTTTTTACTGTGGACTACAAAAATTGGCATATGTAATGTGGTTAGTGGTGTTCAATATTTGTTATTTTAGACTTTTTTAAAACAAAATCTAAAAACAAATTACACTGGCGATAACAAAATGATTTGAAACAGTATTTAGGAACACCTTGTTGACGAACATACTGCTGCACCAAAATAACGTCACTAAGGTAATTGCTAAAACAACCCAAATGGCTCAATCAATTCGAACAATAACATTATTTTATAAGATTTTTTTATCGGATAATTTCGACCAGCTTAATCAAGATCCGAAGCTCGTTCATTGGCAATATATAGCCGATTTTTTTTTAATTGGCCAACATGAATCTATAGATTAATGTCACATCTGAGGTTCTAGGCTGAGTGTGCGACATGAATATACAGTGTATGTTGTGCGACATGAATCTTTAGATTTAGTTAAAAACCCAAAAAGTCCCTCTACTTTATAACTCCTATTTCGAATAATGACATGTTAAACCCTTATCGCTTTTATGCTACGATAAACACTAAGGCTTCGTTCACATGGAATGTCTATTTTCTAAAAATCTATTTTCTATTCGCCCTATCTTATGATCACTTATAGTAACTTATAGTAACTGGCTCGTGCTGCCAGTAATTACGCCGCGGGATATTCAGAGCACAGACCGTGATCATAAGACATACCGCAAATAGAAAATAGAATTTAGAAAATAGACATTGCATGTGAACGAAGCCTAAGTCACTAGTGAGTAGTACCAGCATTTTACTCAATTTAGTCCGATTTTTGATGTTAACATCAAATAGTCTTTCTTTCAAATTATCATAAAGAAAAATCGAAAAAAAAATACACTGATTTTACTTTTATTATCTTACATGAAAGCAAAACAAAAATATCATAGAGGGTGTTTTTGCCAGTTTCATTCACTTTGTTGTCTCGAATTCATCAAAATTGATCATGTCGTCGCCATTTTTGTCTTTCTCCGTGAATTCAGCGTGGATGTCCTCAGATCTTGTGTTCCTGTTCAGGTTCATTGCAGCACGAATGTATTCATCTCTGGAAAGCTTGTGATTTCTGCAATAATATGGTTCGTGATTAAAATCTGCTGTTCAGTAATAATTGTGTCGCTAGGGCATATTTAATAATACTGTTCACTTTAACATTTTGCTGGTTTCTGTAGCAATATGGATTTTCAACAAAACTTCAGTACAACTAAAGCACGTGTCGTCACTTTGCTTTCAACATTGTACTTTGAAGTTCACCCAATTTCACAGAATAAAATCTGAAAACAGCAGACACTAAATTAAAACTCTCAAACAATCGCAATGAGACCAACTTTATCTACAGTTACATCACTTACCTGTCTGTATCAGTGTTACTGAATACTACACTAGCGTCAATGCTGTAATCTACACCTGCATACGCAGACCTCTTGTGGCTGCAGACACACTTTTCACTCCTATTAATAGCGAAATTAAGTTTCTTTCTTTTATAATTTAACCATATCGCAATGTTTTTCTTGGTATATGTGGTGATAAATACATGAACACTTTGCCCAAATCTTATGGTTGTTTGTTTTGCTCGAAATTTGTGAAAAGTTAACATCCAATTTAACTCTCTTTGTAAATTTGTTATTTGACCAACACGACAACGAAAATGTTTGTGTTGTATTGCAGAAAAATAATCCACATAAGTAGTTATAAGAAAAGGGTCGTTTCTCACCCAAGCCAGCCGCTTGTCTTCACACTTGAACAACCGGATCTGCAGCCTCCTTCACAGTTACACTTGAGTCTATCACATTTTCCTACTCCACAGGCATACCACGTCTTAAACAAAGGGACAATAGGTATAACTTGCTTGACAGGTCACTCTCTTACCCGCGGAAAATATATTTAAAAGGAACAATAAGAACATGCTGTGTAGTAAGGTATCGATGTTTTAAAGTGTCTATTTTGTTAAACAAAACAATGCGGTTTTAACCCAGTTAAGCTCGTAAGGAGTTAAGGTTGTTCTAGGGACATGCATACAGTAAGTGTACTAAAGAAGAACATTGATGCACGCCTCTAGCAGTCCTACATGTTTGTGCAACCATAAACCCGAGCTGATGCTATATTTTAACGTGATATTATGACGCAAGAGAAAATTTTGATCTCGTATACTATACTATGAAGTTGGCTTCATCGAACGTTAATGACATGTTTTAATACCATATACTATATTAGGGAGGTGGCTTTGGCTGGTATATTTGTATCCCAGAGAAATTCACACCATTGAAAAGTCAGGGAAAGCAAAATACTTCTATAATTTGTAATGGTAAAAGGCGTCGATCATTTAAGGCAAATGTCATTTAATCTTCAAGTCGATATTCTGGGAGCTAAATGACCACTGACACGGTCTCTCATTTAAAAAAAACTTACAAAACTGCAGTCTCCGCAATAATCAGTGATGACCGGGTGACAGCACACAGCCTCCGCGCCTCTGATAACGGCGGACAAACATGCAGTTGTAGCCACGATTGTAACGAATCCAAGAGACATTTTCTAAAACAAAAACATAACAAATGGTCATTTATGAAGTATCTAATTTCTAAGGTAAGAGTTTGTATGCTTGCTTGGTGGAATTTTCTTGACGTACCCTGTATACCACACCGACAGCAGAAAACACAGCAGCATCCTACCCTCTACCAGCGCGACAGATTGATTTTTTTCTAGATAAATAGACAGTCATTTAGCTCTCTGTCACCCAGTGATGAAATCTCAAGGCTAATTACATGCCTGGTAATTGTTAGCACAACAACTGCTCAGGCACTACCACTTAGGGCCCCTTTACACTGGACGGCGTCCTTTCTGCGTCCCTTCTGCGTTCAAAAATGTGGTCAGGACGCTCAACGGTCGCCAAAGCAATTAAATCGTGTCTCAGTGTAAAGGCGTCTGCGTCCCTTGTGCGTCCTTTGAACGACCGAATCTTGATTTTACCTGTAAAACTGCGAGCCATCTGCCTGCCTCCACTGTACGTCCCCTGTGCAAACCAAAGCGTCCATTGCGAGGTTTGAGCGACCATTGAGCATTCTTGCTGCGTTCTCTGTACCTTTATCGGCGATCAGTGGCGTCTATTCTACGATCATTCTGCATCCTGCTTGACTGATGAGCGTTATTTGGGCGTCCTTCTCTATATTCTAACTCATATTTTTCATCGGTTCTAACTAGGTCATCCAATAAAGAACATTTCCAGCACACAAAACAAATAAATGGGAATAAACGATTTAAACTATAGTGATAATCAGCACGATGCTCATTGTTATCCTTATAAGAAGGATGGACAGACGCCAAAAACGAGAAAGTGTGACTGACACAACATATAATATTTGAACCCGTTTTCAAATGACGCATTCTGCAAAAAGTTCTGACAATGCAACTTGTAAAAAAAGGCAAAATATTTTTATAATAACCTCAAAAAAAAAAAAAAAATCGATCGTTTCATGAATTTTAGGGGGGAAAACAATCGGAGGCTGATATGAAACCACTGTTGCCCTCAGAATTCCTGTCTGGTGAAAAATACCTCAGCACGGCCCCGTTTGACATTTAAAAAAAATAATAATGTTCTACGTGCCGAACACTGGACGATCTTTGAGTTTTCATTCTGCAACCAAAGCGATGCGTGTGCCTCCTTTCTACGACAGCGGCGATGCTTGTGCGTCCTCTCTGCGACCACGGCGATGCTTGTGCGTCCTTTCTGCGTCCATTGAGCGACCATCCTCCATCGCGTTCTCTCTGCGATTGTTTTGAACATGCTCAATACTTCGCGGCGTCCATGGCGTCCTCGGCGATGCTTGGACGTTCTTTGTGCAACCTTAGCGATCACTGTGCGTTCTTTGAGCGTCCGACGGCGTCCTGGCCAGTTTCATGGTCGCACAAAGGACGCAGAAAGGACGCCGTCCAGTGTAAAGGGGGTTTTAACAGGCCCAAGCTAAGTCCCCTTGACAGCAATCAAGACAGTTAATTCCTCTGATTTTAATCACTTTTTCCTCTGTGACAGATAAAAATAACCCCTTATGAATAGCATGTTACTTCAGATTGAAGTTAACTAAGGAATCTCCTGTAGTAGCTCTCTACAGAGCGGGTGCAATACCGCATGCGCACGTGCAGATTAAATTGCTTCCATCTGCCCAAAAGTCAAAGGGTGGTTTTTTCCATGTTCCCCTTTACAATCTGCCGCCCTGGTAGAGGGTAGCAGCATCCCATAACCTAAAACAAAACGGCATACAACATGACAGTGCACTGTGTAATAACGATAGCACCTTGTAGTAATTAAATTTCGTAAGGTTAAGTAACGTGCCACACTAGATACACCTTAACACCTTACCTTGACAGTATTGTATCTGATGTAATGATTCAGTCAGCAGTAAGCAGCACGTTTATTGGGGTAACCAACCAATCAGATCGTGTATCGGCAGATGTTGGTACAATAGCAACAACATATGAGAGGGTCCCATTTGGGGGATAGTGATCACATTTCACGGGAAATAGAATCATCAAATTTCAAATCACAGAAAATAAAATTTTGTTCACATTTCATGTAAGTGCGAGTCCGGCGAGTTTAATATCATGAGTAACCGAGTAAAATGACTTCGTTATGAATGTTTCGCACATTTCTGGAAATAAAAAGTGGCCTTCACTGGTAACAAAAAACCCAAAGTATACCTTTATTTTAAAAATCTTGATTTAAATTGAAAATAGAGCAACGTGATTTGTTTCTATTCTATTCTATTTCTATTTCTATCCTCAAGTTAATCTAATTATAACAGGGTTTGAATGTGAGATACAGTGCATACAGAATATAGGATCAGCAGAAGACATACTGTAAGAGCACCCTTAGATATAATGATTTAGTGACACGCTTTAGGAGGTAAATGGCAGACTTACTGGTAACGTTGACTTAGTTTGCGAATCTTCAGTGGGACATGTAAACAGTTTACATCATGTGTATTTATTATGATAGAAAGTTTTATTTACAAGATATGTCTCTTTCACTTTTAATGAAAAGGTAGCTAAAACATATCACTTGACGACAAATCTAAAAGGTAAACTTTACTTAAACAATACGTAGTTCATAAACCAAGCTTTGGGTATATGTCAGTATTCATTTGTATATAGACTAGCTATCCGAAAAAAAGTTCGAGGCTTTACTAAAATCACTTTCTGCAAAAAAAAAAATGCATTGGGTGGGGCGAATGAACAATAAAGGACACGCTGTCTCAATCCAGCCTCCAGGCAAATGCAAATGCATTATGACATCACATTCCAAGATGCACGTTTCAGGTCTTTAACAACGTGTTTCGATGATGCACTATTTTAGCCAATTGTTCGCCAGATTCCAACGTTTAGAAGTTGTTTTTTTTTTTTACTTCACTTTATCGCACACGGAGCAAGATGTTCATAAAACCACCGTGTACTAATGGCTATAACCATTTTCATGGTCCTCAACATTTGGACACTTTAAAATACATCATGTTATTGCATGACTTAACTTTGGTATAGTCTACATATGCAGTGGTCTCATCGATATGATGTTAGGAGAATTTGTAAAGATACGACTCATACCAACACTTGCATATATCCGGACATGTAAAAAATCTTCTGCACCACGATATGCAAAACGCTTTCTCCTCAGTATTCCCACGACAAGACGTGTAATGTGATCGAAGAAGGAGGTACTCATTTTGGTCAGTAATACATTGGCATTGATCTTTAGGACATGTACCAGGCGTACGGCAAAGGTTTAGACACTTTAACCAGGAGTGACGTTCTCGTTTACTGTCACCAACTGGGACTGGAAAGCACACTTTGGGCTTGCGGCCTTTATCTGGCTTCTTCACTACACTGGGTTTGGTTCTTGGAGGCACCGTTGTGATTATTCCATTAGAAGCTGTGGTACCCGTTAGAAATATTTCTGCCGTAGTTGATGGCGCAGGTGAAGTATTTTGGCTTATAGCCTTTGCTGTTGTCCCTGTGGACATCCCTGTCAATGATGTGTCTTCGTCCGTGGCTGATGACCCAGTGGTTATGACAGTGGAAGAGATATCACCGGGAATTGAAACAGAGGGCGCCACTGAGGAAGGTGTCACTGGGTTTGTTGTTGAGGAAAATATCGCCGCGGTCGTTAATGGAGTTGCGTACTCGCTGCTTGCCAGTGAGGAGGGATTTGTACTTGATACGGCTGAAGCTGTCGTCGATGGCGATGTAACATTACTCTTCCCAGAATGGGAAATCGTGGTAGCTCCAGCTTCTCCAGATGTTTTTGATGAAGTTTGTGAAGTAGTTTGTGCGAATGTTGCTGATGTCAGGTGATGATATATTGTAGACTTAGATGTTGTTGACTCCGACCTCGTTTGTGATACGCTAGTACGAGGTACATCAGGAGTTGACGACACGAGAAGAAGATCATTTGGTGTTGCTGTTGCTAGTGGTGAAGTTCCTGCTCCTTCCTGTGTTATAACCTCCGGCGTCGGCACTGCTGCGGTTGAGTTCGTCCTTGTGATCTCCGCTGGCGTCCTTGTTGTCGATACTTTTGTTGTTTGCAGTATTGCTGGCATTGTTGTCTGTCCAGATGTTGCTGTCGTAGATATAATAGCTGTTGAGGTGTTTATTGTCGAAGCGGTTGGTGTTTTTGTTGCCGTTGACGTCGTCGTCGTTGAAGTAGACGTTACTGTTAAGGATTGGGTTATAGTTGCTGGTGCTGTTGTTGGTGTTGTACTTGATGTACGTGTTGTTGTCGCTATACCTTTAGTTGTAACTGTTGCTGTTGGAAAAGATGGCAACACTATTTCTGGCGACGTGGTTGATGTTATTTCTGCTACTGTTGGAATGATTATTGTTGTTGTCCTCTTTGTAACCGCTGTTGGCGTCGTTGACGCTGCTGTCTTAAATGCTGGTGCTGTGGTTTCCCCGTCTGTTGTTATTATCGGTGTTGTTGTTATTTGCGCTAATGTTGTCATTTTGGCTGAGCCGGTGGATGTGGCTGTAGTTGTAGGCTCTATTGTAGTGGAAGCAGTGGAAGATCTTGAGAATGTATCTTTTGTTGTCGACACTGTTACTGTTGCCTGCAATACCTTTGTTGTTCCCGGGGTTGATGTTCCTGTTTGGGTCGCCGTCGTCGTTAATAACGGCGTCGTAGCTATTGGCTTATTGGTTGACACAAGAGTCGTTGATGTGGGCATTGTAGTATGTGTCGTTGTTGATGGTGTTGAAAGTGGTTTAGTCGTGAGTGTTGCTGTTGTTCCTGGTGAAGTTGGTGTGGTAGAATATGCCTTTGTTGACGTTGTTGATGTGGGCGTAGTAGTGAATGTTGTTGTTGTTGGTGTTGATGTGGGCGTAGTAGTGAGTGTCGTTGTTGTTGGTGTTGATGTGGGAGAAGTAGGATGTGTCGTTGTTGTCGATGTATGCGTGGCAGTAATCGTTGTTGTTATTGTCGGTGTTAATGTTGGTGCGGTAGTAATTATTGTTGTTGCTGGTGTTGATGTTGGTGTTATAGTAAGTGTTCTTGTTGTTGGTATTGATGTATGCGTAGTAGTAATTATTGTTGATTTTGTCGGTGTTAATGTTGGTGTATTACTAAGTATTGTTGTTGCCGGTGTTGCTGTTGGAATGGCCGTGTGCGTTGCTGTTATCAGTGTTGAAGTTGGTGTGGTAGAATATGTCGTTGCTGTCGGGTTTGATATTTGTGTGGTAGTTTGCTTCGTTGTTGTCGGTGTTGGCGTTGGGGTGGTGGCATTTGCTGTTGTTGGCAGTGTTGAAGTTGATGTGGTAGTAAATGTTGTTATTATTGGTGTTGAAGTTGGTGTGGTAGACTGTGTTGTCAATTTTGTTGTTGATATGGGCGGGGTAGTAGGTGGTGTTATCGTTGGTGTTGATGTCGACATCATTGTTGTTGGCAGTGTCGATGTTGTTGGAGTCGTCAGTTCAAGTGTTGTCATTATCTGTGTTGCTGTTTCTGTGAGTGTACCGGTACTGTTTAAAGGTGGTGAAATTGTTGTTCTGGTTGATGTTGGTAGTTGTGTCGATGTGAGCTCTGCTGACGATGTAATTGTTGGTGAAGCTGGCATTGTTGTTTCTGTAACAGGAGAAGTTATCGGCGATGTAGTTGATGACGATGACTGTGTGGTAGCTGATTGCGCTGTGCTCGCAGCCCCTGTTGTTTTTGTTGTTGTTGCTGCTGAGGTGGTCGTCGTGTCGCCTTCAAGAATGGCAATATCGGCACAGTTGTAAAACGTCTCCTGAGCGCCACACCCTCGGCAGTACTTCCCCGTCGCTGCATCCAATCCCCAACTATTGGCTGATATTTTAAATAAAAATAAAACATTATTAACATAAAGGTATAACATCTATTTATGCAGATTCACATACATGTACACAAAAATATACAAAAAAAAAATATAGTATTGAATAACTCGAACTTGAATATGACTGCAAAACCTTACTAATGATGAATTGAAATTGGTGCAGTTTTCCATTACCTGTAACGTACTTCCATTGCAACACACAGTGGAACCCATGCACGTCGTACGGTAGTTGTAAACTATAGCTATGATACCCAGTTGTAAAGTTCACAGGTAAAGGGTGGCGTGCACTGCCATCCATAAACCGTAGCAGATGCTGGTCAAGACAAGCTTGTGTCACGGGAACAGTTTCGTTTTCCACAGGGCACACACGGAACTCGATCCATCCCCCGAGTTTGTTTGCGGTGAATTCAATTACAGTTTGTATGGTTTGTCCCTATTGTGATAAACAAAAGAGGAAACTAGACAGCTTATTATAATGTTGACACTGGCTATTGTGCCAAGTGTATATAATAAGACACGTTGACTTAAAACGAAAATACTTATTGTTTTATACTGAAATCACCAACACAGACATTGCGTGTCTTTTGATTTCTCTAGCTGATTCTCTTTAACACTCCGTATATACATGCAGTGGAGATTGAATTGTTTTAGCCAAATGTGTCCTCTCTGCCAACGAGAAAAGAGTAACATGATTACGTCATCGATTTCAGTTCCTCGCCCTACACAACACGGCTCCCACAGTTTCCTGCATATTTACCTGTGTAAAGACAGCAGTCAGGTACCCCGTGACAAACCTGTATGTTTACCTGTGTAAAGACAGCAGTCAGGTACCCCGTGACAAACCTGTATATTTACCTGTGTAAAGACAGCAGTCAGGTACCCCGTGACAAACCTGTATATTTACCTGTGTAAAGACAGCAGTCAGGTACCCCGTGACAAACCTGTATATTTACCTGTGTAAAGACAGCAGTCAGGTACCAGGTGACAAACCTGTATATTTACCTGTGTAAAGACAGCAGTCAGGTACCCCGTGAAAAACCTGTATATTTACCTGTGTAAAGACAGCAGTCAGGTACCCCGTGACAAACCTGTATATTTACCTGTGTAAAGACAGCAGTCAGGTACCCCGTGACAAACCTGTATATTTACCTGTGTAAAGACAGCAGTCAGGTACCCCGTGACAAACCTGTATATTTACCTGTGTAAAGACAGCAGTCAGGTACCCCGTGACAAACCTGTATATTTACCTGTGTTAAAGACGGCAGTCAGGTACCCCGTGACAAACCTGTATATTTACCTGTGTAAAGACAGCAGTCAGGTACCCCGTGACAAACCTGTATATTTACCTGTGTAAAGACAGCAGTCAGGTACCCCGTGACAAACCTGTATATTTACCTGTGTTAAAGACGGCAGTCAGGTACCAGGTGACAAACCTGTATATTTACCTGTGTAAAGACAGCAGTCAGGTACCAGGTGACAAACCTGTATATTTACCTGTGTTAAAGACGGCAGTCAGGTACCCCGTGACAAACCTGTATATTTACCTGTGTAAAGACAGCAGTCAGGTACCAGGTGACAAACCTGTATATTTACCTGTGTAAAGACAGCAGTCAGGTACCAGGTGACAAACCTGTATATTTACCTGTGTAAAGACAGCAGTCAGGTACCCCGTGACAAACCTGTATATTTACCTGTGTAAAGACGGCAGTCAGGTACCCCGTGACAAACCTGTATATTTACCTGTGTAAAGACAGCAGTCAGGTACCCCGTGGCAAACCTGCCCCCTGCCTCGTTATCTCTGGGGCCCTGGAAGGGGTCGCCACATACCCCACAGTGTCCGTTGTTTACCTCCCACAGGTTCTACAATAAACACATGTATATCTATGACTGTTTGTCTTGGAAACATTTTAAATAAAAAAACAAACATATGAACAGGCAAATAAAAAAAAACAAATGTATTATACAAAGCAGATCCTTCATTATTCATTTTGTAAAAGATCTCATTAATTAATGTCCGACGCTTGACTATTTATTTATTACTATATCAAGTATACGACTTCGGTCGATTGCTTACTTTATCGATTCTGATTATACTGGTATATGCAGGGCGTACACATCAGAGGCCCACACTGAATTCAAACATTAACACTTGGTCTAGTTTGGTAAACTGATAGGGTAAAAGGTTACACTTAAAAAAAATGTATATTGCTGGGTACGGGTCATTTAACTTTAGCTAATCCTACTCTTCATCAAATTAACAGGTAAAGGCCTTTTATCTTTTTTCCATCTCCCTTTTCTTTTTTATGGAAATTTGCATGTGAGGGTGCTTTAATATAACCCCAAGACCCCACAATACATTAAATAGTCCTTTTATAATGAAGCCCCAACGGGCTCTCATCTTTGGATAACGCGATCTTCGAAACTGGTTTTAGGGAAATTAAGAGGTTCTTATGTCTTAAACTAAATGATTGAATTAATAAAGATTTAAAAATACTAAATTCAGAGTATTTTCCAAAACAATGGCCCCTGAGATGCAGTGATTTGTGGTTTCACGTATATTAATCACGCACGCAAAAACAAGTCAACTTCAACATGGATGTATACCATAGCTAGCCTTCAGACATGATATTTACATGTACTGTGATTAACTTTATTATCCATTTCCGTGACGTACCATACCGCCTAAACGCCTCGGGCTACAAAGTTTTGAACGAGAGGAAAAGAACTATGAATAACAGTTGCATTTATACATGTGAGTCAGTGAAACGTGGGCAAAAGTTGGTATCTAATAATTATACTTTTGCTGAATTACTTGTTAGTCCATAGCTATTTCATTCTCATTTTAAGACATTGATTTGACTTGTTCAAGGAATTTAACCACAATCTGTTTTACGCGATATCTGCTCCTATATACGGACATAGCATAGACAAATCAACCTCAAGGTTACTATGAATATTAGGCTACAACATCAGGTCAATGACACGATGGGAGTTAATACAATATACAGGGGCGGATTTAGACCGTCTTCTGGGTCTTCCGGAAGACAGTTAGATTTTCAAGTTCACGTTAATGAGTATGTAATTTTTTCTGTTGCAAGAGGGTCAAAATGGAGGCTGGATCAACAATGATATTTTGGATGACTGTAAGAAAATATCGCTGGATCCACCCCTGAATATGACACCCAAGTCTTCCTCTGAACACACATGGAGAGTTCAGATATGGAGGTATCATGACGTAATGATGATAGATCTCCTAACACAAAAACATTGTGTTTTTACTTCTTCTTCACACCTTAGTTGACGTGACGTGACACCCTATAGGTCATTTGTTACAAGTTCTCTCCTCTTGATGCTATCAACCTTGTTTTTACTAAGATACATATCGCAGTTCATGGCCCGAGCTGATTAATAGTCATATTTCATCAAAGTTCACTTTTTTTGCATTTTTTAAAAACTTAAAAGTTGTTATCCATCGGTGCCATTCATTTTTTCTTGTCAAGCATCTGCAGTTTTAACTGTTTAATGAAAAATACCTACAATTACGTCTCAAATGTATTTTTAATTATTTTTCAGTAATAAATTTTTTCGCACAAAACTGATTTTTTTCGTGAACTGAAGATGCGAGGATGTTATTATTTTGGCCTGAAACAGGGGATTTCATAAGATATATCTTAGCATAGAATCGTTGGAAAGCAAACAGACGTTTTATACTTTATAATAATAATGATGTCATTTATGAAATGAAAAAGACTTTTTTTCTCGCCTAATAGTAGGAAAAGTCATTTACGCAGTAAGAGATATACACACTTATCTGGTATAACATGTTCCTCTTTTGTTTATGGTTACACGTTCAATCTATAAACACAGTCCATTTATACATTTCTTAATTTATTTTTTATTTGGTAAATATTAATTTGCTATTGATACAGATCTCATCTATATTTCGAGGAAAGACTTTTCAATAATTATGGTTATTTTATTGATTTCATGTTTTTATAACTCAATCTTCTGGACTTTCGTGGACCGTCATACATCTTCTCACACGGGTGCACACATGCACACACGCACACACGCACACACGCAGCGTGTAATAAAACATACATGTACAGTATGTGAAGTACCAGTACTTACATGCCATCCACCGCAGTTCAGAGCGTGATCGTCGTAATTTCTGGGGGTGGGGAACCCAAATCTCCACGCGCTGGACCTCATAGGAGGGGAGACCAGCCGTCCGTTACCCTGCACGACGTCTACTGCGACCACTGTCCATATGGCGGCCACCAATAATACACAGTGACGTCTACCTCCTCTGTGCTTATAATCCAAATTATTCATTTTGAACACACCCGCCAATCCCTACTGGTGCACTCTTCAGACAAAACTTATCCTCGGTTCTCTTCACGTTTTCAACCTCGGCCAGTTTTGTGTCTCACTTCCTAAGACTAAGTCTTATCATGTGTTGATCGCTGTATTGTATCACACACTAGTTGAACATTGCTGTCACCTGCGTTACTACACCGTTCTGTGTCGACTATTGTATACTTCAGTGACACTCGTCTTCAAACAAGACAAAAGTGGATATATTCCAAAGTATTACCAGCTGCTGTAATAGATGTAAATCAACTGAATTACGATGTAAAGAGGATATGAGCACACAGTCATCCCTTCCCTCCTCTCCCATGACTAAATGAGCACGTATTACCAGCCCCGCCTACTCCCTGCTACCCCCGGGGCAGACCCACCCCTACCTACCCCCGGGGCAGACATAGATAACGCCCGCCAACTGACTGCTCAAATAGGGTATATTAACTTGATATTAACATCATTTCCTGTCGTCACATATATAGGATAAGACGTTGATCGTCATCCCTTTAATTCAATATAAAGATATAATAGACAATACCAGACGCAGTATTGCGTGCTGATACAAAATAGATAATGTAAGTTTAAACTTTGTCCTTTTTGATATTTTGAGGCTATAAATCATCAAGGTTCTGCATACCATAGATCGTGTAGATTTGTTTGTATGTTGGTCACCAGAATACTTCCATTTAGTTGAAATATGTACATGCCTCGTGTTGAATAATACTGCAACAAATGTGAAAAAAAAATCAAACGCTGCGCGACTAAATAATTTTTATTGAAGGATGCTCGAGTGCTAAAAATACGTCTATACGAGACTTTATTCATGGGGTATGCTCTACATTAAGTGACGTATTTGAATAACCTTCAGGATACTACCCATCCGTCTTGCCAACGTTTTCGCGCTTTTAAATGAAGCGTTTATCTTAAATAGATCAAACGGCGCAGAGAGAACCCCAGGTAATATGGGTACAATTGTAAACCAAGTTGTTTCAATTTTTGCATTTTAGCTTGTTCGCTTGTCATCTACTCTGATTTATTTGTCCTTTGTATCCATAATAAGGCCTGCCGAACTTCCGTATTACCCACTGCACCGTTACATTTACACACTGCGAATTCCCTACATAGTTGCATTAAACATTGTTTCAAAAACTTTCAAAGTTCTTCATTTTTACATGTAGTTATTTCATTGTCAGTTTTTTCGGACTTAATTTCATGTCTTGCTCTATCGCCATGTGCCTGTCGTGGTTTTATATCCTCTGATGCAGTCACCTCCTTACGCCGTACCTAGCAACAATTATTTTTTACAATTTTAATTACGCTATAAAATCAACACCATATCTTTTAGTTTACAAGTACAGACCACCATAAGCCCTGGCCTAGAACAGCCTGCTGGGGATTCTGGGCAGAGTTCCCGACACCATTTGTTTGTTCCAGGTCGAGATTTCCATTTGCCTTTGGGTACGCACTCCATTTTGGCACTTTGCGTTTCTGTGGAATGCTCAGGTTTGGGTGTGTCCAGTGTTAGAGGTGGGGGCAATGGTTTAAGGCCGTCTTGGGCGTCTGGACTGCCCTGGTCGTGTGAGTTGTCTACTGGGTAATGTATTTTCTGTGGTATTGGATCAATTTCCTCGCCTGGCGTTCTTAGTTCTGTTGAGTTATAACCCCTGAACGGCTCTGCGCCGCAGAAGCACCAGTTTGACTGAGTTGCGCACAAGGAGGCGAGAGAGCAGTGGTTTCTACAGTAACCCAGTGAGTTCATGCTGCCATACTTCGTGTAAAAGGACCTTCGTGGCCATGGATGACAATGACGGTAAAGTGACCCTTCGTTTTCAGCGCTCATGGTCTTGCACACGCAGTACCTGGTGTCGCAGACGTCAGCCGTGCACGTGTCTCTGCAATATAATTTCGCGCCAAACACGCCATTGTGCTGACCCCGAGGCCGGCCGATGCAGCCACGTGATCCAGACGCTGGCAGGACGGTAGGTGATTGTTCGGAGATGGTGACGTCAGCGCAGTTGATAAAGTTTTCCTGGTTCCCACATCCGATACAGCTTTCTAAGGTCACCGGGTCCCTGCCCCAACTATTGCCTAAAATAACAACATTAATATTATAACTCTATGGAAAGCTTGCCACAGACAATGAAAAGGTGTTGGTTGATGCACTATTACATATAATACCAAATAAATGTCACCAGGCAGGTGATGGAAAGTATCATGAAGGTTACAGAATACCGTATGATGATAATCAAGCACAGTGACAAGTAAAGGTAATATTGGGCTCAATGTAGCTTTTTAAATAACAGTTTATTCAAGCTTTGTACCTGTATTGTACATCCACTGCATAACACACTGTTTTTCACAAAACACGTCCTCCGGTAATTTCAGCAAGATGTAAAAGTCGCTTTGGAAGGGGGCTGTCCTGGGGATGTGCCACCTGGTGCCCGTGCCATCAGCTAGTCTCAGCAGGTGCCTGCAGTGAAAGCAGTGCTCACGTTATCAATATTAATGTCGAAACTTAAATCCTTATGAAATGTAAGTAACTGGTGGCCACGAAGACATGATAAAGTATTCAATAGGACACTAAGAGGAATTGTACCTACTTGACTCGACGGGAAGGAACGCGTTTACATGATTTTGTGAAAGTATTGCATTATATTATATTATATTACAAAAATGGACAATAGAAGTGTCACACCCTGAATCAGAGTAATCAAAGTAGTTAGATCTTGAGCAGTTATAGGCCTAATGCCTGGTCTACTTATAATGTGACTTACGAGTATAAACCGCTGTACCATGGAATTGTACTGTTGGTCTTTTTGTGTAATTTGATGTTAATAAAATGATACCAGGAGCATATCATTCCACAGTCATTTATCTCCCCCAAAGTATTGGTTCAGTAGGGGTAACACTTCTATTATCCAATGTGTGTATATTATATTATATTATATTATATTATATTATATTATATTATATTATATTATATTGTAAACTGTTACCAGGTAAGTTCTCATAATTCAGATGAATCCGACATGGTAACCTACCTGTCTAAACAAGCTTGTGTCACAGTCTTGTAAAAATTGTCATTTGGACAAAGACGAAATTCAAACCAGCCCCAGTGATTGGCTGTCAGTTTCACGTGGACCTTGATGACGTCACCGCGAGAGTATGCCCCGGAGATGATTGGCTGAGCATAGATTCCCGGGGGTTCGTTTTCTCTCGGTCCGTCCCAGGGGTCACCACACACTCCACATTTGCCTCCATTTTGTTCGAACTGAACCTAGGAAGAAGGAAATGGATAGTGATATTGAGTTTCAAATTTAATCTTCCAAATTTGCTCCTATGTAACAGTTTCTTAATCATTGAAAATTATTTCATCCTTATGGCCAAAGGCGACAAAAATTAGAACAGTGGCTAGTCGGTTAATGACGGTTTGCTAAGTGGTGCGTTTTGAAAATCATAATAGTTTAACGACCTCCGCGTATATGTGGATAAACACATAATGATTATATGTCCAGTAGAAAAAGTTTGAATTGCATTTTCTTTTAGCAGAATTCAGATAATGATGACGACCATAAAAGATATAAAACTCGACCACGAACATCAAAACTGTCACATTTTGCTCCATTATCTTCAATCTAATTTACTCGAGGAAACCCGCACATAACACTGACTTTAAAAACAACCACTTTACTGAACCCTCCCGCAATTAGCCGGCTGCATTGTGTTGTTAGACGACCAGAAACATAGAATAGGTCAATTTATTCCTCTTCAAGGCCATTTCAATCTATCACATAGGCCCGGAAAGTGGACATTTATGATTAAAGTTTATGACCAAATTATCCAAAAGTGGTTTAATTTTGATTAGCGTAATTTCAATAAATATAGATTTTGTTCATTTTATTGTTCCGCAAGCCGTTACTATCTTCCCCTGGTTTTACTTGGATTTCGACCAACTTCAAGAATGCCATTTTTTGTTTTTATATAAAAAATATTACAAAGAAAGAGACATATGTAGTGCCTTAATGTTTTTACCCCTTATATCAAAATATTTAGTTTAATTTTAATATTGAGGTTTAGTCTCGAATCTGACATTGAAAATGCTTTATTTTCTACCTTTGCAAGTATAGTCAAGGACAACCTGCCAGTAAAGCAGATTACACAATTGGTAAAATATCGTTATGCTTTATGTTACGTTATGTCAGCATGCGTAGCGCATGGAGTCACTGAAATTACCTAAAAAATAATAGAATATAAAATGCGCGTACAGAAATTCAACCGATGCCTAGGTTTATTTCAATTTAACAAGAACTCCTTGTCCACTGAATGGAGGGGAAATAAATGCGCGTGGCAAAGTAAAACATAATCGGAATTTTATCTCACCCTTACAATTATATCCCATGATATCTAGGCGTCTTAACGGACCATTGCCAAGTTTTCAAGTATCTAAATTCTATTATGTAACGTTTTAAATTAATATTGCTTTTAAATGGCGCATTTTTTTATTTTATTTTATTTTATTTTTATTGTTTTTTGCGCCATTGAATTTTTAAGAAAAAATACCTACAGAAGATAAAATGCAATAACAGCTAGATTATTTCTAAAACAATGATACTTATAAAAGATGTAAAATGATTTCACACGAAAGAAATTAGTTGATATTCACCTGAAATCCTCCACAAAACAGCTGATTATCGTTATAATTTGTTGGCACGTCCCGCCGAAATCGCCACAGGCTGGACCTTTGTGGGGGGTCCAGCAACATCCCGTGTCCTCTGACTGTGTGCAGGAGCTCGTTAAGCACCACCAACAATATCACCATCACTGTAGATTTCATTCTCAAATATTGTAGCTGCATTGATGTTTGATTACGGTTTCGTTCTGCAAGTTTTTCTTAGGATTGGCTTCTTTCAAGAAATGTCCCCTATATGATATTTAATTACCGCGATCCAGGTACATAACTCATCTACGATACTTAACAAAAGGTCTTTTAAAAATTCGGCATCAGGGATCTTTTATACTTGATGCGTCCATTACTTTTTTCGGTGAACCATTTGTTGGGATTTCCGCTGGGATGAACTCCAACATCAACTTAGTTCGAAGTCATAAATGAACAATAGAAGTGTGACTTAAAAACCAGGTTCGCTTCCGCCATTTTTCATCCGTTAATGATGTGTTTTCCCCTTTCCCGGACAGTTTTTTTCACGATTTGCACCATCACATAGGTTGTGTACGTTCAGAAGTGTGCTTGTCATGCTGAACTTATTGACAAGACACCTGGGGCGCTGTGATCGCTGCCAGGAGAGTCACGTGACGTGTGTCACATCCTCTGCTTACAGTTAAAGCGGTTTTTAACAACCCGTATGACATCATTCGCAAAGCTTTGATGTCTAATTTTCACTGCTTTTATCACTTGTTGCCAAATTTTGATGAAATGAGACCATCAACTAACGCTTGTCAAATATGAATGTCATTGTTCACATTCGTTGGATCTGATTCATAAAATGTGACAAAAGCGTTGGATATTGATGCACCCTAGCTTGGAGGCGACACATTAGTGGTCCCCTCTTTATGACTGGGTATTATTTACTGATTTGCACACTATATTTAAGGCATTAGACACCAAGCTTTAAAAGAACATGAGCTCATAGTTCCCGGTAGTGAGTTTGGTTGAACCACACTGTGTCGGTATGGTGATTCAGGTATGGCTCTTGTTATGAGAGGAAGATCAACAGAAAAGAGACAGTTAAGGGTGAGGGTGACAGCATCCCTGATAGTTCTGACCTAAGGTATGGAAAAGGTTTGTAAATATTATATCAGGTCATTGCTGTCTTCTGTGAAAACTGTCCACGATCACGGACGAGATTTATTTCTTCAGCTGTATTATTCATCGTTATTCCTCAAATTAATTATGTGGAATAAAAATTTTAATCTATACGTTTTATGACCCCCTGCTAATTTTAGCGCCAGTAAAAAGATTACTGTCTAGTCAAGGACGGCGGATTGTGTCGATGCATGTGGGAGTTTTATTTGTAGGTGCATGCATCTTTATTTGCAAGCATGTACATTTATTCTTGATATACGTAATATTATTATTCCTCAAGAAGAGGAAAAAAAGAGTTAATAAAAGTTGTTCAATAATTTTGCGCTTTTAAGAATGATTCGTGTCTTGAATACGTGATTGTCACCGAGACGCCATTTGGCTGTTAACCAGTGAAACAATTTTGATTTTTTTTTCAAAATTACATTTGTTGATGAAGCTGTCTTTGTCATAATTAAGTCAAATGATGAAATCAACATAACAAATTTTTTGTCAATTTGGTCGTGTTCACTGGTCCACCACACCGCACACTACACTGGGTGCAGTCTACAAAACCCCGCCACAAATGGCCATGTAGGACCTCACGCTTTCGCAGCAGGGTAAAAACATTTAACTGCTTTTATGTCTCAATAACAGACGCAGTATTGTCACAGGTGGAGTTAATGTCTTACTTAATGTCGGTACCATATGTGACCCGTGTTCAAGTCTGGTTAGTTGACTTAACATCTTTCTTACAAAAAGGTCGTTCAGAGTTAATTTAAAAGTCATGACATGATCAGAGACAGGTGAAAACTGAAGTGATTTACGAACCCCTTCAAACCATATCTGGCCCTTGGTATTAAACAAATGTAGATTGGTTTCTTGTCTAGAACATTTGATTTATTTACATGTATCCAGTTTATGTTAAACATTGCTTAAAAATACGATGCGCTTTTAACATTTATAAAGCAAAAAAAAAAAATCCAGCAATTTCCCTTTAATAGACAAGGTAATCTTATCTATATTTCGGTGGAAATTCTTATCTACAAACCTGTTTCTCGAGTTTTGAATTTTTCTTTTTACCGTTATGAGTGATATTTACTATTTCCCATTTTTCATTTCGAGAGTGGCTGGAAATTCAGAAGTTTTAGATTCAAAATTGGTGTGATCATTCACCTGGCCTGTATTATGGAATAGTAAAGTGTACTCGTGGGATTATGCACAATGTTTTAAATAAGTTAATCAGTTCTTTGCACCTTTTGAAAAAGTGCAAAAATCACGTCGCCAGTCTTGGATCTTCTGGAGCTGCAGGCTTTTATCAGTTTCTATGGTAACGTGACCACTTCCCGTTTCCACATCGAGGCTAACTTTGACCAGCACACTATAAAGCCTGTAATGATGTACAGTATGGGCCTGTGTATACAGGACACACTAAATCTGCATCTATTTCCAAATACCGTCTCTGGGCCATTGCGCTACGTGTGACATCTTTCACAACTAACGCAAACAAGAAACAAAACGTTTCATCCCTATGTTGGATATCGAAAAATTCGACTTTTCCTGGCATAATTACATGAAGTGACCCATTTTCAAGACTTATTAAGCTATCCGAAACCTCAGCAGAAATCACAGATAAGAATGCAGCGTGAAATACTCGGAGACACTTTGAAGAACTAACTACATGATTCAATAAGTACTTATTTAGGATCATACAAGACTGGCGAAATGTTCGTGACAACCTGTTTTGAATTGACGTGTTTTTTCTCGGGGGCACTTCTCAATGCTGACAGAAATGGTGACCGTTTTCCTGCTGCCAGTGCCTTAAAATGTGTTAAGACAGTAATGGGTGTCTAAGTTCTTGCACCTGAGACGTCAACCCCGAAAGCTGCAGGTGCGCAAATTGATGTGTTGTTTCATTTCTTTTCAACTTTCGTCTAGAATGCGCTGTAAAACAAAATAAGTTCTGTGATAATGAATGCTACAATGTACGGTTTTTCTCCAGTGTGCAACTGATAAAAACATATTTTGATTGGTATAAACCTTTTAGTAGCAAAGTGTAATGTAACCTTTAAATCGTCAATCCATTATTACTTTCAAGATCGGGAGTCAGTATTTTATATGGGTATAACAAGACTTGCTGTTACGGTCCTTTGCCTGACTTCTGCGAGTTGGTTTTCTTCTCTTGTATCCGATTCTCCATTTCGCGATAGTATAAAGGTATCACATTCCCTCCTGGCTACAATTCCTTGGCACGCACATTTCTATTCTATGTTAATTACAGCAACCAGCTCCCGCCTATGCACCGACATTGTACAACATAAACGGCTGAGGGCCCCTGAGCCCTGGCTGAACGTCAAATATCTATCAATCATGAACACATTATCATGAACACCAACATCAATTCCTGGAAGCTGAAGATACATCCTGATATATATAGAGAGAGGAGGTTTATATTCCTAGTAATATCTGACAAACATGGTGCTAATTAAACCTAATTCAGGATCGGATATATCTGCAAACATACTCCAGACTGTATCCAGCTTGGGACTGACGTGCTAAAAAAAGGGGGCCGAGACCCCCGTCTCTTCATTCTATTCCCATGTATGCAAGCTATTGCTAAAAGTCAGGCTTTAAATGTTTAATACAGGTGCAGTGCGCCGTGATGACCTGCGTGCATCTTTTATATACAAATGACAAACGGTTCATGTATTCTTATATAAGCTCTAAACCTGTCCCGCTGTAGGGCAAAGTTTAACACACCTGGACGCATGATGTCGCACCAATGACGTCAGTATTGATTTTCCTCATATCTGCAGGTAATTCACGGAACGTCGTAGTTAATTGCACGGTGTACAGCCGTATAGCCGCTAACTGTATGTGCAGCGTTGTTATCTACAGTAACTTCAAATATTGTTTGATTTCATAGAACGCGCTGTGATTAACTGCCTATCAATGATCAAATGTTGCCTTTTGGACACTTTGAAGGTATTAATCCCATTGCCTGTAGACAGACATGGTTAGGAGGAATAACTAGGACCTCTGTCTGTATCCACGTGATAATGAAGGTGACAGCAGTTTTAACCAACTTTTGACCAACATCATGTGACGATATTTTGGTTTGTCTGTGACCCGAATAAGGTAAGTTAATATAATAGTTGATATGACTATCATATGTTAACGTCAACTGCTCGGAGTGTTTCCATTATTTTCTCTTTGTCTCGTAGGGCGTCTTTGCTACCTTTACATCTTCCACCACATTATACAATCTTAAATGTCAAGGAGTGTCACACGTGAAGGATCGCCGCGTTCGTAAGTGTAAAATTGACCCAATGTTAAATCGTGCTGATAATAAGAGTTAGTATAGTCGGT